>NC_063216.1:36968836-37273445 GCF_020740725.1 Corvus hawaiiensis
CCTTTTTAACACCCAGAATGAGTCAAATGAACTAAAACACTCAGGTGCCTTTAGAGTGGAATAACCTTGTACGGTTATCATGTATTTGGGTTACAATGCTGTGAGTATTTAGACATTCCCTACTTTTCCATTTCAAACTGAATTATCTCCAATCTTCAGTGTATATATAGTTTTTTTCTTTTCTATTTTTGTCCTGATGATTCAAAGCACTCAGCTAGGATGTGGCTGGGGAAGAGGAATTTTATTTTTTAGAATGGAAAAGTAATTATTCTGTAATTCAGCAAAACAACTAGCTATTGATTTCCTTAGAGAATAATGATGTTAAGTCTAGTACTTTCAGCATCAAGCATAAAATAACTTTGGAGCCAAAACCAGGAGGTTTTCCTTAGGACATACTTAGACCATGTTCTTATCACTGTCCTCCTTCTTGGGAGTACAGAGTACCCCCAGGCCAAATTTGACTTGCTGACAAAAAAAAAAAAAAAAAAAAAAGAAGAAAAAAAAAAAGAAAAGAAACCCATCAATTGTCTTTACATGGATCTCAATCATGTTGTTTAGTCTGGCATAACAAACTTGTCTGTTAGATCTCAGAGTGATTTGTCTTCCTTGTTTATAGTCACTCTTATTTTTAGGTACATTATCAGGCATCTCAACCTGTTTCTGTGCAGTGGTGTATCCCAGCTATTGTATTCTGTTCCCCATTCTCTTAATGACAATACCAATGGTTGTCTTGTGTTCATGTGTTCAGATTAAAAGGATCGTGTAAAACTTTACAAAGTAATGTGAAATCAAGGGGGTTTTTTTAATGAGGGGTATTTTAAAAAGTCTCTTGGTTTTCAGTATAGGATGGGAGACCATCTCTCATTCCTTAGCAATTTTGCAACACTGTATTAATAATTCATTTCTATTTGCAAAGCTAATTTGAAATCCTCAGATCAGAAGGCTTGTATGTTTTATGAAGATTGTATACAGCCAGTCTGGTTGTCTGCAGGTTAAAAATTTAAACTGTTTTGTATCATCTTTGGATATTTTTATCATTTGTTGAGGTGTTGAAATGAGCATCTCCCTTGACCTTCTTTCAGCTGAATTCTCTGTTTTACTGTAGGATTTTGTAAAAGAAAATGGTCACCTTTATGAAGAAGGTCACTTCATTCCTGAGGATTTTTTTAGGCACTTTAATAGTACCATTGAGGTCTACAAAGAGTCTGCAGACAGATTGGATAGGAATGACTGCATTTTGCCTTCAACAGTAGAAACATCAGTGAATGGTAAGAGGAGTCTCCTTTTGGGGGGCAGAATCTAAGTAGATATAAATGTGTGGTTTTCCTTGGATTTCAGAGATGCTAAGGATCTCATACCATGCCTCCATGTCACCTTTTTACTGCAAATTAAAGTAACTACTGACACTGAAGTTTGTATTTCTGTTCAAAGTCAAGTTCTTGTGCCATCATTCCTAGATACATAATTTCTCAGTATAATCAAAATAACCTTGCATTATGCTGCTCTGTTTCTATTAATCCAAAATATATCCTAGATTGTCTTTTTACACTGTTCTTCTTATCTTCTCTTAATGCTCTATTTAGTTTTATAAGGCCGTAAAAGAGCCTAAGATTGTACAACTGAAAGGAGAGGAAGTTAGGACAAGCTGTAAATCGCAGCAGCCTCAAGTCACCTTCAATTTCATCCTATGTTTCCTGAACAGGGCGATGTTTACTTCATTTAAAATTTTTAACAAGCTCAAGTCAGGCTCCTGTAGCTCTTTCTTATTCTTCCAGTAAATGGAGGGTTTGTATTACCTTTTCTTTTACTCTCTCTAGTGACAGATGCTTTTTAATTAGGGCAATGTGTCCAGTTGTATAGTTACCTCTGTAGTAACTAGAAGCAGATCAGTGCCATAACCTAAGAACTTGTTAGCAGCAACTGATTTTCCCAATTAGCTATTCAGCAGCAGCTTAGCGTGTAGACACTTCTGCCTCTTGATAAAACTGCATTTTGTGGCTTAATCTGTTTTATAAACAGCCCTACAGCCAGCTTTTAAGACAGCCCTATAGCCAACTCAGAGTAGTCCTGTAGCCCATCATCTTATATAGAGGGAACTGTATTTTAAGTTTCATAATGCTGACAAATTCATTTTCTATTTAGATTCCAGAGTCGCTGTCACAAAAACATTTTTGTTTCCTCCTGTTGCTGCCAGCTCTCTTAGGAATGACAGCATTGGCAGTAGCACTAGCAGTAACAGTAAGTACAAGTGATTGAATATATGTGTCTTCATTTTGTTCTGGTAGCTGGTTGTTATGAGAGCTCAGAGGAAAAGAATGTCATTAATTGTGCAAATTAATGGGAAGTTACATGTTCCTGATGGTGTACCATGTGTTTCTCAGCTGTCATACTGAAATGCAATGAACTTATCTAATCAAAATGTAGAGATGCTATCAAGTTACAATTATGTGACAGATCTCTACAACTTGGAAAGGGCAGGGCTCTTCGTTTTGGCTGTCATGAGGTCTCACTAGTCATATGGCCTCAGCAAATTTGGCTGTCCCAGCCACCTCATTTTAACTCTCAGAAAAGGAAGTTGCTCCAAATGAACAGAATAGCTATCCTAAATCAGACAAGAGTACTCACATGGACAAAGAGGATACCTGTACATTGCATTTTGAGAGTACTGTCAATCCCAAGCTTTACACCAGCCCTGAGGACAGTCCCTGTGTTTGTTTGCTGTAGTCACAGTAGGGCCACCTCCATGGTCAGCATGCTTTCCTTTAGGGTCAATGACAAAGTCACTACCCTTCTGGCAGGCTGTAATCTTCTCTCTGGCATACTCATCTCCACCTTTCTTATCTGTCTCGGTCACTGCGTTCCATGACCTGATTAGAGTCCAGAAATGTTACTGTAAGAGCCTCAACATTACCTGTCACGAGGTCAGAAAGGGTATAGGCATCTGAGGTAGAAGGAAACAGTGACGTTTCAGGGGCTTTTAGTGACATCACGTACAACAAGGTGAGCACTATCTGGAGTTTCTCACGTGAAAAAAGGGGATTTTCCTTAGAGGTTCCTGAAATGGTGATCAAAGCTTAACCTTGTTGTTTTCTTGTTCCTGTTTCCCAGACATGTCAGGATGACAATGTGTATCTAGCTCTCTTTACAATTTCCCCTTTTCACTTCACAAACATCTATGTTATCGGAATGTGTGGTGATGAAGTGTGTGGCTGGTACTCCCTGTGCTTAAAGAAACACATGCAGAGGGGCAGCCTGATGTAGTCTAGTGGGCACAATGGTAGCTCCTGATGGTGACACTGTTGCTACTAAGCCTGAGTTTTTTCTCATGCTCTTTCTGTTTGGAATGTGTAATCTAGTTACCCTCCGAGGTTTTAGCAGCATGCATGCTACCTCGTAGTTGGCTCACAGCTGCTATCAGATTTGAGGGCCTTCTTGATTGCTTTCTAATTAAGAGTAGGTCTTAAGTCATCATAGCCCAGAACCCTCAGAGCAGAAGGAATTAAAAAACCCCCTCCTCTCCTGGCTGCCAGCCTGACTCTTCGGAAAAGAGAAGACTCCTTGCCATAGACTCCTTGCCAGGAGGTCACAGAGCTGTCTGCAAATAACCTGATGAGCCCAGGGCCAACTCTGAGGCACTAGGAAGGGGTTAAAGACCTGTCTCTCTCTCAGGTCTGAACATGTGATAATTTTTTCTGTCACTGCTAGAGGAAAAATATTCAGCCACAGCCAGAAGCAATGGGAATGGATCAAGAAGCCAAAAGACAGACAGATTGCAGGAGCTGTTCAGATGAAAGGAGTTTGACCCAGTACAGTAACAGAAGGGATTCCGGGCAGTGCAGTGGAGTGTGGCACTTGTGTCTGTACTGTGGAGGAGAGTGCAGAAGCAGGATTATTAATCTTGTTTTATAATTGGAACTGATAAACAAGTAGGAAAAAAGCCTAATTAAAATAATGCAGTAAGTCAAAGAAATTGCTTGGCTACCATATGCTGTACAGGTGTGTTTTAACTGATTATCATTCTCTTAAGCAATTTATTGGAAAATTGGATATCAGTTAACAGCCTTATGTAGAAATGACATGAGGACTGCATGTCTGGCTGGGGACAGTCTGAACGCATAATCAGATTAAATTACATTAACTTGAATGCTGACTGGTTACATTGTAGTTATTTGTTTGGAGGTTTTTTGCAGGGAGGGAGCTGGGGAATCTTTATTGGAGTCACTGTTTTACTCCCTGAAATGGCCTTCAGTGCCAGTTTTAGTTTTGTCTTGCCTTTATTGCTGACGAAATTTTGGTTTAGTTAATCCTTACCTTCTTGGAAGGAGCAACAATGAATAAAGCTTAGTATTTCCCCTGTGAAGACTTCCAAGCACAGCATTCCCTTGGCTTCAGTACTGTTCTCAGAACAGCTCCACTAGATTGAAATTTCAAAAAGGAAAACATTGAGAAGAGGGGAAGCCTGAAAAAAAGCATCTTCAGACACAAACTACAATATTTTTTTTAAATTAACCTTTTAATTTTAAACAGTTTTAAATTGAGCTATTTTTCATTTTAATCGTTTCTAGAGCATTTAGAAGCATTCAGTGTTTGCAAAAGGACCCCTCCAGATTAATATATTTTGAATCTATTAATAAAGTCTGTGTAGTCAGATGACTTGAACTGCCCCAATTTTAAATTTAACTTAGACAAACCTGAAGTGCATCATCTAATAAAATAATTTGTGAAATATTTATCACAGAAATTGTATATAAATTAGCTAAGTTATGGATTTTTATTGTTACTACTGTTGTTGAAAGAGTCATGTTTCATGACTCCATTGTTCTTACACAACAATAAAATTAAACTATGATAATAGAGTTGAATCTTAACTAAATCTACACAAAAAGTCTTAGCTGAGCTAAATGGAAAATAGAACAATCATGCTATTCTAATTTTTTTTTGAATGGTAATAGTGCTGTTTTCATTCTTTAAATATTGAATGTAGATTTGTGGCATTTTCCCACTCCATCTTTTCCCCCATAAAATTCTCAAAACACCACCACCACCATCCCAAATTTATTTAGGCTGGTTTGTTTTTTCTTCTTTGTGTTACATGACTGTAGTCCATTGAAGTTCCAATTAACTGTTTAAGTCCCAGTCTTGCTCATATTTCTCTGGATCATTATATCACACATGGTCTAGAGAATGTAGATGTGATGGTTCATATGTAAAGAACATGTGTCAGGATAAGTTTTGAGTCCTAATCTCTTATCTCAGTGGTCGAACCCATCAGATGAATTTCATATCGCTCTGATCAAAGCTTGAACTTACCAGCTGTGACTAAAACTTCTCCTTCAACTGAATGCCATAATGTTCTTTATAATTTCATTAAAAGTTCAGTGTTGCCTCCTTCCATTTTTGTCTGTAATTTCCTCACAATAATTTAGCTCTATTATTTAGTAATGAGCTGCTCAAAGAACATGTAAACACAGAGATGTCTGTAACTGTTTTTAGGAAGAAGCTCTCCTTTTTTAATTAAGAAAAAATACCATAGTTTAATTCAGTAATTGCACAACAATTTGAAAATATTCACCCATGGCTTAATGCAATTGGTGCAGCCTTTTGTGCCTTTGTTTCTTTGTTCCAACTCCATAGTTAATGGAAAACCCTAATGAACAGGTGAGAGCTGCTCTGCACTTTTGCAGATAAGATCTTGTGGTAATTGTGTTGGAACTGAGCAGAGGTAAACTGAAAATTCCTTTGAGACATATATGGCAAAAAATAATTGAGCCAGTGCTTTCAATCATAATCACACATGTCCCAAGGTAGGAAGCAGCTCAATAACTTCATTGTGTAGCTGAGTGGCTTTTAATGTAAATATATTTTGTTGATAGCTTAACATCCCAATGTCCATGTATGTAAATCAGCATCAAATGAGCTCACTTCCTTAGGGAATCTTCCACAAGAGGCAGAGTAAGAACTCTGAGAGATGCTGGCCTGCATCCTCTCCCCTTTTCCACTTTGTTGGATGGAATCAGTAGTTCCTCTGGAATTGCCCAAAGAGTTCATAAAGTTATTGGTACACCTGGTTCCTGCTATTCCTTCTGTGTAGAGCTCCGAAGTTTCTAACAGAGGAAAAAGTCCCTGTGGTAGCCAGCTTTCTTTCCTTCTCTCCCTTTTCTTCATTAGGACACAAGTCACTGGGAGGTTCTCTAGACTGAAAATTTTTCAGCCTGTTCTGTTTTAAATTTTAATATAAACAAAAGGCACATGAAGAAACCTGCCATGACTCATTTCATTCTCCCCAGATCTTTCAAGAGAATTTTTTCTGGACTTGAAAGTGAAATTAAATAATCCATTGTTCCTTGCTTTTTAAGGTAGCTATGAGTTACTTAACTTTCAAATTAATTCATACACTCTCAGGTTTTGCAAAAAAAAAAAAAAATCTGTTGTCAATTTTAAAAGGTAGGCTGAGGCGAGTGTCACAATGGGACTGCATTTAGGCTCGATCCCTGGGTTGCAGGTCCCCACATGGAAAGCTAATTATAAATTCTTTTTGGTTTTCTATAGATGATGAAGAAATCATCTGCATTGGGAATATCTTCTCAGAAATCAGATTTTTCCAGTTTTAGATACCTCATTGCAAAGGGGTCTCTTCTTAAATTGCATTAAGTTTGTGAAAAATACTGTTAAAAACAAAGGTACAAGATTATCACTGATTAATCTACATAGAGAACATTTCTCTAGTAGTTCATATAAAAACCAGCATGCTTGCCATGACACGCTGCTCAGCAGTACAGGTAGGCAGAGTTTTTGAGATTATACACTCTACCATAGCATGTTATCAAATGCATGACCTGAAGAGTCTTTGCTTTGATTTTTATTTCACTTTTTAATTTTTTTCTGAAGTTTGTGGGGTGGAATCCAGAAAACATGGCCATCCCCATATGATTTACATAATTTAGTTGTAAAACTCAGCAATCTCTCACTGACAAGAATGGCATTAGGCAAATGAATATTGCTTTTTACTTGCCTAGAGTACAAGAGCAATATCAGAATTTTCTTCTGAGATTACAATTCAGGTAAAGTAACAACAGGAGAGCATTTTTTGAGTTGTTCAGGCTGGCTCCTTCCACTGGAGTTTGCCCAGTTTTCTTGAAGATCAGTTCTGCAAGCAAACACCCTCTGTGCCTAGTCTGGGACAGAAAGTTAGCAAAGTTATGTCTCCCCAGTTAATTTCTGCTCTTGGTTTAATGTCTGAGCAGACAGAGGAAGACTAATCCCTCTTTCTCAGCTGATGTTCACCTCTGTAGAACTTTGTAGAACTTTGTCTGCTATCTTTCCCTTTGTAGACAGATTTCTTTCATGGTAAGCTAGCATCGGTTCTGCTTGACTGATGTTTCCTTCTAATGTGCCGAATCTAGCAAACATAAGTGAAACTCAAGCCTCTACAGTCAGAACCAATCTTTGTAAACAGTGTATGGGACACAGACATATATGTAGTATATGAATATATAAGATACAGGCTTTATGTTGTCTTTTTATTTCTGTCTACATTGAACCTAGAAAACACAGCTGAATTTCAGAGATAAAAAGAATATTTCAAGTCTAAAACTTGAAAAATGTCAACAAGAAAATCTGAGAGTTGAAAATTAATTGCTAGTTAATTATAAGAACACTCCTTTCTAAACTAAAGTATTTTCTTGGAGGCTGTTTAGTAATGTACTAAACACATGTTGTTTGACCCAGTGTGTCATATTGTATGTGCTTAGACATTTGCTGTTTGCATGAGTCACACAAATTTTGAGTGCTGTCAGTTCATTTTCATTTCTATGTATCCAATCACTTACACTTTTCCAGTGCCTACAGTTTGGTTCTTTTCCTGTAATCTGTCAATACACCCACTGTTTGAGCTGCAGACACCCAACTTGAAATGAACCGAACCTGGGTGGACAACATCTAAGCTACCAGTCTCCTGTGGTTCACTTTGCATTTCAGAAGGAAGGTCTCCAGGTGACTCTGTAGGACTTTCCACGTCCTGCTCTTGATGAAATAACTGAAGGGCCAGATTTTAGTCTCAGCATGCATGCAGCTCCCAGTGAGGGGAGTGGAATTGTTTGTGTACGTAAAAGAATAGCATTGGTGCTCTTCCAGATAAAATGTTAAAAGCTATGAAGAAATGGTTATAACCAAATAACACACAGTAAACCTCAAGGTACAAGAGTTTGATCTTGCTGAAGTCAGTGGTACCTTTCCAGGAAGATATTAGAAGCGGTCAGTCTTATTCTGTTAAATCAACCTCCCTCAAGAGGCCTCATGTCATTCATTAGTGGCAAGGCAAAGTGTCTGTAGTCTATGGGAGCTGTCTGATGGAACTAATGCAAATTCACAAATTCACATATATTACTTTCCACAGAATTTCTTTGTGTTTCAAAGTAAGACCTTCAAAAATTATTAAATCCAAAACTTTGAAGTGTGCATAAGAGATAATTCTCTACAAATGACAAAAAGAGAATTGGTGTTGGTACTTTAGCAACACGGTTGTTTCAGAAGTGGGTGGAGCATCCTTGTGGTCAAAAATTTCCTGTAAGATTTTGTATGAAGGGATTCTCATGTACATTGCATTTCGAAGTATCTGTTCTGCTATTTAAGATGCTGTTATGTAGGTGGTGCATGAAAGTGCTCTTGCTAATAGCGTTGCCCTGAAGATAGTTTTCTGCTGTAAATCTGTCTTCACTAATGAGAGTATCTTTAATTACAGAAGAAGCACTTGGCTTCATTAGCAGCTCCAGCCTGCAAGGGATCAGCATAGCACTGACATCATTGCTGTCTCTCGTTATTGGCTTTATTTTGGGAGCCATATACTGGAAGGTAAGACATACTACATATAATTGTTTACATTGTGATGCTACATTTCTTAGCTGTGGGGAGATGGGAATAATAGAACCATTCTGTATTTGAAAGCAAGAGCTACCTCTTTTGATCTTCACTTAACTATGACTTGCAGATGTAAATCTGTGTGTCAAATTCTTGAATTCCACCATCAAAGTGCAAATCCTATCTTATCAGCATGATCACTCTCTAATTGGAAACAAAAATTGTGGGATTCACCCAATTTGCCATTTCTCCTATTTTATATTGAGAAAGGATTTTTTTTGCTTTTGCCCCCTATGCCCCTGCCAACAATACAAAAACTTCAATAGTAAAATTTATATCAGTAGTAGATGTATGTTAGAGGACAAGATTTGGCCTACGTTTTGCAAGATGACTTTGATATTGAAAATCTGAAGCAAATTGTAACATACAATTGTTTAGGGAGTTACTAAAGCTTTAGAATATTTATGTTTAGTACATTTTCTTCCTAGAAAATACATCCCAAATCCAGACCAGAAAGTGATGAAACTACACAGTGTCATGACTATCAAGAGGAAAATGAGATAAGGTATATTGTTTCACTTAATATTTGTATTTACATATTTAATTTTATCTCTGAGAACTACTTCCTATTTAGGTCTGTGACAAACACAAAAAAAAAAAACCAAACACAAACTCTTGCTGCAGAGGTAAAATATGTGCTTAGAGTGTGCCCTTTAAAGGACTTTCTGGTTTAAATGTAGAAATTGATGTGGATGATAGTTCTGCATATAGCATTTTATTACAGGGACATTACTTCGTCTGTCTTTATTTCCACTGTGAGAAAGGATTGCTGAGACCTATAGGGAAAGCAACAAAATAAAGTAAATGTTGTTATTTGCTGTGGGGTGTAAAGCTAGGTCAAAACTATGGAAATAAATAGAAAGCAATGTCTTTTTGGTTGTGCTCCTAAATCCTTTTAAATACCCTTTACAATAACATTTTTATGTTCTTTCACTTTTTTTACATTCCCCAGGGTACTATGTTTTCTGTTTTGTTTTCTTTTTAAAGTTTGTAGAAAGTTAATGAGAACTCATTCAAATGCTAATAACTTCCTAAGGTCATCCTGAAATGATTCATGGCTCTCTTCCTACTTATACACTGCTTTATCTGATTTTTAAAGAGAAAAAGTTCTCAGCCAATCAAATATACCTTAGAAATAACAGTTCAAGGGTTTGAAGCTCCTTGGATATGACTTGGGCAAGGAATTCTGTGAAATCCAGGAAAGTACTTAGGGACATTTTAAGTTAGAATAGTCCATGCTAAAGCATTTTGAGAGTATTGTTTAACTTCATATTGCATGATGTTTGGTCAGATTTTAACTATGAATGATTTAGGGAAAGATCTGATGCAGGTGGCAGAAGGACACATCCTGTAGTTTTCTCACAGTGTGTGAAATGCCTGCTGCTGCCCATTGTTGAAGGCAGAAATAGGCAAGGTTCTGATCTAGCAGTTTGGTCACAGGAGCTGAAATTTTCAGTCTTTAAGCTTGCTAAAGTAATAAATTCTTTAAACAAATTTTCTTCATATACAGTATGTAGAATGGAAGACTGTGTATTCATTTCACCAAGTATATTAGTTGCTACAAATAGCTCATTCTGCACCTCATCCTCATAAATGTTAAAACCTGTGGAATGGAAAATACATCTTCCTTTTAACGTCACAGAAAATATAAAACATTGTTTTATATGAAGGAAAGATTAAACAGTTGAATGCAGGAGAGGGCCTTAGCAGGAACTTGAAACAGACTGCATTCTCCATCAGATGTCTTCTTAAATATATGGCATGTGTTATGGCATATATGGCATAGATGAGTATTACAAATTTCTCCTCCCTGAGAAATTAGGACTATTCATCTGTAAGTAGGAAGACCTAATATCAAACATAAATTATAATTCTTTGGGCTCCCTTTTATTTTAACTAACTTATAAACCCTTCTATTCTATTTCCTTGAAAGACTAGTACTGTAGTAATAAAGAACCTTTTTATTCCAGTATGTTGCAGCAAAAAGAAAAGGAGCATCTACAGGTGTAGCTGTTGCTTTTTCTCCCTCAACACTGTTACTGTTTTGTGTACTGGTAAGTTCTTATGGTGAGAGTCTTACCATAGACTTAACTACTTTCAGCTGCTGCAATATAAAGTGATTCAGAGTCCATTTTGGGGAAAAAATAAACCTTGCTACCAGTAGGCTTCATTTGTGCATAAGATCTTTAGCAGCTAATTTAATTAATCCTTTATCATTAATTTAAACCTTTGATTTTTAACTTGAATGCTTAAAAATGAAATCTACAAGAATTCCAGAATGAAGGACAGCTACTGCTTCTCCTTTTTGGTGTTAGAGCTGATACAGAGAAGCCTTCAGCTGTTATACTGCAGCTGTTTCAAGGCAATGTGAACTAAAAAACACAATCTGGTAAAATTAGCAGGTGACTGTAGGAGAACAGGCTGAGTAGAGCTGAGCTTTTATTAATTGTAGCTTAGTCAGCACATTTTGTAGTCTCTGTAGCCTTATCAGATGCATCACTCTTGCTTTAGTATGTAAGAGGGAAGAGCAAAGGTGAGTGAGATTTCTCAGTCCCAGCTGTCCTCTGCAGAACAGTGCACTTCTCTGGCAAGAGGCTTCTTACCATAGAAACTGCTGTATTTAACCCATGGGAATCAATGTAAGGGTCTGGAAAACTCAGGCAGTGCTGAACTCTCTTCATGTTTTATCATGAGTGGAAAGAGCAACGTAAGAGTATAACAGACAATCTCAGTTTTGCAGTTCATCCTGTAGCAGTTACTCTCAGGTGTTCGTTATGATTGAGTTAGCTACAACTTGAGAGCTTTTTCAGTCTCCTTAATTGCTTTGTTCTACCATCTGTCCATTGAGAAGGAAAGTTGTGACTACATTGGACAATTCATTCCATTTTTCCAAAGATTTAAGCTCAGTTTGGTTTGTCCAGATGACTTCAAAGGGAAGTTTGCTGCCAGAGATTGCCAGTACCAAAATGCACAAACATAACAGTTCTGTAAAACCATGAGAGTTGTTTCATTAGCTTAGATGAAATCAATGAGCTTTTGCAGGCAAGTATGTTGTTGGACCAGGGAAGTACATCTTGTAAGATTTTTCTTTCTGAGTAAAGAAATCTCTATGCAAGTGTCATTAAATTTATTTCCAAAAGTATAAGGAAAAAATGTCTATGTTGAATGTCTGTGAAAAGCTCTAGTGTTTAGTAATACAGAGAGGGAAACTAATCAGCAAAATCAGAATTTCTGTTTTTCTCTTCAGGCAGGTAACAGTTCCATGTTCGCTTCATAAATGAAGCAGCTTTAACCACATTCGTATTCCTTCTGGAGTGACAGACTGAGTCTGCATCTGTTGTTGCCGCCCATGACTCCATAGACATGATACAGAAATGAGGACAATTTGTGTTTGTTACTGTGAAACCAACACTGAATTGAACAATGACAAGAAGAGTGTGCACTTAGCAGGACTGTATCTTATGTGAATATCTACCTTGTGTGACATTTGATGTTTTTTAATTGCATTAGTACTTTCAGCTGACTCTGGCAAACAAAGTATGTCCTGAACAAAAAAGCATCCTTCAAATGCCTCCAACTGTGTGTAATCATTGCAAGTCATAAATACCTTTGCATCCTTAATTTAAATTCTGTGTCCTCTACCTTACATTGATATCTTCAGATAAAGCACAGACAGAAAGTGCAGAAATGGATACAGATAACCTACACTTCAATATTGTATATAAAATTTGAAAGCAAAGTCATGCCATGAGCTCGTGTTCTAGACTTAGACTTGTAAGGATCTGTGTTTATGTCTGTCAAGGGCTGTGTGTACAGCAACATGTGGTCTCTGTCGCGTGCCAGGTGGCTGGTTGCCCACCCCAGAAAGCCTCAAGAATTCATCAGCGTTGGTGGTCTCTGTTCAGAAGAAGCAAATAGTGGATGAAGACAAAGTAAAGAGGAGGTGAATGTACCTCATGGAGCTTCGAAGAATTAAGAGTAACTGCTGGTTATGTGAACACTGGTGAAATTTCCAGTCATGCTAAAGGAAAGTAAAGAGTCTGAATTGCGTTCAAACATCAGAATAAAGACAAACCCAGGAATTGCATTTTAAATTCTGAAGATGCATGCCATTGATACCTTGTCTTTAAATGTATAGCATAGCAAATCTGAAAGATCCTGAGAGTGTATTTAGCTTTTACTTACATCAGCTGTAATAAATGTTTGCATTGTGTTTTAAGTGATTAGTAAGCTTTAATATCCTGGCATTCTCCACTCTTGAAAGTTAATTCTTTTGAAACAAAAGAGAAAGGCTTTGTTTCCCACCTGTCTTCTGCATCTATGACTGTTATAGCATCCATGGAATATGAACAGGACTGATGTACAGATGTGCGTTTTCAAGTAAATCCTAAAAATACCATAGTAGAAGTTACAAGTGTAGTAACTTTCATCTTGTCTCTTGCCAGATAATGAGTTATTTATCTGTATTAGGGTTGTAATTCAGAAAGGTAAAGGGTTGCAACTCACATCAGGTGACACACTGTCATCTGTTGTGATATTGACCAGGTCAGCAAGTTTTAGTTTAAGTAACTTGAAAACTTAAAAAAAACCCCAAACAACCCTTTTAAAGTTTTGCATAAAGTTTGAGTTCTCTTTAAAATGTATAGTTACTGAATTTTTTAAGAGTTCTTGTGGAAATTTTAATCTTCTGCTGAATTTTCTGAGAACCATGCATAAAAAGAATATGTCAGACATATAATATATATGTGTGTGTGCGTGCATGTGTGTGTGTGTATTATTGGTAAAACTGTCTTTCATACTTAGAAAAAAGGAAAAATCTCAGAACCTTACCGTACTTGATGACAGAGCTGATGTGTGCATGTAGCCACATCATGTGGAATTTTGACCCTACCGTAATCAATGCTGAAATTTCTCATGAATTCACTGATACAAGGATTTGATCATGTGGAATTTTTATTTATACTCAGGCCCTTTTTGCACTTTCTGTTTGTCAGAAAAGGGCCCTCAAGTCCTACTCAGCTGGTATAAATCAGCATAGTTCCATTAAGCATAACTTTGGGGTTTGCATCACCTGAGGAACTTTTCTTAGACAAGATCAAAAGAAGTTTAGTGTGGGGATTAGGCTTTCATGTTTATTCTGAAGATGCTGGAGCACTCACCAGTTAATAATCAGGGTTGCTCACCACTTCTAAAAAGTAAGTGCATTGCTCAAACATTGGAATTCCCCATCTGAAGCTTAGTCTCCTTTGACACTGTGTAGTTCTTTACCCACAAGGCTCTCAGATACTGAGTTTCAAATTTATTGAAGAGTTACTCTAAAAGAAATGTCAGCATGACCTAATTGATGGAAATTTGCACCTTATTGGTAATGCAGAGAATAATTGTGTATTGGTTTTGATTGAATGGAAAAGTATCCACAGTAAGTGGAAGTGTGTTTATACAATCCTTACACATTGTATAAAAACTTTGAATACTTCATACAATGTGCTCTTGAGGCTAGCTTATATATTTGAGGGTTTGGGTTTTTTCTTATATTCAGTAAAACAAAAATCTGGTATTTATTAATGCTCTTTGTTGATAAAAAATATTCATTTTCCTAAATGCATTCTTTACGGAAAATCAAATACCCAAATACTTTAATATTCAAAAGCATGATATTTTAGGCTTCTTAATCTTCAGTACTATAGAAAATAACAGTTATGAATTGAAACATATAATAAACACACTTTGACCATGACAAAATGTTCACCTTCCAGGAGCAACATCTTGAAGTAAGTCGCTTTCAAATAATGTCAGACACTTTAATCTCTTCTGTGGAGCAAGGTAAATTTAAGGTTATATGAGAACAGAAAGAAAATTCATGTATAAACTTTTGACCTTCACATCACAAACACTGTTCTTTGAATGTGCATGAAAGTCATATGACACCTGGAATAGCAGAACTCTTGTTGGACCACATGGTTTTCCCATTCTTTTCCCCCCTTTTAAGAGATCTGAACACAACATTGGGCATTCTCAATCCTCTTGCAAAGCAGAAGGAGACTTCTAGACATGCATGGATACACTAGATGGCATGGCACTTGGAAGTGGGATCGTGAATTTACTGAAAACTTTCTGTGCCCGCTGAGGAGATCTTTACTTTGGGCATAGTGAAATTTTGAAAGACTACAGACTTGTGAGACATCTTTGAAATCAATGGAAATAGATCAAGTTACTCTTCAGTTGGAGATGGGGTGGCAGAAATAGTCCTTTAATTGCTTCTGTATTCCATTGTAAGCTGTTTAACTTCTAGAGAGTAATCAGGTTTTTCAGTCTTCTTTTTGGGTAGACAGGGCCCATGCATTAACACAGTCGGAAAATTAACACCCTTCCTCTTAAAATAAAATTGGGGAAAAAATGGGTGGTTTATTTTTTTTTTATATATAAGTCAACCAAATTTGGCTTTTGGATGTCTGTGGTTTGGTGAGAAATGTAACATTTTTAGGTTTCCCTTGAAATAGTTGAATTTGCATGCAATTAATAGTGGCCTTGTGAGAATAAAAAAGCAGATAGTCTTATACTAACTGTTCTACTTTAGACATGTGTTTACTTGAATGAATTAATGGTACTTATTTCATCACGAGGTCATTTTATAAGCAAGCTTATAAAATGTGCTTTACTATGGAGTATGTGTACAACCTGCACATTTTTTAGATTCTCATCTGCAGCAGCTCTGTTTTCTCTGTTCTCTACGTAATACGCTGAAACTGTTCAGTACACAAAATAGAATTATTAAATTGAAAATCTGACTGTACATATAAAATACTGATATTTTGAGTTAGATTTACATTTAAGAATTATCCAACATTCTTCAATTCAGGAATATGATTCAACTGTCTTAAATGCAGATTTACAGTAATGGTGGCATGTTGCTATTTTGTTATCAAATTGATGGAACGCAGAATCTTCAGACTCTTTAGTGATAGAGACACAGACATTTGCTGGTTGCATCATGGGCGAATTCATTTATTTCAATGTAAATGTCAGCACAGTTTTGCATAGTTACATTCTGACTGAAGGTAATCAACGAAGTTTATAAAATGTGATGTGTATGTACATATGTGTCCTCTTAAAGGTAGATGTTTTACCAGATCCCTTTTTATACCAGTTCATATTTGGAATTTACATTATATACATATACTTTATTGTTCTAAATAAAGATATTATGCACTGTCAAATAATTAGTATATTGCATTGCGTCAGTCCCATTTAAGACCTTTTTAAGTCCTATCATCATCTGGAAGAATTCTCTGTCAGAACATATGCTACTTGATGCAGACTCCTTCACTTGATGCAGACATTCCATGTTGATGCACTTTTTTCCAGTGAATGGCATTTACCAGGGTCTTTCAATAGAAACCAGAGCTTATCCTGTAAGGATGGCATCCTTCCTTTAAGGTTTCAGCTTTCAGAAGTCTAGGATGGGATGGAAAAAACTGCGCTGCTCAGGGAAGTTTGGCACTTCTCCATTCCTGAGAGAGAATGGAAAGATGACAGCTTAAGAGGTAAACCTGCTGAGACTTTCAGCCTGCCTCAGAGAGCATTAAGGAGCTTTGGAATAATGAGAGGGGAAGTTGCAGTCGGCAGATACAGAGGGATTTGAAAATAAGCGTGAGGTACAGACAGGACTGATGAGGAAGAGTAGAGCAGGATTAATGGACTGGGACACAAGGGAACATAATTTGGAGATGCCAGAATTTGGGGTATGGACATAAAGCTGTGGCTGCTGATCTGGACACAGCCAGAAGCGTAGAGCTGATGGCTTGAAGAAGGCCATGGAGCAACCTGCACTGATGGTGTAGCAGGAGTCATGCCCTGAGGAGCAGCTCTGGAGGCTCAGGTGGGTTGGCAGTATGATGGCACTCAGTTCAGCTGAGGCTGCATGAGCAACATTTAGCTGCAGAGTTGGAAATGAACGTATTTCATGTGGAAGCTGCATTAATGCAACAAAAAGTCCAATTTGACTTGGAATTTCAGGAAGGCAGAAGTAACAGCAGGGTACCTAGAAATTAGATGTGAGCACTCTTAGCTAACAAAACAACTCTTGCTGAAGTCAGGAGCTGGTAACTGATAATCTGGTTCAATGTCCAAATGGAGATTGGCGGTGAGGGGTGTCCCTCAGTGGTCCATACTGGGAAGGGTCATGTTTAATGTCTTCATCATTGTCACAGACAATGGGAGCAAGTGCTCCCTTACCATGTTTACAGACAACGCCAAGCTGAGTGGTCCCAAATGTATCTCAAGCTGCATAAATAGGCAGCGTGGCCAGCAGGTTGAGGGAGGTGACTCTGGCCCTCTGCTGTGCTCCACTCTGGTGAGACTCCACTTGAAGTATTGCGTCCAGCTCTGGGGTCCCCACACAGAAGAGTCATGGACCTGTTGGAGAGGGTCCAGAAGAGGGACACAAAAATGTTTAAGGGGATGAAACATGTTCCTATGAAGAAAGGGTGAGAGAGCTGGGGCTATTTAGCTTGGAGAAGAGAAGGCTCTGGGGAGACCTTATTGCAGCCTTCTAGTACTTAGAGGGGGCTTATACGAAAGATAGAGACTGACTTTTTAGTAGAACTGTTGCAACAGAACAAAGGACAGTGGTTTTAAACCAAACGAGGACAGATTCAGACTAGATATAAAGAAGGAATTTTCTACAGTGAGAAAAGTAAAATATTGGAACAAGTTGTCCAGAGAGTTCCCTGGAAACATTGAAGGTCAGGTTGAATAGAGCTCAAAACAACCTGATCTAGTTGAAGATGTTCCTGCTCATTTCAGGGGAGCTGTTCTAGATAGTCTTTAAAGGACTTCTGCAACCCAAACTAATGTATGATTCTATGAAATGTAACATATGTAGATGGACTAAAGGGCAAGAGGGAAAGTATGGGAAAATGTGTACCTCTTCAGCCAAAGAGACACCACCGTAATATTTTTGGTGGTTTGTCTTACAATGTTTGGTGCCTTACATAACGCTGACTAACTATACACCTACACCACCACCACCACTGCCGTATCTGAACCCTGCAGACTTAAATGTGCTAGAGGATTGAGAGAAATATTTACCTTCAGTTTTCTAATTTTAGTTCTCCAAAACAATGAATATAAATATCTCGTTCAGTAGAAGGAAACAAAGCCTATCTTTCTCCAAGTCATGGACAGCATTAATAATAACATTTTCCTAATTCCGTCATGCAGAAAAACAATGCTTATTATAATAAACAACTGTTTCTTGATAGCAATACATTTTAACAGCTTAACAGTTCCATGAAATAACTGTGTTTTAGATGAGTTGGATATATGCCCACACTACATACACTCCATGTTACATTCTAGTGTAATTTTAGTCCATGTTAACAAATGTGTGTTACGAAACATATTTTTGCCCAAAGTTTCTGAATGATAATGAATAATGTGTTTTTGTCTTAACAAGATGGGTTGTTTCAGGATTTCACACTACATTAACAGCTTATAGAACCACTTCCTTACTACTCTTCATGTAGCTGTTGATGATAAATTTTCTCCCAAAGTTCAAACATTTCTAAAATGGATTAAGTTTCCCAATAGCTACAAAGAAGCATGTGCTAACACAATCAAGTTTTATGTCATTACATACTTAAAGAGAATTATGTGCTGGTGTATAGTGGAAAACATGGTTAAATTAAAGCAGACTGACAAAATTGCAGAGAGTGAGGGAATGGAAGTTTAGTTCTCTTTTTCCTCCGCCATATCCCAAGGTAAGTTATTTCAACACATAACAGGAAAAATCCCTAATGCAATTATAGTTCCTCTGACTTGTGGCTCCTTCTACAAAATCCCACCATAAGCAACCAGGAACTAAAAATACAGATGAGACTTTTTCCAGACAGACATGAGCCTTGGGCTTCTGGCCAGTCACAAAATGCGGGGACAATTTTCATTCTTTTTTGGCAAGATATTTTCTTGAGCTCATGGAAAAATATTCAGCTGGGATCACAAAAGCCTCTTTGTTTGTCACCAGTTCTGCTCTGCAGGATAATAGCATGATAGCAAAATTGGCCCAATTAGAGTAAAGAAGCTGCAGAGCAGAATGTATAGCTTTTGTCATTTTAAGTGACTACCACAAGTGACAAAATGTCATCTTAGAAATTTCACCTTGTCATCTCCTACATTGTGAATGATGATTATTAGGACCCCCCAGGTTATTTAATCTGTCATGTTCTTAAAGTCAAATATTTTAGACCTTCCTTTTTCTCAGCAATGCTGTCATCATTAACAAAACACAGAACAGCCTTCACCTTTAGAAATGACAAAATGGGGATGTGTCTCAAAACCAATTAATAGCATCAGTGAAGGCAGAGACATAGCATCTAAATCTTTTAAATATCATCCCTGAGAATAAAGCAATGAGTTCTTAGAGGCAATTACTCCTTTGCCAGAAGTTGAGAAGAAAATATCTAATTGACATGGTGGTACCACTTGGCAGTTTGTTGTTAAGTCTTGTTTCATATTGTTCCAGAGGAATCCAATTGCCTCAGTCAGTAAGCACTGTGTTTTCTTGATTTTAATTTAAATGCTCTAAACTTTGGATCAAACAAAGAGTTGTGGGAATGAAGAATGCTATTAGGTGCTATAATTGGCTACTCACTGCATTTCAAATAGAATCACTGCTATATAGAAAAGTTTAAGTGGGCATCCTAATGTACCTGTAATGTAGTGTGCATGTGTGTGGGATGAGGGCTGCAGGTCAGGGTGGAGGAGGAGGCAGTGCTTGGATTTAGGAAATTTTTTAGCAAATCAGGTAACTGCCATGAACTTCAGTCATATACCCTGAAGGAATGGCTGCATGTTACAGAATCTCTTCACAAATCCAACCCTTGGCGAGAGCGAGCCTCAGGATTGCCAAGTTCCATGCACTGATCAAAAGGTTCGCTGGGCATCCCACGCTGTGCTGTTCTCCTCCTCCCTTGGCAGCTCAGCACCATCACCCTTCCTGCTCCATGGCTACATGTGCCAGAACCACACACACCTACCACGTCCCTGGGGGTTTGGGTAATGAATCCATCTATATTTCCATATAGGCCACCAACATTATTTCATTGAGAGCCAAAAATCTGGCTCTGGGCTGCGTAACTGGTCTTCTGTATTTCAACCTGGACTATAAGTGGAAACTCAGCAAAGCCCCAGGTCTTCTCTCTTGCATACATACACCTTTGTCTCCTGTCATCCAGTCCTTCCTTCAGCCCCCACCCAGACTCCCAGTTCTCTTCTGTTGAGTCATACTCTGAAATTAAAGCATCATGTATCCTGGTTGCAGTTAGCAGCCCTACCATTAGCAGTTTTTATGTAGACAGTAAACATTTGAGTAAGTATTTAGGAAGAAAACACTTCAAAATGTTTAGCAAAAGATCAGACTTCTGGGGTCAGCTATAACCGGGCTACTGCTGGTCTGACTGCAAACTGCACTGCACAGCAGTATGCATGCCAGCTGCGAGTACAAAAATTCCCACAGAGTTTTTCCCCAGAGGAACAAACAGTTTATGCTGAATAAATATGCTAACCCTGTTTTCCTCTAAAAATATTTGCCCATCAGATTTAAGATAGCAAGAGCCGGTCAATTTAATCAGATGCTTCTTCGTGCAGTTGTCTTTCATAGGGTTCCTGCTGATAAAACTTCCTGAACAGGACTGAAGTCTAATCTTTCATTCTCGTGACCCTCTTGTTGACCTTGCTCAGACTGATTATAGCCTGAGCTCATTTTGCTGGGTTTCATCCTGTCACATCCCCACCACCTCCTCTGGCCCTTGCCTATCCAACCATGAATCAACTCAAGCTCTGTGCTCTTCCCACCCTAAACTCCATGTTCATTCCCAAACCTTGCTGTGTTGACAAAGGCCGAGGAGCAACACATGTTTCCAGACCAAACACATGCAATGCACCTATTCCAGCACCTTCTGCATCTTCTTATGGCCATCCAGGCCAGGCTTGGTTGTGCTGACCAGTCAGACACAACGGTGTATGTCCTTGGAGGCAAACAGTGTCCACTGCCTCCTCACGCCACAACAGCAGTGCTGCTCCACAGGCTCTGGGAAGCCATGCAGTGCCAGTCTTTGGCTTCTATCTGCCCTGGTCTCAGGAGTACTGCACTTTATTTTGCACAGCAACCCAGATTCAAAGGGAGAGAGAAGCATGGCCATGCACTCAGCTTGGTGAGCAGGAGATTTAGAAGCCCTTTATTTCATTTTCCCTCCTTCACAGACAAATGCTTTAGGGATTTAGCTATTGAGTAATAGGAGGAATATATTCTCCTTGTGTGCAATGATGGGTGTGGGGTGGCAAGTCCCTCATGCCAATATTAAAAATAAAAGGAGCAAAATAAAAACACTATTTCTAAAGAAAATATAAAGATAAACAACAATGCAGGAAGTCAGTCCAAAATTATTGTCAAATTCCCTAATGGTTTTGTAAATACCATGTCTAAATATCATGACAGTGGCTTGAAAATAAACTAGAAACTTTGACTTTTCTACATTTTTAAGATTAGGAAAATGTAATACCTCTGAGAAACTGTGCATCAGCAAAAAAATAAAATAGCCTTTACAAAAACAGTAATGTTTTAAATTCTGCTAAGTCTGCCTAGCTCTGTAAATAGTGACAGAAAGCAACACAAAAACTTTAAAAAAGCTGACATCCAATAAACAAGTCAGCAGCTATGCACTCAAGAGATCAGGTTTTGGAGGTTTGCATGTAATTTATTTTTTAGAGAAAATTACTTCCAGGTTCTGGAATTCTGTGACTTCTTTGGAGGGCAGAATAAGCATTAAAGACGAGGAGATGATATCAAATTATTAATTCCTGCTTACCAGATAGTTATATGAAACTCTTGCATATAAACCTTGGAATTTCACACAGGTATTCCTGAATTTAATCTGCCAATTTATAATGGACATTTTACATTGCAAATAACTATTTAATCTGAATTGAAAGTGATATGAAAGCAGTTTTACTATGCAGAAAAGTATTAACTGTCATTATGTAAAAAAAATACATCATTTCCACTTCAAACTTTTCTGTGTGGTTCTATGAAGTTATAACAGTGCTCTAGTAAGGGCAAAGTTCACCTGCAGGACACAGAGGCAAGCATCATCTGATTCTGGCAATTAAATAAAGCATTTGAAATAACAGAACATGCCATCTACTTGATAAGATGTTACTTTTCATGGAAATGTAAAAATCTGTTTGAGGAGGAAGCAGCAAAACAACACAAGTGTGGTTTTTTTGAAGAGTGTAAGGTATCTTTTCTGTTCAAAACCATTTTTATGACCTTAAGTACTTCTCTGCTCTATCAGTAAGGTCAGCAACTTGCCTTCACAGCCACCAAATACATTTCTGAATTGAACTCCATTGCAACTATTTATGAATTGTTTCCCATCTCATTAAAAGATTCTTTCTGTTTCAACATGTTTTGGATCTTAGCACTTCTGGAAATCAACCAAAGCTACAGCTCTAGTGAAAGCTTATCTGCAGGGAAGTCTCTAGTGGTTGTGTGTGTTACAGTTTACCACCATTTATCACAGCTCCGCTGCCTGAGGTTATTGCTTTCAAAGGAAAGCTGGCAGAAGAGCTCAGGTATGCCTTTCTCACTGTTTCAATACCAAATGAACCAGGAAAACTTGAAACACTTTAAAAACTGCTCCTATTTAATAAATGAAGCTGAGGTAGGCGATAGAGCACTACAAGGGGTTGAGGACCTCTCTCATCATACATTCTGCCAGCTCTGGAGGGAGAGGCAACATCCAGGAAAGGACTGATAATGGACACCTGAAAATGTGAAGAAATCACACCACAGCCAATAGCAATCATCTGTCTGCAGTCTGCTACTAAAAATAAACACACAAACATGCTGACAGAGTGGGCTGGCAAATCAGCCATCCTGAGAACAAACTGAGAATAGCAACACAGAAGCTGACACTTGGTCATACTACAAGATCTTCAGAAATATCAAAGGATGAGCTCCAGTTTTGAAGTTATTCCCTAGAAACTAGATTTACAATAATCAAGAAGATTAAACTCTCCCTTCTTGCCTAGTTTCCCGTTATTTGAGGCATGCTTTGCTCATTCCAGACAGTTCCTCAATGACAGCCAGGACTTCAGAGCACCAGTGGGGCAAAAATGACCAAGCTTATTGGCCCTTGCAGCTACAAAGAGACATGGAATGGTAATGAATTTTTAAGTGATTTTTCTAAGACATTACATCTCTGGGTTCAAGAAAAGCTTTTGAGTCACTTGGTTTGTTTGCTGCAAGCTCTGATGTGCAGATTTTGCTTCCTGCATTAACCTTGAGGACAAAGACTCAGTTTTTGCCCTAGAAAATAACATCAGTTACATTTTATCCATCCACTGGGAATATTTACTTTACCATGTCTGAAATTGATTACTGTCTACAAAAATGTTACATTTAGAATTCAGCCAAGTATAGTATCTGCATTGTTTATTCCAAGGACTATTGTACTTTTTTTCCTTTTTTCCCCCCCTTCTTCACGATTGTTGGCAACAGTTTTCTCTTAAATTTAACCCACTTTTGGTTGTGTGTCTCTTCAACTCCTGTTTGACCTTTTCTGCCTACCTCTAGGAACGAAAAACTAGAGCATTTCATCAAATAAAAACGTTAAAAAATATTAAAGCATTTTCAGTTTAAAAAAATCTTAACCAATTTTTTGAAAGATCTATTTAATATTATGTGGCTCTAACTCAGGTTTGGCATGATAAGGTGGATCTAGATAAACCTCATTATATTAAGTAGGTAGCATAACAAAGATACAAATATTAATAAGCCTCAAAGAAATAAAAGATATTTCAGGTTTTGAGATACCACCTTCTTTTCTTCCCCCTGCTTATAACTAAGTTTCCCTCTCCCCTGTGTCTAGAAATATAAAATGAAATGTTCTATCAAAAGTTCCTCCTATGTTGTAAAGCTTCAAAATTGATCGGTTTCTTACTTCAGTATGTTAGGAAAACAGGCTAGAAGAATAACCTGTCCTCTATCCAGTACAGAGTCAGTATTATCTTAATCAGTTATGAAATAAGTAATTTTTACTTGCCAGTGCTAATGTGCTCATCATCTCTCTGGGTCTACTCAACTAACAGCAGTCTTTGTTCACTAAAATAATGTCCTTTAGTGTCTCACTGCTCCCTTGCTGCACTGTGTTACTTGCTTTCCTAACGAATGGACAGCAAACTATTTTGAAGAGTTTTCTCTTTTCAAAACCTTTCTATACATTTAGAGTCTATTAAATTGGGTTAATAAGGTTTTCTTGCTTTAATTTAAACTGTGCTTTGATAGAAATTAATTTTGCTGCTAAGTCACCATTGCAGCCACATTTCTGGTGCAATAAAAATGCCGAAAATGGAAAAGTATTAAAAACCCTTAGATCAAGGTGTTGTACAAAGCCGGAAAACACATGTTAGTCCAGAAAGTAATTATTCACCCAAGATTTTAATAAATTTGATTATTACAGGAATTTTTCAAAATATTGATGTATTTTATTTCACTGCCTTCAGTAAGTGCACATTGCATAAGTTATATAGTAATTATGTCTCTAAATACCTGTTCAGTTAAGTAAAAATGCTCTGATTTTTGGGCTCCAATCATTACAGCCATCCTAAGTCATCAAGTTTTATATTTTTGAGCAGATTAATCAAAACAATGAAGAGCTCTCTGAGTCATACTGGAATGAGATCAGTTGGCTCTGACATTTCAGCAGCAAAGTGCAGTAAAACCTATGGTTTTAGACATGGGCTTTACATTCAGCCTTTCTCATTCTTTTATGAAGAGTCACTCACTGTCAAGTTGCAGTATCAGTATAGCACCCTTTGGATCTCTAATTTATTCAACGCATATTAGAATTGTCTTTAGCTGACTTGTGTTACCAATGGATATGCATATGATAAGGTTTGCTTTTCAGATAAAACCTCTGGATCTGTAGCAAATTCTGTGTCACAGGCCAGAAGCACAAAAGAAGCTCCTTTTGAGCAGAATTTAAATCACACTGAAGTGTATTTGTATGAATTTGTATGAATGTATTTGAATGGTCTCCTTTTCTCTGGGAAGACACTTAAGTTCAGGGGAGGAATTTAATGTTTCAGACTTATTTGTATTTGCTTATCCACCATCAGGAACCTGAAGCTGATTTAAGACACAAGTAGGAACAATGCGGCAACACCAGACTTGGCAGACAGCCTGGTGACCTCTCTAGCTGTGTGAAGATCTTCAGATCTTCACAGGTGGTCATGAGGGTTAGACACCATGAATTCCCACCAGAGACTGTGGAAAAGTGCTACCTAGCACAGACACTGAGCAGGTCTGCAATTTCTTTTTTCCTATGACTTCTCCTCAAGAATCTTGATATTCTCTTTTTTTTTTTTTTTTGTCCCTATAAGTCCACCCATTTTTGCCAGGAAAGGTTTGGAAACAAGTAAACACATCAAATTATGAGATGCAGGGAAGCACAGACTACCTTGGCTCATCCTCTTCACCTGTCTGTGAGGGTCTCTTGTAAGGGCATCCCCAGAGGTGATGTATTTGACCTTGTGCATGGTGGGGACATTGTGGGAGGAATACTTCATCCTCCCTACCTGTCCTGGAGTGATGTTAGGAAGACGCTTTATTCCTTAACCATCCGCTCAATGCCCAAGGACGCTGTTTCTTTAGGATGGACCCAAGTGTGGGGCAGTTGAACGGCTGGGCCCAGCGGCTCGGGGACTTGGCCGGGCTCGGCCGGGCTCAGCCAGGCTCGGGAGGGAGTGAGCCAGGAGCGCTGTGCTGCTCTTTGGGGTTCTTTTGTGTTCCAGCTAGCGGGAAAAAGGTTCTGTTGGTTTGTCTTGTTCTTTTTCCCTTCCCTTCTCCCCTTGCCTCACTGTCTCACTTCCCTCCTCTGCCGTCTGGGGAGCCTGTGGGTGGCCCTGCCGGGCCCGTGGAGTGGCCCCGGCTGGTCCGAACCCATGTCTCTGTTCCCTCTCCAGGCATTTGTTGTATTTTGAGGGGTTTTTTTCCCTGTTTATCCCTGTTTTTGTTTGTTGTTAATAAACAGTTTGTTTTTTTTCCACTCTCACTTGCTGTGACCCACTTGTCTTATTGGTGGAGGAAAAGGGGAGGCCCTTTTTCCTTCAGAGGAGACACTCATTGCGGAGTGTTTCCTCCTGAAGTTTTGTCTCCAAAACTGAGACACTACCAACACATTAAACACAGCTTTCTCTGAATTCATCTGCGACTTGGTCTATCTGTTGCTTTTTCATCTCACCTAGCAAGAAGCTGCTATCTAGCTGCTAGCAGTGACATGAGAACAATACTTTATGTAAATAACTAGCAAGTGGAAGTAGTCATTAATGCAGACAGTTCTGAAGGCAAGTGAAACAATGTTTGGCAGAAAGCACCATTAATGAGACTGTTGCTTAGTATTGCAGTCTGATTCAGAACATGCTTTTCTGAATTCCTTATTTTTCACTGTATTTCCAGGAATGCAGCTCCCCAAATGGACCTTCTGCTATTGCAGCACAGATTGTTTGGGAAGCTGCTCATCTCCTCCTGACTGAGCAGGACAGATACATGAGCACAGCAGAACACACTGGAGCATACATATTTCATCTGAACATGCACAGCCCCATGAAACATTCTTGTGCATATGCCAGCTTCCAATGGCTGGTGTCAACTGAAGGCGAGCAAAGGCAGGGCTGTCTCATGTAAATGGTTTTAGGCGAGGCTGAAAGGACAAGTTCTCCATTGTTAGCCGAAATACTGAGAGCGCTTGGGGATGTAAATTGTTTTGCTCTAAATTTTTTCCTATAACACATTGAAAAACTTAAAGATTAGCAGGGAAGCAAGTGAATATCTGTTTTCTTGGGCATGTGTTATCACACATAAAAAACCCCAGAGCCAGTAATAGAGCCATAAAAGGGACAGTTCGGTCTCCAAAGTGGAAGAATTGAGAGGTACATGTTTATTTGTCTATGCTTAAACCACAGTATCTGACCAAAACCATAGGATGAGAACATAGGTTGGAAGGGCTGCATGGAGATTGTCTGGTCCAAAGCTTGCCAATGTTTAGCATACTTTTAGAAGGGTACCATACCCACATTGTGTGTTTTCTTTAGGTCCTGTTGCTCTCTGCCTCATACTATGTGTCCCTGTCCCCTTCATTAAATGCAGGGTAATGAAATACACTCAGTGATTACATTTCTCCAGTTTAATGGGAAATTTGTTGGAATATAATGCACTACATAAATACTTTCACTTCACCCTTCAGACGAAGAGCTGTTAGACCCAGCGCACAATCTGCTTTACACTCAAGTAAGTTATCTGTGAGGGTTGTTTGGTTTTTTTTTGCATATGCACCAAGACATAAAATAATTTTCTTCATTTAACTAGGGAGACTGAGAAGAGAAAAAGCTTTCAATCTTTCAAAAGAGTGAGTTAACATTGCATTGTGTTGTGTGTATGACAAGTGAACGCATCAGAAACCCAAGCCTGGACACTGTAGTTTTTTACAGATACTGCCTCGATTTTCCCAAGGAGAAAGCATTCCTTTCTGACCCATGACAGTGTAAAAAGCATAGAAAAATTTAACTCTGTATCCTTACAGCAAAAAATATATATTCTGCCTTGCTTCAAAACTGGTCATATACTGTGGCGATTTGTTTACCCATTGTTTTTCCTATCCCACATTGTTCCCCCCTCCCCCTTCCTTGCCCTTAGCCCTGGCCACTCCCTTGGGCTCTCCCTATTGGTTCCTGTACCCCAACTCCACCCATGTACTGCCCCTGAGTCCCTGAGAAAACCTCCCTGCACCGGGATCAGGAGGTCTCTCTGCCTCTGGGGGTCGGTGGTACAAGATGTGGTTAAAAGTCCTCTCAAACCCTCATGGGGAGACCCTTCTGGCCTCCTTCACTGTCACTGTGTTGTAGGGCTGATAGCTACTGGAGCAAAACCGCGGAGTCGGAAAAGGACTATGGGAGTGCAACAAGGCACTGCCCTAAGCAGCTCTGCTGAGCTCTCAGGAAAAGCTGCAGCTTGCTAAACTAAACCTAGCACTACAACAATATACTATGCTTTAATTGAGTTTAATCTCTTTGAAACTCGGGTTCCATTCCTTATTAGTTATTGGACAGTGAAAAAAAACCAAACCAAAACTACAAACCACAAACACACATGACAATTGTAAACAAATACTATGAAGGGGGTGATGTGGAAGAAAAAGGAAGAGCTAAGTGAAATTATTTACTGATTTCACATAGCAAGAAAGACTAAAATTACCTGGGCTGAGTGATCCCTAATGAAGAAAAGATGAGAAAATATGTACCATATGAGATGTGTATTTTTCCTAGAATAATCACTAGAAAATTATCTTTTCTATACCAGCAATTCCATATATTTCATATACAAGTGAATGTTCTGCCTCTTAATTGGAAACCATTGGAGTTACCAATATTCAAAGAGAGACTTTATATAAAGTTCATTTTTGTATAAAAAGATTCTAAGACAACCACCATGGAAGAGCTCTTACCAAAGTTTATACCCTGATCAATTTTATTATCTTACCAAGATTCAGAGTAGTATTTCTAAGTCTATGTTTATTTACAACATCTTGTTTTGCAGAAGGGGGCAAATAGCTGCAATATGACTCGAGTTCTTGAACCAAAAGGAACAACTCATACAGCCAGTGACTTTCCCAGCAACATGTCATCAGGCTCAACAGAAGAACAATTAATCTCTTTTGAATATTAAAACAACAACTAATTTGGAAGGAAATGCCAGAGTACTGAGATGGTAGATACTAACATTCAATGAGGATTTTCATAAGTCTCCATTTAGTTTCGTATTCCATCATGTCTGCACAACAAGTCCAGAATAAAATAAGATGCAGATGAAAAGAGGTACTGTTCAAGCACTTCATCATGAGCTTTTTCCAAATCTAATCTAGGATTCAGTGTAGGATTGACAGTATCAACACCAGCTGTGGGTTTCTGAGAGGGCAAAGGCAGATGGACTTAAAACATGATGCTAGGAAGAAGGAAAGAAGAGAAAGCTTTTTTCAGCAAAAAGCTTGCTCAGGTATCATACCTGAGTATTTCTGAGCAAGAAAAATACTGTCTTATTGGTATTTTTATTTCTCTAATTATGCAAAAAAGACACTGTGATTATACTGTGAATAAAAATTTTACTAAAAACATAGCTGTTTCATAAAATAAGCTTTTCATCCTAATTGAAAAAAAAAATAGCAGGATTCTATTTAGGCCTCTAATAATGTCAATATATTTTTAAAACATTAACCGCAAAATTTTGGCAAAATTTTCATGTGCAAAAGATCTAATCAATCTATTTTATTTTGTACTGAAATGAAATAGGAGCACATTTATAGATACAATTTATCTGTAGATACACCAGAAATTACAATATCTGGGTTAAAAGGTGTTTGCCACAAATTAACTGCCAAACTTGATCACAAGACCCAATCTTTAGATACTTAGAACCTCACTTAGCCACTGAACATCAAAAACAACTATTGAAGACCGAAGGTAGTGTTCTTCTCCATAACTTCTTAAAAGCAGACCCTGACATAAAGCCCAGGTTAGAGACTTGACGCTGCGTACCTTAACTCCTATTCGCATTTTAATGTATTTATAACCATGTAAGTAATTTGTCACTTAAAGTTTTAAATTTCTCAGGCAAAAAGCTGGTTTTTGATTGAAATAAAAAATATGTAATGATCACCTCTCACTAGAAGTCACAACAAGCACTGAGGTAGGTCAAACTCTGAAACAACAGTACATTTATGAGTGAGATAGGCTGTAGACCAGGGAATCTATAAATTGGCAATCTACTTAGTGTAACACCCAAGTATCAAGAGAAAATCAAGACCTTTCTGTAATCCTGCCCTATCTTCTGCCTTCACTAAGCTTACAGGATCAAAAGTACATTTCGGGGCAGCTTAGCAGTTAGCAGACTTCAAACAGAAAGAGAGAAATATCCATTCAGCTAATGTTCAGGCTTTCCCTTATCTCAGTGAAAGCTGGGATCAAATGAAAGCTTTGCACAGCAAGCAGGTTATAGAGGTGGGTAGAAGAGAGCCAGCACCACTCTTGGCTTGTGGGGACACCCGGCAGCATCACAATGTGCCCCAAGCTCCCAGCATTGCTCCTTCCACAAACAGTACCAGAAGACTCTCAGAGAGTTTCTGGCAGGCCTTCAATGACCATACTCTGTCCTGTCCTCCATGCTGGTGTGCCCACCCCTCATTTTATCCTCCTACTGCCCCTAAACATACATGTCCTGTATGTGTCCAATTCTCTCCTTGCCCTCTCCTCCTTTGCTCATCCCCACCAAACTATTCAACACACCATGTCTCTATTATGTGCTTCCACTTAACTCTTTCTAGCTCCCACAAAGCTTTGCCTCCTCTCATGGAGGAGCAGCTGGGTCAGTAAGGAAGGGCGTGAGGAGGACCCAGCACAAGGGCCCTTCCCGGATAAGACTGGGTGCAAGGATCTGGGAGTGAGGAGGAGGACCTGCTGAGGCCTGCCTGACTTCCATCTGCTCTGGCAGGCTGCAAGATCAACTCAGATGCTTGCAGGCATGCAGCTTCAGCCTAGGCTGATGCAAATATAAAGTCTGAGTGTAGGATTTTGCAATACTTTCTGTGGATTGCCAGAGGTATCTGACAGAAACAGGTCAGCAGGGAAAAACATAAAGAACCATGACAGGCCAGGTGAAAGAGGGGTGCTCAGAACCATTAACCAAGACCATGACACATAGCCTTCTGTTCAAAATCAAACCAAACTGGTTTACAATGGAATTTAAATTTAATTAGGATACGGCATTAATGCAATAATGACAATTGTCTGTAGGAGACTGTTTACATATGGAATTACTCCACTATTTACAAACTCCACATACAAATGTTAAATCTATATCATCTCATTGGAGAAATACTACAAAATAAATTTAAAAGAAACTCTAAAATCATGACAAAGGCAAAAAGACCTCAAATACACACAGTAGTATTTATTCTTCAAAAATCTTAGTGTCAAAGACTGATTTCACATTTTTTATTTTTCTGATTCTAGTATCTCAGACTGATAGTATTACTGTCATCTCTCTTTCCTCCCTACCATCCCTTCCTAGGAAACTTACTTTTTCTCTTGGCAAACTTGTCAAAACTGAGGGACCAAATGCTTCTAATTATGACAGAAGATTCTCTGTCTTTTTTCATCCTCTTATTTTTTGATTCCCTCTCGAAGAGCCTTATCAAATCTGCTTCCTTCCATATGGAATATTTCTGAAATACTGTGAGGAGCAGCCAACAGTAGCCACTTCAGATATGTTTAGCTTGTTAACTCCTTTTTCCCTTGCTCAACTCAAGGATTTGGTACATCAACATAATAACAGTATTTTTATTTATAAAACTGCAATTTTGCCAGTTTTCATAATGGGATCATTTTTAAATGAACAATATTGTTATGTGAACCCATAATGGGCTGAAGTGGAGGAATCACTACAGATAGGGAGTATAAATATCTTAGTCAGAAAGCCCACAAATAACTAGGGAGTTACTACTACACTGTTCCCACCCTCCCTTTCCCATCCCCCCTCAGAAAAATCTATAAAAAATCTTGTGTGAATGAAGCTGCATAAACTTAGATTTGAGGGAAGGCAGGCTAAAAATAACTCGACCTCAAATAGAAGCAGCTTTTTCTTTTTATTCAAGCATTACCTGCTAACAAGCCAGATCAGATCATTTTTATCAGGAGTATAAGCGTTGTGTTGAAGCTCTTAATTTTTGCAGGGTCTTACCTGAATCCTTAAAAAATCACCACATCACACTAATCAAAACTGACATCAGCTTTCACTACATGAAACAGCATTGAAACGTACAGAAGCACCATCTGATATGAACACAGCCTATGAAGTTAGCAGCATTTCAGTCATTGCTTGAGTAATTCTGCATTTCAAAAGCAAAATGTACTTCCTGTTAAAGTATGTTGGCTATTATTTTGAGGATGCCAGATGGAAATAATTCCCTCATAATCTTGTGAAAACTCAGAACTCTCATCAAGTATTCACATACACATTGAGCTACATCTAAGAAATAGATATCCCTAGAAGTTCTATATGATTAAATGTCACATCAGTGGTACTGAAAAGGAGAGAAAAAGAGAGAGAACAGGCTGGCCCAAATCCATTTCATTAATGCTTGGGAAGGAAGTATTAAATGTGTCTATTCACTTTAGCTTCCACGATGCTTTTCACTGAATAAAATTGCCTTTATTTAGCCCCAACACATCAACTGGAACTCCTAAGCTGCCCATGAAACAGCACCCAGCTTTTTAGCAGTAGTTTTCACTGAAAGCACATATTTACTGGACTGTAGCCTCATCTGCACTGCCAGTGACAATGTCCCCTGGGAGCATTCCCTGAAGCCCAGGCCAAGTCGCTGAGCAGGGGTCACATTCGGGCTGCAGATCGTGATGCTCTTTGAAGAACACAAACTGCATGCATGCTGAGTATGGGGGATGTGCATGCTCATGTGGTATCCAGCTGAAAGCTGTATTATTTTGTTGTGATTGTGCTGTTGAAAGCACCAAACTGAGATTGTTGAAGAGCCCAACAGGATGGTGGGATGGTCATGATAGACATTCCATTAATTGAGGTATGGAGTAAAGGTGAGGAGAGTTAGCCGAGGACTCTGAACCTACTGAGGCAATGTTAAAGGCAGGACACAACAAGGAGACTCAGACCTTGTCCAGAGAAACTTTGAGAAATCATTACTTGGCCAAAGCACTTCCTGAGCTCCATCACAGAGGGAGAGCTGACAAGTTTGTTCCAAACAAGAATTTAGGAAATAATTACCAAGTTTATTATGTGCTAAAGAAGATGGGGCCTGAGGAAAAAGCAGAGTGAAGTCACTGGCAGCTTGTCTTCCCAGATAGTGCTTGCTCTGAGCTGGAGGCACACTTGTCTTTTCCAAACTCCAAAGAGGATTTGTGAACCTGTCGCTCACCTACCAAAACCTGGCAGCATGTAACACAGTCTGCATCATCTGTCACAGTTCCTCTTTATGTTTCTAGTTTTAGGATTACATTTTTATATCAAAAACAAAGTTTGCAGACAGGCTTCTGCTGTTTGCTGTTTGCTTTGCTTCAGGGAACTTTTCATAACTAGTAGTCTTCTGACATTGCCCAAGAAAATACAAAAAATAGTTTTTCTTTTAAATAGGAAAATTCTTTTCAGTGAATATTTATTGAGTAGGCTTAGTTTTGTCTTATTAACTATGGCTTTTATTACCTAGTAAGGGAGCAAAAGCTACCCGAGAATTTGGTCCAAAAGGGTATGATACCACATCCTGGCTCAGTACTCCCAGAAGGCTTCTGTGGGTGAGCCAAGGGCTCCCAAGCCTGCTGGTTTTCAGGAAAACCTTGGCATAGTCCTGGATTTCTTTCTCAATTCTTGCCTGAAGCAGGGGCGATGCCGTGCCCAGGTGCCTGAAATCCTCTAAATATCCCAATCTGTGCTTTCCCCACAAGAATGAAATGGTGTTTGGTCTGAGGGGATCATCCGTGCCTCTCTGAGTCATGTTTTCAGTTGTTGTCTTCCCCAACATAGACTATGGGTTTAATGCCTTTTGGCAATTTTCCTCATGCAGGTAATCCTTCTCAGGAAGGAGCTTTAAGTGTTTCTAGGTTTTGTAGCTGTTCAGGCTCTTGTAGTGTTTTTATACAATAATGTAAAAATGTGAATAAAAAAAAGATATAAAAAATGTAGCCTGTGGAAAAAAATTCAGTGTTTCTTCTCTTTCTTCTTCTGCATGATTTTCTAGAAAATGAGATAATATGTCATTAGCTTTGAATGATGTGCTGTTAAGTGGTCATCTTGAATTAGAACTGCTTTAAAAAAAAAGAGTGATAGTAAAAGAAGTACTAGAAGGCCACTCAAAAATATTTTTAAAGGGATTAAGATTGTTGACCTTTTCACAATGAATTGGGACAGTGTTGTATCATTTTTCTTTGGAGAGACCAGTCTCATTTTTGGTGATCCTGCAACTGTCTGTGATTAGATCTGGATAGTTTTTATTCATGTACATTACTCATAATACATGGAGATTGAAAATAAGTATTGCAATGATACATGTTTCTTTAAAAAGAAAGGAAGACGTATTTGTTTATTTTTTGTCTGCTGGACAACACAATGGTGGGAGGCAGTTTATTAAAACTTTTCCCACAGGCCTGCCCTTGGGAATAGCTCTTTATAAAATCCCGTTCTTGTGGTCCTACAGAAATAGAATGCAGTGCCTTTTTAATATTGAAAATTGCTATACCGGGCACCCTATAGCAAATGAACTAAAACAAAGCTGTATCCTGTAGTGTGATATATATTTCTCTGAATACGTCCATATGCTTTCATAAGGGAATATTTAGAGAAAGTGGCACAGCCACAAAGTATATAAACAAAGAATAAGTAGATGTGGCATTCTCAGCATTTTTCTGGTGAATTTTAAAATGTAAGCAGTCCTTTTAACTTGGCCTTTCTGATAAAGTCTGTCACAATCACCCTAGCTGAGACATTAAATACCTACTCTCCACCTGTAATGTTTAATATAACAGAAAAGTAGGAAAATATTTATATAGCATCACGAAACATCCATCAACATACTGGCATGAAATGTATACAATCCCCAGAGCAGTCTACAAGGAACACAAAACCTAGCCAAACTCCAGAGATGCTAATGTAGATTCCTTGGGATTCTGTAGATTGTCTCCTGAAGCTGCAGAAATCCTAGTGGCTTTAGGTGCTATAAGGAGCTTGCCAGAATTTACCAGGAGAACAGGAGAGGAAAACATTTTTTCACACAAGAAGATTAGATGGTATATTCAAAGTAACTTTTATCAGGGTAAGGTTTTTACAGCCTCCTAAGATGTTCTGAGTAATCCCCTCAGATCACAGATTTTCTCAGCTTTTAACTAAGAGAGCCGCTCTCTTGCTCTCCAGTGTCATTTTATTTGCACTTGTGTATGCAAATTGCTTTCTTCCTGAAGTTCTGCAGAATCTGCTAGGCCCTTGTAAGGAAGGGAAAAAGACACAAAATAGAAGAAAAGCAGATGGAAAAGAAGATGCAAGTTTTGCATAGGTTGCCACTTCTCATTTCTGTGGAACATATTTATGCATAAGCTGCTAAACTCAGGGTTGTAGCCAAGTATTGAGACATACTGTGATGAATGTGGAGATCAATTGTTTGTGAAGGCAGAAAGGGTTCTAACCCAAGCTGATACTTTTAATTTAAACAAATTATGTTATCTTTTTTTGCTTAACCAGAATGTTTACAAATATTACCTGTCTGTATGATATGATCCCTTCTTTTTCACGTCTTTTTCACATCTTTTTCACATCTTTTTCACGTTTCATAGTCTAAATTAGGCTAATGCTGTTTACTGTGAAAGGCTAGGGGTGTAATCAACATACTTTATTTGCAACCATGTTATGAAAATGCTATTTCTAGAAAATAACAGGGTCAATGTGAAGGGATACCATTCATTGACTTAGGAAAGAGGAAATGCCTTTGCCCTACAATGAATGACTTAGCTACTTGCTCAGCTCACCTTGAAAATAATCTTTCATTTGCTCTATGGAAAAATAAGGCTAGCCCTGGATCACACCCAAGAAACATTAACTTTTCCAGGTTAGATTAAGCAGACACTTCTCTGGTGGCAGCAAAGTTGAAACTTTGCCCAAAATTCCTGTGTCTTGCAGAGTGAACTTTAATTCTGTTAAACCTCATTAGGAGAATTATGGTATTTGAGAAGTAGGAGCAGCAAATCAAGGATTTTCTTCCGCACATGTAGTCAGACAAAGTCAGGTTGTTTGCTAAACAGACTTCAGACATGAAGGCTGTGAAGCATCTTTCAGCTTCCTAGCTGACCTCTGAAGGGTGAAATGCACCTTGAAAGCTAAAATGCTATGTAAATATACATTACTTCCTTTTATTTCTGAATGTTTGAGATACAGTGTCATGTATTTATATTTGGTAAATAAATACTTCTTTTGTTTGTTCTTACATAGCCCAGTTTGAGATAAATGCTGATTTAAGTGTGTTGCCTGACCTCAGAGCATTCCATTCTTACTTACACAGAGAGCTTAAAAGCAGGTCCTGGTCCAGGCTGACAACATTCAGTTCCCCAGTGCATTTCACTAAAGGATTGAAGAGCAGTAGTAAGAGCATGCTGCCTTGTAAGCTGAACAATCTGATTTTAAGGATGTTAATGCAGATGTCTGAGAACAAAAGAGATTTTTCACCGAGGTGCTAATATAATTTGATTTCTACCAAAAGATAATTTCTTTCATGAATTACACCTCAGGTTTTTTGTGATGAACATGAATATTATTGAATGCAGCATTAGTCTAGCAATGCAAGTTAGTCTGTCAATGCAATATAGTAAAGGTGCCACTAATGGTACTTGCGTTGTATTTAATTTCAATTTCCCTTTATCCTTGCATATTTTCCTATCCCATATTTTTATTGCTATAAATAGAATTAATAAAATAAACCCCATACATTTTGCTACCATTATACGTGGCTGAAGAAAGCTCCAGTTATTGTAACTGGAATCATCATAATAACAAATAACTTATTGCTTCTAATTCTGCAGATATATGCAGAAGATAATATAATAATTTTAGGAAGTTGCTTTCTGAGCCACTCTGAGAATGCTCTTCAGTGACAATAGGCCTAGTTATCATCCCTGCTGCCCAGTAAACATAATGCACTTTGATTCTGAGATAAAAACAGTGCTTTCAAAATTTATTTAAAGAGCTAGTAGAAATAGGACATACCTGCATGTATGGATCTGGGTTGGGTTCTTTTAAATTTGGTTTTGATGAAACAGGAGACACAAGCAGAGACTGGCACAGAACAGCTGTCCAGCAATGAAATAATCATACCCCAAAGACCTCCATCCTTAATCTGAAGAAGTTTGTCCCAAACATAACTTTTTTAAAAAGACTTGCAAAGTGTTGTGGCTGAAAAAACAGATGCCACAAGTGTAACGAAAGTTAAGTACTTATTTTAAGAGTCAATGAAATAAATACATTTAAATAAAGATGTGCAAAAAATAACATCTTCCAATTTTAAACTTGGTTACCAAATACAATGTAAAATTTTTATAATATCCTTGCTATTAATCCCATATAATATAAAAAGATCCTAGATACAGATAACTAGATAGCTCTGAAGCAAATATCTACCCTCCTTCACTTTAATGGTCATGAGACATATTTAGTTACTTTTTCTGGAACATTCAAAAGTATACCAAGAAAAAGAAAATTGAAATAAGGTTTTGCACTTAACCTACAGTGCAAAATTACCTGTGTGCTCCCCCAGCATGTCCACAGCTGAGCTGCTCTGTTTGACCACCATCATCTACTACTGCTCCTTCCTTGCAATTTAGCAGACTTGCAAGCTCCCTCCAGCCTTTGCTGGACTTGTTCACACCACACTTCTTGGGGCTTCCATGAGTATGGTAGCATCCAACACTCATCCCAGAGCTTCCTGTTTGCATGTGCACCATGCACACTCCATAATCCTCCATACTCCTCCAAGACAACTCTGGTTTCTCATTCTGACAGTTTTTCCTTTCCCTTCTCTGTCTCATTTGCGTATGGAGGCTTTCTCTCTGTTGCCATTACAATTTCTTAAGGGTGCTCTCAGCTCACGCAGGTCTCTTCTATTAAAAAAAAAATTCTCATCTGTAAGTAAGTGACTAAAATATAGCCACCCATCTACTTTCCTCCGAATTTTTACTATCTAGTTGCCAGGGTACTCAAGGCTTGTGGGGCTGTCTTGTCTTCTGTCCCTTGTCCCAGGTGCTCACTGTCCAGCCTCACATGATTTCTACTCTGCATTTATTCTCAAGTACACGACTTGAGGGTCATATGGAATGCTCCCCAGCTGAAGCAGAGATTCTCCTTGCCTAGATCAAGGTGCAGGGCTTTTGCACTCCACCAAAAGTGGGGAGGAGAGGTGGAAGGCAGACAGCTAAAAGTTCTCTCTAGAAGTCAAGAGAACAGACTCGCTGTTTTGACGTGCAGAAATATTTTATTGTCAAATATGAAAATATTTTTCTTTTGGCAAGTACAAACTGCGTTGGCCCTGAAAACCAGTCCATACTTGACTTCAACTTCAAGGACTGACTGCCCTCTTGGAAAACTAATAGAAAACAACAGAGAATATTTACATCTTGGCCAGTCCTTCCTACTGTCCAGCACACATTAGTCACAGTGCAATGAGAATACATCAGTGAAAACTACCCTTTCCTACCGGGGCCATCTGGACTCCCTCAAAACCTTTGAGATTTGTCTTCCCAGAGGCCCTCTTCAGGCTATGGTGTAGGGAGATTTTTCAGAGGAAGTCATAGAACACATGTGAAGGCAATGCTACTGCTTGGCCTTTCAAGGCAGCTAAGGAATAAAGTCTCATCTACAGCAGTAACTCAGGGCCAAAGAGCAGTTAATAAAAATAGGAGCTGTTTCTCCTCTGTTGGAATTGGAATGTCTATGGCAGCCATCAATAAAAATTGTCCATGGGAAAGGACAGAAAAAACTGTTGGATCTTTACTGTCCTATGGATGTATCCTGCCAGGCACAATTCCCAAACACTCCCTTGTCTCTTCCTGCCTGTCACAAAAGCTATTTCTTTAGGTCAGGAAGCCTCTGGCAGCATGACTACTGTTCTGACTGAATGCCAAGACCAACATGGCCATGGACATCTATGGAGTTCCCCTTTAGGGAAACTGTAAGAATGCCTCCTGCATGTTATCAGTAGGAAGAAGAACTTCTCTGGTCTGGATGGATTGCCAAATATTTGGAAGCTATGGAGTCATAAATGCCTCTAACTTCCAGCTCTGGTGCCCTTTGAAAATGTGAGACAAGACTGTCACTTTTTCACCATGTCTGTGGCATGTTTTTATCCTGCCTTGGTCATAAGAAATGCTGCTACCATAAGAAAATGCCAAGTTATATGTCTTTGAAAACAGGCATCTATATGTTATTAGATGATGGTCTTACTCAGGCTGGTGGATGTTCCAGTCAGTTTGGTGTCATAATAATATGAGGCCAATGCACATTGCCCTTTTCCACATCAAAATCAAACTTTTATGTTCCACTCTTGTCTCCTCCCCTCTTCTTTGCAATGGAATGGACTTTCTTTATCATTACAAACTTCTGTGGAGTATAAATGCATTGCCACAGATGTGACTTCTATGGACCTTTACCCTCAGGTCTATTTGACCTTGTCCTCTTTGAGACAGAAGTTTCTTCTCTATTATTCCTCTCTCTCTGCTCTCTCTCACCTCCAAGTAGTTGTTCCCATCTTTGATCTTGCTGCAAAAGTGTTTTCACCTTTATTCACCACTGATGTCCTACCCTCATGTAACACTGCTCTCCATCTGATCAGAGATGTAAACAGCTGTAAAGAATCTTTCAGCCATAGGTATTTCCTCTTCCAGGGAAAGGAACACATATGCCTCCTTGAAGATTCAGAACAAGCAATGTGTCCGTTTAAGATGAGTGATGTTAGATTTAAGTGGGATTTTTCAAAACTGTGTATCCATCTTCCAAACTGTTCCTAAAAATAATTTGGAGGGCCAAATAGGTAAGTGGTCCTAATACTTAACGCTTAGTGATGTTTTAGCCCCTAGCATATGGCAAAAGGCTACGGAGTGGAAATGATCAATGAGTTTATACTCTAGCATGACCATGCTGCCATGGTACAAATCAGTGTAGCACAAGCCTCTTGTGTCTGGTTGATTTTGTGACAGGGGATGTATAAATCTGATGTTAATGTCAAGAGTTAAGAAGCCTGCTGCCTTCCTACTTTTGCTGCTTATTAATGTGACAACCTTCATACTGTGGCACCAATCTCAGTCTGGTAGTGTGTCTCTCTCTCTCGCTCACAGCTACTCTGCCACTTACATGAGTCAGACAGTTGGGTCTTCAGGTCTGTGATACACAGGAGAAATCAAGGCCTTGCACTTCAGCTGAGGAGCCTATCACATAGTTAAATTCTGAGTTTAAAAGAGCCACACTAGAAGAGACCTGAACAAAGCTAGTTGCCAGATGCTTTCTTCGCTACATAAACTAATCCAGCGTATACTCCTGATCACAGAGTGGAGAAGTGGCAGTTCCCTGTTTATGTTGCAACAGCAGCTGGTACTGCAATATATACTGTAGCTAACGGCAGACTTCTTGAATAATACATTACAAAAAGCTGCATACAAATTCTGTATGCAATCCAGTGTTTTATGTCTAAGTATTGAAGTCAGTTGAGGTAAAAAGAATGACTGTGTTGTTTTAATTTGAAGGTTATATAAATTATTTATAGATTAGGTAAATCCATATACTTTTAATAGGGTAAGACATTGTGAAGAGAAGACGAAAGACCTACATGTCTTCCAGCACATCATTATGTTTAAACAGGAGTACTGTTTACACTATGTTGTTATCACATGCATAGAAGCCAGGATTTAAAAGACTGACTTAGTAATAAGCTTAGCTCCAAATGAATATGGTTAATCTTCTAAAACACCATTAAAGTATGGTCTTTAACAAAATGTGTTAGAGAAAAAGATCATCTACTCTGCTTCTGTATAGAGCATTTGAGTCATTAAAATATCATATAGTATTTTATTCCCCAGTAGACTGGGTATGCAAATAATCTTATGGATAACTTACAGCTGGAGTTTCTCAGGTCATATCGAGAACAATACATAATGCAACTATCAGATGTTCTGTTGAGAAAGACTAGTTATAATGGGAAGTAGCAGTTGTGCAACTATTATTTACAAAAGTTATCCAAAATAATACAATATTCACGCTATATGGTAAAATGTCGTCTTTTGAGGCTTTACAGTACCTGATTAGCTGAGCTACAAGGCAAAGGATTTGCCTATATTTCCAGTGAGGTTAGGTACCAACTAAAGAGTTATCAATGGTAATTAGGGAGCACATACCAGCATACATGTGAAATTCATGGCAATTAAATTGTTCAGAAGAGTTAAAAATAATTTCCTGTGAATCATATAGAAACTGAAGTAAAAAGTAAGGGAAATTTTGGGTCAAAGGTGTTTAACTGACAATGATAATGCTGTTACTTCATTTTTTTAATGGGCTTCTTAGAGTAAAGAAGATAATAGCAGAAGATTTAATCTGATTAGAGTGAATATCTGGTTAATAACTTTGTCTGATTACTCTGTAGTTAGTTAGAAATGTAAGAGTTAAAACTTTGACTAGAAATATTGATGATTATCTAGTTCTAGTTTATACTATCACCTAGAAAGAAAACTCTGACGAAAACCAGAAATATTTATTTAAGTTCCCTGGCAAACATTTTCTTTTTAAGCACAGACCTGTGGCTACTCACAGAGTAGAGGAAAATTATTTTCCTGAAAACTGAGAGAAAAATTTCTCTCAAGTAGAAGAAATAATTAAATTTTGACTTCTTGCTTCCTCTCTAAGTACTTTAATCACATCAGAAGCAAACTCTTTCCTATCATGATATATCTGGGGCAGGGGGGATGGGGTGTGAGATAATCAATAAACTCATTTTGAGAAGAATCAAATTTTAGCAAAGCACATTAGCAACACTACTAGGTTGTCCCTCTCTGTATTCCTTCTAACCTATTTTTGAAAACATGTGCCAGGAGTTATCCACTCAGTTGCCTTGATAAAGACAATGCAGTATGCTCACAAAACAATTCTTTAAATACACACAGAAAATTGTCAAGTCAAAATGGGAGCAAGATCATCTCTTTATCTACTTTCATGTTTGGGTTGTTGCTGAGTATTTTAGATGGTAATTTGGGATTTGGACATCTATGGCCTTTAGTAGATCAGCCTCATTATTTCGATACTTCTTGAAATATAACAGTCCTGAAATGGTGTGTCAATATAGTGGGTAATTTAAAAATATAATAGTAAACTACACATTTTACAAGATGGAAAATAAACTTGATGGGACAGAGATGAATGTGAGAAGCAGCAGGAAGGAAGAACACACCTTTATCTGTGAGAGAAGAGCCAAACAGCCTTATGTTTAGGTATTCCTTTGGCACACTCTCTGAATGAGACTATGAATCAGACTAATACCAGACAAAAGTGGGTTATATTTCTTGAAATCTGGCAGAGAATCCTCAGAATCCGTATGTACTGTTTAAACAAATTAATTTCATGAAGGTAATTACAAAGGGATGGGCCTGATCCTTTCTAGGTGTTTCTTTTCACAGTTGCACTGATTTTAAAGGCATGTAGCTGTTATTCACCTACATGAGAGGTGATGAGAGTGAGGCCCAATGAACAATGCCACAAATATAAGAACATTTTAACCAAACAGCCTGGAGTCTACAACTAAGAAAACCATTATTCCCTTTATTTCTCAGAAATGTCTGCACTGAGGGCTTCCATAATATATTGAAAGAGTGCCTTCAGAATGCCTGAAGGCTTCCTGCTATTTTGAGTGCTGATAAGGGTAGTTCCCAAGAGTTCCCTATGCTGGTTTTAACACCAGCAGGAAATTAAACTCCAAGTAAGCCACTTCCCTTCTCTCGCCCATCTGGTAAGGCAGGGACAAAAAAGGAGAGACTATGGGTTGAGATGACAATTTACTAAAAGCACAAAGCAATGGAATAAGACATGCATAAAAACAACAGCAATGTTAATAGTGGAAGTATACAAAAAAGAGAAGGTATTTTACCAACAAAAAGGCATTCACCACCAGGAAAATAATAAGATGGCGGACACTCCCTGCTGGTCGCATCCTCATACTTCCCCACAGAAGGGCAGTATGGTGACTGTTCCCATGTGCCACACCACATGGTATTTGGGAACAAAGCCAATATGGTGGGGGAGCTCCCACAGCTAATGTTTCCTGACCTCAGACCAAAATAATGGAAACCAGTGTTAAACACCCCCCCCGGTGTTTAACCTGCTCACCTGCTCAGCAAGGTGAGCTGAGCAGGGGTTGTGCCACCGTTCAGCTGAGTCCAGTTCTGCACAGGCGCTTGCACTGGCACTTCTAGCTCTCCATGGTGCTATGGACCGCCCTGTGGGCCATCAAAGCTGCTGTATTGGTGCATCAGGTGTGCTGCTGGGCTTCAGTCTTAAGCAACTGGATGAGATTTGTCAACTGGGTTGTATTCTGTCGGAATACAATATAGTCCTCTCAGACTCTGCTACATAGACACACCAGGCTTCCAAATGAGTATTCTTCCTGAGCTGAGAGGAACAGCAGTGTATCAATGATATCGACTTCATCTCTGCAATGTGACTGAGATTACGTTTTGCAATGCTATCAAGGATGCTGTATTTCCATTAGCACATTTTTTGATGAATCTAAGTGTCCTTTTGCTGGGTCAGTTGGTGAATATATTGAAACAAGGCATCCATACCTTCACTACCAGCTATGAGCACACCCCAGAAGGAAAACTGTTGCCAGAGAGAAAGACATTTGTCTTCCAGCTTCCCACATCAGCCCACTAGCTTCTTGTCAGTTGGCCCTACCAAACTCCAACAGAAAGGCTGAAAAGGTGTGCATGGTTCCTACATGGGATTCTATAGCAGGTAAAGACTACACTTGCAGTTTTGGCAATCTAGCAAAACTGATTATATTTTGGAAGGGCAGTATAGTCTGAAGAAGGGTCTAATATTTGTGTAAAATTGTTTGGGTTTTTTCTGGGGTATTTTTTTGCCTAGAAATTGAATATAAAGCAAATCCCATCCTTTTCCTATAGAAACTTGGATCATTCTGAATACATGATGGGTTCCAGAAGTCAGAGACACTGTGTACAAATGTATGCATTACTGCTTTGCACAGCAGTGCTGAGTGACTGTACGCAGAGGTCAGTTCCAGAGAAGTCATGCTACATTCTTTCTTTAGTTAATGGAAAGAGATGAGCTGTTCCAGAGGGGCAATTCAGAACATCTGAGAGTTTCTGAATTGTCATCTGAAATAACTTCTTCCTATTAACCTCTTTCTATCCCTCTTTCTAGGACCCTCCTATTTTGCTGCAGGGAGAATGCACAAAAATATTAGTCTTTGGCCATGTCCTCTTCCTCCCTGGAAAAAAACCCCTTCCTTCCTCCCTCCCTCTCTCCCACCTTTCCTCCCTTCCTTTTTTGTCTTGGCCTGACATGTAACTTTGTCCAAACTTGCATACACATCCTGTAACTTATTATCCTACAGATAATTGGGACAGAATTTGAATTTACCAGACATTCTGACTTCTTTCACTTAGTCAACAAAACAAGTATCACACATTAGCAGTCTTGACCTGTCATAATTAAAATTGATCCAGGAATTTTCTTGTGAAATAACACTTGTTGAAAGATGCTGATTGACTGAAGCCAAAATTTTTTTGAAGTTACTCAGTTCTGGGATGAGATGATGAGATAGCTGATGACAACTAGTCCAAGTAGAATGCATCGTGCCTGTAGCAGCCCTATAGGGACTGCAGCAGCTCAGCACATAGCTGTGAAAGTGTTTGGACTCTCAACAGTTCCTACATTTAGTAATTTGTTCTATCTGCATTTTCTACAAATTAAAACTGATAATTGGATTCTCCAGTTTCGTGACTGGTTGTTTCATACATGCAAATTAAAAAGTTTAATTAACTAGTGGCAAGGCCACTCCTTCAGTCTGTGGGAGACCCAGCTTCAAGTTCTACCTCTAAATTAGAGAGGCCATAACACAGTTTATATGAATGGTTTCCTTACTCAGTGGTTTCTCTTCTTGCGGAGGTGTGAGAAATTTCAGAAACATCAGTTTCAGCTGTCCGGAGTACAACCAAATTCCCTTAAGCCACGTTTAAACATGAGAGAGCCTGACTTTCACCAAGCAACTTAAAATTGTATGTTCTGATGTTCCAAAACCTACTGCTTTTTCATTTATGCAAAACAAGGATCAGATGTGCTTCGGTTCCTTACTGGCCCTTTTCCCAAAGTAGGCAATGAAAGGCAGGCCTAGAAAGAAAAAGATTTGAGCAAATTATTTCCCATCATTCTGTTTCTAATTTGTTGTGAGTGAAAATTGTTGCCAACAGGATCTCAAGTTAATAAGAAACTTTTGTATCACTTTAACTTTATGACAGAAGCATTTTGAGGGGAAAAAAAAGAAATTTTTTTTGAGGTAATGATGTCTCTCTTATCAAAGCTGTGCAAAATATTATGGTTGATAATGATATTCAGTATGATCAGCACATGTCAGAACACAACTGTGTCAAAGCAAGTGAAATGTCCCTTTTTGGTATACCAAAAGTGTTTTTAGAAAGATTTTCAAGTTTCAGAGTTTTCTAGCATATAAATATAGTAACAAAATATTTATATAGCAAGCCAGATATGTTTCTATTTTTCATCAGTCTTTTGCCTTAAAAATGATTTAATTAAATGCTACTTATCAAAATAACTCATGAGCAGGGCATTTCAAAGCAGTCAACATTTGGTACTCCTCTTGAACATATTTTACAGGCATATAGACAGAGATGTTGGTTCTCGTGAACTGAAACAAAGGAAAACACATTGTAGTGTAGCCCCAAGACTATATCCACAAAAGATGTAAATGGCAAAATTTGGAAGTAAACACTCGTTCAAAACCCTCTAAATCACTTTTCAGTTATTTCCCTATTCCTAAGCCATTAAAATATTAAAGACACTTAGATTTTGCAAATAAGAAACTTGAAATTCAGCCTCTGGATATGACCAGGAGTGGTGTATCTCACCTTCTGCTAGACATCTGTCTCATGTCTAAGACTAGTTAGAATTCAGACAGGACATATGTCTTCTCCCTTGTCCTTCCTATAGGCAGCCTCACCGCACCCAGTAGATCCAAGGGCAGAAAGTACAGCAAGTAACTTCAGGATTGTTTGGGATGGAAGAGTAAAGGTCTCCTCTTTTCACTGTTAAATGTCATCTACTGTATCACAGAGAGATCTCCAAACAAGCAATTCTCAAGCCTTTTGTAGCCAAAAATCACATGAGGAAACTGGTGCTCTATGCTCCATCTACTATCATCCCAAAGTGGCTATCTCTGCTTTTACCTCTGCTTTTTATCTCTGCCCTGATCAGGGCTGCTTCCTACTCCTTTCCCTCACTGCTCTGTAGATTTAGCTACTAAAATTTACATTTTCATCTTCTACGCTTTCAGAAGTTTGGGTTGTGTCTACCATCTTGGGTGAAAAACATGGTTATTTTATGTTCAGGAATTAGGTTTCTCATTTTCACCCATTTAAGCTGCTCCGCTTTAGATAGTAGAATTAAACATTCATGAAACGAGTGTAAGAAGGAGTGACATCCTAAGGGAATTTGCCTGGGAAGGAGAAGAACTGGACTCCAAAGTCTGTTTGAATTAATATTTAAGGGTTTTTTTCTTTTTTTTTCTCTGGTTCAGTGAATACTTCACTGCAAAGCCAAACATCTCTCTTGAGAAAATCACAGCCAAGAGTACTTCTCAGCAAACATTCAGCCAAGGTTTGCCATGTCATTTCTTATGTGGTAAATGGAGAGTGGTTGCTGAGTATATACAACCAGAGATGTTGTGGAGTCTCCCTCATTGGAGATATTCAAGAACCATCTGGACACAATCCTGTGCCATGCACTCTAGGGTGGCCCTGCTTGGGCAGGGAGGTTGGATCATCTGACCCACTGTGGTCCCTTCCAACCTGACCCATTCTGTGATTCTGTGTTTCTCTGACTCTGCAGTCCTACTCTTGTTCCCCTCTGTGACTGCCGCTGAATGTGCTAGAGGAGGCCAAAACCCATGTAACAGTAAAGGAGACTGTACATAACTCCAGATGCTAAGGGTTTAGACAGCAGGTCATGAGAATTTGTACCTTACCTTTGGTTTCCAAGTTGTCCTTATTGAAGGATTGTGGTTTTCAGGAACACTGTCAAATCAAATCTCAAAGCAGTTGCATTTTCAAGAAATACAACATAGAGATTGATCAAAAATATTAGTACAAAAAACAAGGTGAAGAGATAGTAGACAATAGAGATGTAAGGCACGAGGTGTTATAAAGCTGTTTGTGTTAGTCATTTTTGTCTACTGTCAGTGAAGCAGGTCAGGAAATCTTTGCTTCCCAGTCAGTGACTGTAGTGTCGTGCCAAAGCCACTCCTACTCTTCCTAACTTCTGCTGCAAACTGAATTATTTAAAAATTTTATCTGACATGGGAATATAACTAAGGCACAAGACTCATCACCACTAAGAATAATTTGCTTTCTGGTGGAAAAAAGGGTAATTGTCTCTACTGAGAATCCAGTATGATGAACACCTAATAATATATTATTATTTAACAATCCCCATGTGTGCTTTTAAGTAGAAGAATGGCACATAGATTATTTCATAATCAATGTTCTTTTATTGCTTTCCTGATGTTACAAGAAACTGTTCTATAAAATTTATGCTAAATATCACTTTTTCCATTCTTATTGCACCCTAGAGAAGTTAGTTTAATCATTAATACATGAGGGAATTTTTGGAATGAAACTGAATCTTTTTAGGGAAGAGATAAAAAGATATTCACTAGAGACATGTATGATACAATTAGGAATAAGAAAGATACTTATGCCCTATTGGCTTAATTAATGATATTCTCCAGTAAAGTTATTTTTAAAAAATAAATAATAATAACAAATTAAAAGGCTGTGAAGGGCTTCAAAGTGAGATTATAAAACAGGAAACTTCTTGGAATATGAGTCACTGTTGAACAGAAAACTTTTTTTTATTAAAAGGGATTTATTAGAATAGCTAAAACTTGTAAATGGAAGACAGCAAAACCTGGCCTGAATGTGTGACAAATAACAATACAACCCTGATTCTCCTTATGATGTTGAAAAACTTGTTTTCCAAAATCCAGTCTTTTTCATATATGTTGATTAATTTTCCCCTGTAAAGTTGTTATACCCTTTTAATTGCTAGATATTTTATGTTCATTTTACAGGACATGAGATTTTGAATCAAATCCAAAATATCTGCATTGTTTGGTTGACCAGTTGCAGTTGACTTAACAGTTAACTGCTTATCAATTTAATAAATTGGACATAAATTATGTAAAAGCCAATTTGGATTATAACAGCCAAAAAAATTCTGATGCTAAAAAAATTAATTGAAGTAAATGATATTAAATTGCCTGCTTGTTCAACATCAGTTTGCTGGAAGGTTTAGCTGGAGTTCAAAAAAGTCTTTGAGATTGATTTCCCATTTAGTCCATGTTTATCTTGAGATGCCCTTTAAGTGGTCAAATCAGAGCTCTGAGAGCAAGAATCAACTATCACAAATTTGTGATTAGACATTACAGTCTATGTGTATATAAATCCTTACAAATAGTAGATGATAGTCTGTACTTAGAGAAATGCTTCCCCTTTCAATCTTCAAATTAAGTTTGCATACTAATTCAAAATACACTCAGGGAAGAGGGTGTGTGTGTGTGAAAAATCTGAAATATTGCACAAAATGGATTCAATTAGTGAAAAGCCACAATATTTACAAACTTTTTTTCCAACCCACACTTTTATTGATGGAGTGGTTGGGAAAAGAAAGCAGTGTAGTTCTCTAATTATTCCTCGCCTTATGCAAGTCTTCTTCCACAGCCAGAGATAAAAACAGCTATGCCAAACATTTGTCCAACATTTCTTTAATATCTTGCAGCCATGGAAGGTGAACAACCCAAGGTGAACTTTCCTGCACCTCACTCTATTTTTATTATTGGAGGCTATTTTTGATAATCTATTTTTGTTTTGGTTTCTATTAAAAACAAACAAACAACTTTTGATTTTTTATTTTTACTGCTTCCTTCAACTTATTTTCCTCTGGAGTAAATATACAATTTTCTTGCATATCTTTGTTTTAAACTTTGATCACACAGCACCAGATAGCAACAGATCTACTTAATTCATTTAACAGGAGATGCTTTGATTTGTTTATGTGTGGCTTTTGTCCTTTTAAATAATAATAAGAGAGATTTACTTAATTTTCAGCCTCTGATTTACTATAACTGTACATTCTGCTCTAAAGTATTTGTGTATCCTCACCCAAGCTATATTTGTAAAGACAAACATTTTGCTGTAAAGATAGATTTTTCATTTATCCTATTGAATTGCAGCATGTTTTTAGCAGACCAATTCTCTAATTTGTCAAGAGGGACTTGAATTCTAAATTTTCCTCAAAAATGCATGCAGCCACTCCTTCAAGTCATTAGCAGAAGTGTTGAACACCCATAGTGGGGGAGAGATTCCCACAGAAACCTCCATTATTTAGCTTCTAGTCCAACAGTGGAATATGAATGACTGTCCCTCTAGATGTATGTTTCCAATGAGCTGTGCAGCTGCCTCATCCAGTTGCCATTTCTCTAGCTTCGTCATGAGACTGTCTTTTAAGAATAACTGGACAAGACACAAAATATCTGCCAATTCCCCTCTTGCAAAAAGAAAAATAATTGGATACCCACCAAATAGAAGAGCAATTTTTTTAAGAATAACGTATTTGGAGAAGTCCATCTTGATTGTTACTTAACTTCTTATTATGTTCTATGTGCTTAGAAAATATCTGCCTTTTTTTTTTGAGCATATTGTTTGTTTGTTTTGGAAATGAAATTAAATAGACTATCCTAGCAATGACTAGTTCCTTGCTTTTATTAGATATATTTGGATGACTCTGTTAGGTCTTCAAAATATTTGCAACTCATCCAGCTATTTTATAATCCATTCTTCCCTTACTGAAGTAGTGTAAACATATTTTTTTCTCTGCTGCTGCACCTGTACCACTGTACCAATAGGATGACTACAGCTGACTTCTTCAGTAAAAAAAAAAAAATAAAAAAAAAAAAATAACAGCATCAAGATAATAGCTCTCTGTCCTGCCTCAGGAGCAAAGCTTCTCCTCTGAATCAAAACTAGTCCTTATGTCTCTTGTTCATTTTGCAACTTGGACTTTTTGACTGTGATTTTTTTTCTCCTGCATTTCTTTTTGTCTGTGCAACCATTTTATATTAATCTTTAGCAATTTCAGTTATAATCTACTTTCTGTGCTCTCCCTTGTTATTTTCAGGCTGACTGAAACTAGATCCCACCATAACGATCTTCCGGTCTGTGTGTGACAACTGACATAACCCTGTGTCACATAAATGCAAATTGTGTGTTTTGTAACAAGGTTGTGGCCGAGAGAAAGGCTGCCAGAGCTGAGACTGGGATTGTGCTTTTGGTGCCACTGTGCTTTTGGTGCCACCTCTTCTAGGAAGGAACAGGGTAGTGGAGTTTGTTCTTCTGAGGTAGGCTGAGCATAGCATAAGTGCAGAGAAGGCCCTGAACAGCAGCACCGGGCAAGCAGCCAAAGACAGAATGGGAGCATGGAGCATGAAGATAAACAGAAGTTTTGCTCCTGTTAAGAGCAAGGGACCTTTATGAAGGAAGACTTCTAAAGTTAAGACTGAGAAGAAAAGAAAGGAGAATACCCAGAAGGAACTATGTGGAGTTTGTGGAAACCCAGAAAGCTACTCGTAGTTGTTGAACAGAATAGCAAAGCTGAAGAAAATTGTGTTCTTGCAAGAGCACAACTGACAGAGTACTGGTTTGTTTTAAACTTCTAATTTCAGTCTCCTTTGCCCAGGAGATGTGAGGTTTTTCTTTGTGCATAAAAACCTTGTGGAAGCTTCATATTTTGTATTGTAGTAGTACCAAACTTCAGGCGCTGGTTGTTTTTTTTCTGTCCTTGCATAAGGAAAAGGACTAGACAATTCTACCTCAAGGTTTTGATGAATTTAGGATTTTTTCATAGTATATAAGGCGACCAAATCCGAAAAACCCCACCATGTAATTATTCATCATCTAAATTCTTTTAGGCTCCTAGAGCTAAGTAAAGACACAAGATAGTAAGTTCTTCTAAACAAGCAGCAAAGAGGGAAGGAAAGGGAGGAATCATCAAAGTCTTGAGACATGTTTTGGTGCTCTTTTTGAACTAAAAGGAAACTGTGAAACCTCCAGGTACAACTTCGGATTCAGACAACCACAAAACAACACTGTAATTGAAATGCTGCTGAGTCAGGCCCTTCGTTCCCACAGATGATCTACAACCATAAAACTTTCTAAACCAATGAACTTGGAACAAAGAACTGCAGGAAAAAGAATTGGCTATCTAGAAAATTCCCCCGTTTGTTGTCTGACTCTTCATTAGTTGGTGTACATAGATTTAACTTGCAGATGAAAGTGTTTTGAAGGAAAACTAAATAATTTGTGTATTCTTTAGATGTAGTTTGGTAGAAAAAAATCACGGAGTTCATGTGATACCAGTAACGAAGCAGGACATACCAATGCGTATTTGGGATTATAATAATTATACACTGCCCTCTAATTACTGTACACTTTCATGGAAAATATGTCTTTATCATGCATGCCACCATAGCATAAATAAAGTGTATTTTACATCTGTATATATACTTACTGAGGTGCTGAGATACTCTTTCTAGCTTTAGTTTGTACTTATTTGAGTGTCATTAAAAAATTATTAAAAAACATTGCATGTCTTTCTGAAAAATAAGTTTTACTGTACACTGGTATGGCTGAGTAAAATAAAAATTACTGTATTAAAAGGGGATAGCTAAGTAAAATGTTATATAAATAATATATAAATATATATAAATAATATATAGTGTTTTAACTTGCATATGACTTTTAGTTGGATTATGCTTTTCTTTCAAGTCAGTGAACTATAAAGAAATTACTTCTCGAAAGATATTATAGCTGAGTATCTTCTCTATATTTTGCATGTTCTTACAGAAATATTTGAAAATAGAAGATAATAATAGAAGAAAAGACCCATTGGAAAATCTCTATTCAAAGTTTGATTACCTTTGGAAGCAGTTGGAACTTCAGCTGCTGTTTAGCCATCAAGGTAGGTGTCTGATAAACCAATGATTAGTATTGTGACATTTTAACTACATAAATAAACTTAACCAAAGAATGAAAGATTGTCTTTCACTTCTGAGTGGTTTTCCATCTCCTCTAGATTCTTTTGTTCCCCAGCATTTTACTAAGGAAGAAATTCAGAATTATATCAGTAGACTAAATTTATTTGTAGTGCACATACGTTACTGCTCCTATGAAGAAGTTGCCATTTTAATGCTTGTTAGGAATGCATATTAGATCCTTTTGATCTATGGCAGAAACTTGTTTTGATTATTTCACAGTGGTATTACTGTAGGTTTGCTGTCATTGGTTGCAAGATTTAGTAACAGATAATTAATGACTAATTTCTTTGTGTGCACAAAACAAAAAATGTTGCTAATTGTATTATTTGTTTATGTTATATGATTCCACCAGTAACAAGTTATCTACTTGTTGGTATTTTGCAGGTATTTGTAGTTTGCTGAAATCATAAAGTAACATTTCAATTACTGCTATAATCATATATTCTCCAGTATCTTATTTCTTTTTTAATGTCTAAAAGAGTTATATTTTATCTTTCTCAGTGGTTCTTTTAAAAGAAAAGATGAACTTCTTGTCACTAGCCTAGATGCAACTTTCTGTTGTGCTGCAAAATGTAACCTTAAATATTTGCTAATATTTGTAGGCATTAAATTAAAAGTGTTATTCAGTTTCTTAGCTTTTGTTGTGAAGAATACACATAGATACTTCATTTTTCAACTCTATGAATTCACCGTACATCCACAAAATAAGCTCTTACATGGTTTGCATCAATGTTTTATGTATTCAAAATATTTCTAGCACAGATTGAACAACTCCTTCCTACAAAACAAGAAACCATAAGCAACTTTAGTTAAAAATACATCTATATCTTTAACATTTAAACCCTAACTGTCTAGTCCTAATAGGTGCATTTTAATCACGTTTTCTAGTATTTCTATAGGCATACCAGAGTCAAAGGAAATCATAGCAAAAGTCTGCAATCTAAATACACTGAATTCCATTTTCTTTCTCACAAGCTGGAAATTATTGAGAAAAGGAAAAAAATCCAACAAAATACTGGTTAGTATAAACAAGAAAATTAAGGTTGCTGCCAGAACATTTTTCCTGTTTTAAACTTCCTCCCATGCCTGTCATAATGCTAGAAGTCATTTTTCAAAGAATTTGAAACAATGTTGAAAATAACTCAAAGTGTTAAGATGTTTTGACATATACAATCAGAGAATCACAGAATGATTGAGATTGGAAAGGACATCTGGAGTTTGTCTTGTCCAATCCCCCGTTCAAGTAGGGGCAGCCAAAGCAGGTTTCCCAGCACCATGTCCACTCCAGTTTTGAGTACCTCCAAGGATGGAGGCTCCGTAACCTCTCTGGCCTACGGGATCCAGCAACTGACCACCTGCACAATAAAAAAAATGTTTTCTTTTCTTCAGATAGAATTTCATGTATTTCAATCTGTGCCAATTGCCCTTTTCAGAGGACACCACCGAGAAAAGTTGGTGACTGCCTGTAGTGGTTTGGTCCAAAATACTCATTACTGTTTACCTTCTGTGAGATAAGAATTAGGAGAAATGCAAAGCAGGCACCAAACTTGAAAGAATATAGAGAATTTTATTAACAGACCTAAAAGAAGAGAAAAAAAAAAAAATCATACCACACCTTCAGAACTCTTCTCCTTCCCCTCCCCCCCAACTATCTCCCTTCTCCCCCTGATAAAGACAACCCTTGAGATGTTCAGTCTGTTTATCACTTCCATAATAACCTTGTTCAGTCCATTTAGGAAGAGGAGTCTCTCTTGTTCATGCTATGAACACATTATCACAACAAGACAGCCGCCCGGGTTGGTTCTCTGCTCGCATGTGAGTCCCTTCCCACGACTTGCAGCTTTTCCCACAACTGCTTTTGAGGGTCCACTCTTGAAATTACTGGGGTAAAATTTTAAGGTTGAGCCATTCAGAAATAAAAGTTCTCTTCACCCATCTCTGGGAGCATTTCATCTCTAAGAACAGAGGCCCTCCTCCTTCCCTGGGAGCAAAGGGTCCTCCTCATCTTCATCTCTAGGACTATCTCTGGGAGAATCTCTAGGAACTGAGGTTTTCTCCTTTTCCATTTGGAGCAAAAGTCCTCATCGCTTCCATCTCTCCCTGTTCAAATTTCGCATTAAATTACAGCTGCTTTAGCATCTGCCTATCTCAGCACAGATGCTTCTGCTCTCAAGTACAAGTTGAACACTTCACCCCCCATGTCTTCATGAAATTACAACGGGTACTCTGATACCTCATAGCTTTAGAACAGATTTTCAGCTTTAAGCATCTCCTCTTTTTTCTCCCTCAGGTTTTCTGCTCTTCACAGCACTAAAAGGGTTAATCTCACCCAGGCCTTGCAGCTGGAATGTCGCTTATCGCTGTCGGTCACATGATCTTTGCCGGACAGCAGGGAAGCTTTTGGCTGAATCTTGGCCGCACTGGAGAGGGGGAGCCGGGCTGCTCCAGCTGCCCACAGCAGGACTGTGGGATGGAGGGGTTCTGCAGGTGGAACAGGGCCCATTGGCTCCAGGATGGCTGTGGCCCAGCCCAGCCGGACCTGGGCCGGGCCCGCTGGCCCCCGCATGGGGCCCGCAGCCACCTGTCCCAGCACCGGAAATGAGACAGAGCTGGGGGGGGGAGTTTGTGTATTCTTAAGTGTGGATCACAGAGGCGGTCACAATTTTAAGTGGCTTAAAGAATTGTCCATATTCAAACTGGCCAGCTGATAGGTTCTATTAGGTCACAGAGAAAGCTGTAAGCACCCCTTTGCAAGAACATCCCTTCGAGACTATGCTTGCTAACCCATGACACTGCCTCTTCTTCATTCCCTCCTCCCAAGTTTGTACACATGGATAAGATCTCCCTGAACCTTCTCTTTCCCAGGCTGACCACTCCCAGCAGTCTTGGCTGTCAGGTGCTGCAATTCCTCGCTCGTCTTCATGCAAGATGCACCAGACTCATTCTAGTAAGTCCATATATTTCTTGTACTGGGGAACCCGGTGCTGGACCCTGCTCTTCCAACAGGGCCTTATGTAGTGGGTTGAACCTTACCAGTGCCAAGTAGAAGGATCACCTCCCTTGACTTGATGACAACACTTATTCTAATGCAGTCCAGGATACTTTTGACATTCTTTTCTGCAAGAACTTCTGGTTCTTTGCTTGCTTGTTGCCCACAAGGACACCAAATACCTTCTCTGTAGAACTGCCTTCTACCTCATTGTTCCCAGTTTGTACTGGTGCCTGGGTTTGAACCTTCCACCCAAGGTTCAGGACTTTGCACTTGCCCTTGTTGAACTTTATGGGAGTCCTGCTTGCCCATTTCTCCAGCCTGCCCAAGTCCACCTGGATGGCAGCATGATCCACTGGTCTATTAGCTACTGCTCCCAGATTTATGCCATCTGCAAATCTGCTGACAGTTCACTCTTCCATCATCCAGGTAACGAATGAAGGTGGTAAACAGAATGTGTGCCAGTTTTCATCCCTAAGGCACACCACTAGTGACTGTCTTCCACATGGACTTTGTGTTGTTGATCCCAATCCTATGATCCCAGCAGTTCAGTCAGTTTTCAGCCCACACTACCAACCATTTTCCCCAGCCTGTATTTTATAAAGCTTTCTATGAGCTTGTTCCATGGACAGTGTCAAAAACCTTGCTAAAGTTGAGATAAACAACATTAAGTGCTCTCCCTTCATCTATCAAATCAGTAATCTCATCACAGAAGTCTATCATATTGGTCAGGCATAATTTCTCCTTTATGATTGTATGATGGTGTGCTGGAATTTGGTTAAATTTGGCTATTTTTATCATGAATTCTACAAAATCACATTTTCATTCTCTTCCTTTTAGCCAAAAGTTGAAACAACACAGTCTATATGAAACAAATGTTGACCAATTGCTGATTAAGTGATTTTTAAAGCATTCTAGCCATTGTTTTCAGTTGTAAATCAACATTAGGGAAAACTTAAGTATTGGGAAAAGCACTTAAATTTGGTCTTAGTGGCAGCCAACAGTGCTAAATTAAGGTCTGCATTAAACTACTCTTCTGGGAGTTATCCTTTTTGCTTCAAGGGTGTGTGAGATATGTGTTAAAAATTTCAAAACATTATACAAGAAAAGATGTGAACTTAAATTTACACAAGGACTTTAACCAAATTATCATCAGTATCAACATTTTCGTGTTCAGTCTTCGTAGTACCTTGTAGAGTTACGTTTCTGCCAACATTCAAGCTCTGATGAAATAGTGATTATATAACAAAGAAAAAAAATGTTTAAATTAATCTGTCAAATGAGTCTCATTAACACAGTCTCATCATAGTAATTGCTTAAGAACCAGGCATTAGAACATTTAAGCATCTAAAAGAGTTCACTATATTCAAATGTTATATAAGTATCTTTGAATATAATTTTATCTCCTTATTTATTTTTGACTAGATAGAAATAGAACACAGTATAGAGTAAAAGAACAACAAGAAAATACACAAGAAGTTGCCAGTATTTTTTTCTGTGTTTATACAGTATTTAATCAGTCAGTACTGCTCTGTCAGTAGTGTTCATCAGCCATATGCTATTAAAGTAATCAGTGATAACTTTGTTAGTCTAGTTCCAGATGTTTGGAGACAGCATTTTAGGCTTTGAGCAGGTAGATGGTGTGCAGCTGAACATGATATATTATAGTATCCAGTGAAAGGAACAGCAAATGTAGCTAAAGTGTTGGTGACAATCAGATTGCTACAAAAAAGCTATTTCCTTCTAGCCTTTTGTTTATGAGTCTGATTATCTAAGATAGTAAGGGGCAAGCGGTATCAAGATTTATACCCCAAAGTGAAGCTGCATAAAATTAGTCCCATCAACATCAAATGTCTTAGTTACTTATAGTTAAAATATACCAAAAAAGGAAAACAATCATGTTCATGCAATCAAAGTATCCCTTTCATATGCACTTAGAAATATTTTATTCCTCAATTATTAGAAAACAAAAGTAAATAAAAAGAAATGACAGCAACTGTTTTACAGATTAATTTATGATCTAATGATTGCTGGGAACATCCTCATGTTTTGTTCCAGATGGGTTTTGTCTTAAGTGAGGGCTCAGAACCTAAACACAGATAAGCACACAACACAAAAAGTATTTAGTTGTGGCTGCATGTATGGCCTACAGCATTTGGCATTCCAGGTAGTGAAATGTCATGGATCAGATTCTCATAAAGCTCTTACTATACCTTGTTCACTGCTTATGACAAGCAGTTTGTTCTTTCAAATTCTTGATATGAGAATTAAAAACATATGTCTTTAATAAAATACTGATTTTTTTTTTTTTTCCTCACCACAGATAACTAGCTTGGGCAGAACCCACACTGATGTGTCCAAGTTTTGAACTGCATCTCACTGCTGTGGAACATCTGTTTGCACTTGACCATGTCAGGTTGCCAGAAGCATGATAAAATTAACTGTGGAACCAGGGTCAGACCCTCTAAGTTGCTGCAAGCAGCTATTTTTTTCTAATTGTTAAGAAATGTAGAATACTTATGCTAGAAATAATCCAAGATTATATCTTTTGCTGTGGTTCATATTTATTTGAAAAACTGAAAACAAACACATTTTAATACCACCTTCATTTGGCTTTTCCTATGGCTGGATTCTGTACCTGGGACAGGGCAACCCTGGATGAACAGGCTGGAGAACAGGAGGCTGGAAAACAGAGCCATGGAAAGGGACCTGGGGGTTATGTTTGACAGCAAGTTGAACGTGAATCATCAGTGCCCTGGCAGCCAGGAGGGCCAACCCTGTCCTGGGTGCATCAGGCACAACATTGCCAGCCAGGCAAGGGAGGGGATTGTCCCGCTCTGCTCTGCACTGGGGCAGCCTCACCTCGAGTCTTGTGTGAAGTTTTGGGCACCAAAATATAAAAAAGATATTAAGCTACTAAAGAGTGTCCAAAGGAGGGACTTGGGGGTGATGAAGAGCTTTGAGGGGAAGCCACATGAGCAGTCACTGAGGTCACTTGGTCTGTTCAGCCTGGAGAAGAGGAGACTGAGGGAACACCTCACTACAGTCTACAGTTTCCTCATGAGGGGAAGAGCAGGGGCAGGCACTGATCTCTTCTCTGTGGTGACAGTGACAGGACCCACAGGAACACCATGAAGTTGTGTCAGGGGAAGTTTAGGTTACATAGCAAGAAAAAGTTCTTCCCCCAGAGGGTGGTCGGCTGCTGCAACAGACTCCCCAGGGAAGAGGTCACTGCACTGGCCCTGACAGAGTTCAAGAAGGGTTTGGACAGTAGCCTCAGGCACACGATGTGAATCTTGGACTGTCCTGTGCAGGGCAGGAGTTGGGCTTTGATGATCTCTGTGGGTCCCTTCCAACTCAGGATATTCTATGATTCTATGATATATTTTCCACTCCTGTCCCAGACAGAACATGATCATATCCTGGCAGACAAACAATTTTAGGCAAGGAAAAAAACCAACATCACTGTTCCTCCTAGGAGTAGGAGATACTTAAATAGCATCTTGACTATTTGCCATGTAACTTTTTGCCATTTTTCTGAAAATGATTCCTATTCATTAGTCAAATAATGTAGTTATAATTAAGTTCAACAATCCAAGTCAATCTATCTGTGCTTTTGTATAAAAACTTTCTACGTGACTAGCAGGTAATCAGGTTATGTTCAAAACTAGGAACAATCATTTAAACTGGATCTATCAGTACAACAATTACTTTTGCTGTATTATAAAAATTTTCTGGCCAGAATATCTAAGCTGACAACTAACAGTAACTAAGCAATTAGGGACATCTGTTCTTCTGTGCTCCTGAAATCTGTTATATAAATAGATTTGCAATACGTTCTCTTTCTTCCAACAGAGTAGGGGTCCTGTAAATCTTATTTCATATCAAATTCTTAAGAATCAAATCCTGACAATATAAACTATACATTTAACCCTTTTAATGCATTCTCACATCTATAGGAAAGTCTTGTTTTTTAAATGTTGTCTTTGCATATAAATACAGATCTGTTTTGTTAAATAGGTCCCATTAGTTGAACCCTGCATTGGCGTATTTTTTCTGTTTACAACAAAGTAGTTAGGACTATCTTTTTGCATTTATAAATTTTGAGTACTGTGTAAAAATGAAAATATGAACTTATAGGGACAATCTACTGAGTAGGTCACTAGGGTAATTTAATGTTATATACACATGATATTTTACGAAAAAAAACATGCAGTAATTTTCCTTACCTTAAATACAGCCCCACTTTGGGTAGATCACTGCTTTTATGTCTTAGAGATCTAGGACTTTACTGGGAGCATGGGATTTACTATTCAGTTTTCTGTGACCACTCTGGTTAATCTCATTCTCTAAACACAACAGCTTCCCTATATAAACACTAAAATGTGTATCTAATTTATGACTGCTTGTAGACTTGGAACTTGCTGAATCTATGGCCTAGAAGAGTAAAGCCTGTTGTCATCTCTGTGGATCAAAGCATTTCTTTGTTATTAGGATGAATGCAGAGAGCACTGCTGATGACAAAATTGTACCTTCAGAGCAAGCCCTCTGAAAATGTAAAGCTGAAGCAGTATTCAGAGTTCAGAGGAAAAGGACATGTCAGAAACAAAACTAGTAAGATGTTTTAACTTTCTTTATGTAGTATACAATGAAGTAGAAGAAAATTTGTTTTCTTTCATACCATTTTGATACTGATAGCTGTACTTTTTTTCTTGTTTCCTAAATATACAGTCCATGATGCCAAGAGTTCCTGTATTTTCAAAGTGACAGGGTGAATTCAGGGTTCTACTTTTCAGCAAAATTACTAGTACTGGTAGTACTAAAGGTACTATTTCCAAAGAAATAACTGACAATCACAAGAATATCAAGAAAAGTGTTCAGGCTTTTTCTCCTTGTGAAATTCTTACTACAGCATTTTCTCCATATGTCTAACCCCACAGGTGTCTATATTTTATAATACAGAGACAATTTTAGTCAGTACATCATCCCTGCCTAACTACACAGGTGGTTTGACACAGACTTGCATGAAGGTGTGGATAAAGAGGATCCCCCAAGAAAATCTAGGACTAGGGAGGAGTTAGTTTATCCTATCTAACCGAGGTGCTAAAAGAGAAAATGTGTTTTGAACTGGGATTGTGATGTGGGGGTGGGAGGGGAAGAGGTTATGTTTTGGGAAGTAGTTTTGTCTAGTAGGTAACTTGAAAATGAAAAGATTCTGCTTTCTGTGATTTCCAAAAGGAGAATTTGGGGGGGGCAAAGAAAGAAAGAAAAAGTTCACTTTCCCTAATATCCTGACTGTGACGAGATCTTTCCAGCTGCCACATATTAGATCCCCCTTTATCCCTTGTGGTGGTTGACCTTGGCTGACCACCAGGTACTCACCAAGCAGATTTATCACTCCCGTTCTCAGCAGCATGGGGGGGGGAGAAAATAAGATGAAAAAAGACCTTGTGGGTCAAGATAAAAGCAGTTTAATAAAGAAACAGCAAAGGTCATGCATGGAAACAAAAGTTAACAGTGACTTTAGTCACTACTTCCCATTAGCAGGTGATGACCAGCCACTTCCTGGGAAGTAGGGCTTTAGTACTCCAGAAGACACATGCAGCTTTTATTGCTGAACAGGTGCCATATGGTATGGAATATCCCTTTGCTCAGCTTGGATCAGCTGTTTTGGCTGTGCTCCTTCCTAAACTCTTGCCCATGCCTCAGCCTATGTCCTTTGAAGGGGGGACAGTTTGGATAGACAGCCTTGGCGCTGTGTCAACACTGCTCAGCAGTAGCTAAACGCTGGTGTGTTATCAACACCTTTCCAGCACCAATACTCAGCATGGCACAATGAAGGCTGCCACAGGGAAAAGTAACTCCACCCAGCCTGAATCAGTGCAGTCCTTCAGAATTTGAAGAAAATTCAAAATTTGTTTCCAGAAGGCTATTTTAGTCATAAATCTTTAAAACTGAATGAAGTGACATGTCACTGGCTTCTATTGGAGGATGCAGGGTGGTCCTAACTCTGAGATATGTTGATTTGAATGTTGCTTGTCTGAATGTAAACACAACTCTGACGTGGTTCAAATTTACTGGTTTTGCAACAGATCTATGATTTCTTTAAAGGACTGTGAAACTACTTTCCATACCTGAAAACAAACACGTGTCTGCAACCACATTCAAATGCACAGAATGAAAAATGCAGCGTAGTATCACTTTAAGCAAAACACCAGCTCCTTCTTCCCCAGATTAGGCAAATTTTATTTCAGCTACTATTTCAGCAGAAGTTTTTTTAAGGCTTTGAGACATCAAAAATTTTCTCAGATGTGAAGTGATGGAGGTGTGACAACTTCTATTGCCAACTTAAAATCCAATCCTCAGGAGGACTTTGTAATCCCTAAAATAAGAGCATTTCCTTTAGTCCTGACAGCTGAAATCAGGGTCCGAAATATTAATCCTATTGGGGGACTAGATAACAATGAATTAATCTCTTCCATAATTCTGAAAAGGGCTGAGGTAAAAGACATGTGTCCTGGTCTTGCTGGCAATTCTAGCAAAATAAAATCACAAGTTTTTCAAACTGTGGAGTGTATTAGTGTATAAAGCCCATTTAATCAAATGCATGCCATGTCTTGTTGCAGTGGGGATCCTGCAACATGCATATATCAAACCAGGAGTCCCGTGGAAAGGAAATATATACGGACAGACAGATTCTTGCTAGCTGTTTCAGAGATGTTTATTTCTCCAGCCGCATGGCCGGAGCTCTGCTGAGGAACTGTTCCAGTCACGAGCCCAAGGGTCCTTCTGCCCGCGCAGGGAACACAAACCAACCAATGGGAACGAGGCTGAGCAGGGACAGGGAAGCCCCGTGTCTGTGCCCTCAGGGCCCCTCTCCCAGGGCTACACGGCAGGGGAGGGACCCCAACACCTCACCCGTTTTATTTTAATAAAAGGAGAATGAAAACAACTGGATAAACATAACAAGAACAGTTTCAAAACAAAACAAGCCACCCTCCTGAGTCTTTAAATGTCCAAACAGATTCTCTGGAACATCTTAGGGCTGACAGAAGGGAGACAGAACTCTGAGCATGCTTTGTGGGGAAACTGAGGCAGGAGAGGGTTTAACTTCTTCCCTCCCCCTTTTCATCCCCCACTCGGCATTGGAAAGGGATTTTTGGGGACACAATTGGCAAAAGCATGGTTTTGTGAGGGAAACCATGGGTGAAAAAACGGATTGGGAATACACTGGGGGTAATAGGACATAGGGTAAAAGGGAAAGGTGGGATTAGGAAAGGGAAACTGTAGGGGGGGCTTACAATGGAGATACTGTCTAACATGACTACGATTTTTTGCATATATACTGCCTTTTACAGGAACACCATCAGGCCCAGTGACCTGCGATGCTTGTAACCCTTTTCTCCCTAGTACAATATTAAATTCCACCACCTCTCCATCTCCCAAGCTTGGGATGCATTTTTCAGGGTTATTCTTTTTAATAGCAGTTCTATGCACGAATATGTCTTGCTGGTTGTCACACCTTGTTATAAAACCATAATTTTGCTTAACATTATACCATTTTACTATCCCTAAGGTCTTAGTTGCTATGATCTTTTCCTTTTTCCGAGTGGCTGCTGTTTTCTGTCTCGCTGCGTCTTTGCTCTCTCTTTCGGTCGCTCCCGTGTTGGAATTGTCGGGGCTGCTCGTGCCTGCGCGCTCTTCCCGGGGTCGCGTTCGGGGCTGTGCGGGCCGGGCCGGGCCGTGCCGCTCAGTTCTCCGTGCGTCGCCTCCTCTGGTCGCAGCTTTGCTGCCGCTGCCGGACGCTGCACCCACGTCTCGGCCGGGCCCCCGAGCGACGACCCCCCCGCGCCCCGCTCCAGCGCGCGTCTCGGCTGGGCACGGCTCCGTTCCATCGCCACCGCCGCCAGCCGCCGCCCGCGCGCCGCCCCTCTCGGCCGGGCGTTCCCGGGGCTCGCTCCACCACGCGCTGCACAGGACCGGGCGGGCACCGCCGGGTCCCGCCGCTCCCCGCTCCGCCACCGACACTGCGGCTCGCGTGGCTCCGCCCGCGCGCGGGAACTGCCTCGCTGCTGCTCGCAGGGCGCTCGGTGCACGTGGCCTGGGCCGCACGGTCCCTGCGCCAGGCTTCCCTTCGCCAGGACACAGCTGACATTGCTCAACAGTCTCGGTAACTAAATAATATTCACGAAAATATTCTTCCATCGGCATATATTTTGACTCCAGTATTAACTGTGTCCAAACGGTTTTCCAAAAGCCCTTGGTAAGAATTAAATCCCAAGAAACATAGAAAAAGTTCTTAAACAACCATGCCAGGAAGTGTTTCAGTTCTTTTTGAGCTTGAATCAAGCTAAAATTTACAAATCGTTGTTCAAGAATCATTTTAAGTTTAAGATAAATGTCCATATGCGGCTCTGAGAGCCAAGAGTCTTCCCACGGTTCCTCCATAGTTTAGATATGGAATAGCAAAGCAAAACCAAGAAGAGGAATCCAAAGTTTCCAGGGTTTACTCACACAAATCAGTCGCTTAGGGATCGGGGATCGTTCTGCTCTCAAATCTCCACCATTTGTTGCGGTGGGGATCCTGCAACACGCATATATCAAACCAGGAGTCCCGTGGAAAGGAAATATATATGGACAGACAGATTCTTGATAGCTGTTTCAGAGATGTTTATTTCTCCAGCCGCATGGCCGGAGCTCTGCTGAGGAACTGTTCCAGTCACGGGCCCAAGGGTCCTTCTGCCCGCGCAGGGAACACAAACCAACCAATGGGAACGAGGCTGAGCAGGGACAGGGAAGCCCCGTGTCTGTGCCCTCAGGGCCCCTCTCCCAGGGCTACATGGCAGGGGAGGGACCCCAACAATGTCTGTGGTGTTTAACTCATGCAGACAACATTTAAACAAGTTTGTCCACCTAAGCTGACCAACCTGAAGCTGGACCAGTTACACAGGCAACAGTATAACTAATGTTACTTTTTCTAATATGGTTTTAGGAAAGTTCCATCTGCCTGAACAAAAACAAAAGGCAGATTTATGATGAATTTCTTAAGAGGTTGGTCATATTTCAAGTTTGTGGAAAAGACACATGACCTGTCACAGAAAACAAATGAAAATGCTGCTGAACACATAGCATCTCATTACAAAGCAGTGTGCATATAAATATAGATACAGATATATGTATAAACCAAAAGATACTTACATTGCATTACTTAAACTGTCTAAACTACTAAACGTTTGCATTGTACTGCAAAACTACTCTGGAATAACATGCCAACTGACAGTAAATACAAGTCAAGGAAACCTCATGCTGCAAACCTTACTGCATATTTAGTAGGAGTTGCACTGACTGGTAAAATATGTGCTACCACATCCATCAGCCATCATCAAACCACAGCTACCACATGTTCCCTAACCTCTGGCATATTAGGTATTATTCCCTGCATGTCTTCACTTCAAAATCTGCCCCATCTGACTCATGAGTTCTGAAACTGAAGTTTTCTTTTTCTGCTCTGATTTAATTCACCTTACGTCCTGTTATGGTAAATGTGGAATATTTTCTTCTCATTAGTCATACCTAATATATGGATAACATGTAGTAGCCTTTCAAAATATTTCAATGTGAAAACAATGGGCTTCTTAATAGTTTTTTTTTTTTCAATATGCAAATTTCAAAAGCAAACATTTCACATCAAACTAAAACAGATTCATTTTTTTACACTATTCAGAAGTTTAACTGATTATTCCTAAGTTTTTTTGCTAAGATTGCTAGATTAAATTATTCTTCTATGTAGTATTTTACTGACTGATTTGAATTCTCAGAATTTGTCCTTTGAGCTAGGAAAAAAATGGCAAGAAAATGCTCCAGTATTTTAGATGTCAGAAACAACTTTTGCCATTGCATGGCTTTAGGTGTAACTTGTTTGTTTTACCTGCTGTTCTTCAAGTTCTCCACGTGTTGTTGCAATAGCGCAAAGCATTCATTACCTCAAAATGTATATATATATATACTGCTTCTTGTAGGGTCTGTAGGCTACAAATAAAAAAGATTTGTTCCTACTATGCAATTCTATCTAAGCCCTGTCTTCAGGTGAAGCCAGTTAAACTTATTTTAGCCTTATATGATTTGGAGTTCTTATACAAGGCATGAATAATAAATACTTGTTTTTACAAACTTTTCTGGATCTAAATGCTGCTTCATAAGCCAGACATTTTCTGCTTTGGACGCAAGCTTCAGAAAACAACACACAAAAATATTTTGCAAGGATGTCGATAATGTGTTTATACAGTAATTTTTACAGAGAACAAAACAACCAACAGGGAATATGAACATGTCTTTGTTTTTTTTCCCAAACTTCCTAGTCACATAAGAAACTTGTGAAACATCTGGATGACTGCCCTTTCATTTTATTTTATTTTTATGTTATTCATTTAGACTTACTATTTGACTATGTCCTCACTTCATCTTCAGCTAGATCTCTTATGATTACTTTATTTAAAAAAAATTAAAATTGCTATTACTAAGAGATTTCATCTTTCTTTATGGATAGCTGAAGGGTGCTCTGTACCCTATCCTTACTTTGATAGAATAAAAAGAGCAAGTTTTCACAGATGCTTCCACAGCTTTTCTCAGGCTAAATGAATTGACAAAAATAAGTAGGGATTAGCAATGCTGATCTTTGCTGCAAGTAACATTTGTACTTGGATCAAATACAATAGTTTGTCCTTTAATTGTACATATTCCAAAATGCTGTATTTCAGAATATGGGAAAACTTCTCAGTCTTCAAGTTTCTGTTTTTGTGTTTCAATCAGGCTGCATAATGATTTAGGGAAGTTGTATTCAATAGTTCTGCAAAATATTCTGTATTTGACTTTATCTATCCATATTGTTAAGTGGGAAAGGAGTGTTTGATTGAATGGCATAAGAAATCTGTATCTCAGATGAAAATTCCTCATTCTGCTCTGTGATAGCTCTCAAAAAGCATAGATGTCCTTCAGCTCAAGTGTTTTTCACTGGCCTGCTCTGTTAGTATATCAGTAAGGCATAATACAGTCTTTTCATCAGACAGAGGCTTAAAGGTCTGCTGCAGATTTTTTATAGTGACAGAAGAAGAACTCAGCAGGGAGGAGGCTACAGTCAAATGGTTATAAATAAAGGATTGAAAAAGCAGGTCTCCATTCTTGACAGATCCATTGATTTTTAAAATTTTTTTGGCAGGTTTGTTATGGCAGATGTGCTCAGTAGAACTGTAGGGTATGCTTATAGCTACTTACAGATTTTTGGAAACTGCTGTTTCTGCTAAGTTATTCAGTTTAGAAGTGGAAACCCACATTTTATAATAAAACTTGATGACATCTGTCACATCTTGATTACTTATGTTGAGGTAGTAACTTAAGTCCTTTCATATGAATAAATAAGAGTGTGTTAAATAACAGATAGTTTATGTGTAATGCTGCCATCCATCCAAAGGCTAAAATCAGTTTTCTATCAATTCTTGAAACAAAAAAAGGCTCCAAATAGGTATAAGGGCAAATTTTTTCACCACAGGACAGTCAAGCAGGTTTCCCAGAGAAGCTTGTGTAGTCTCATTCTTCGAGATTTTCAACCTAGACTGAATAAAGCCCTCAACAATGCGGTCTGATCCTGCTTTAAGAAGGACCTCTTGAGGTCCCTTCCAACCTGAACTCACCTATGATTTTGTAGAAATTATTTTGTTCCTAAACCGATTTAGGAATATCAGTGTATTATTATTGCTCCATAGAAGTTCTAAGTCAACTGCACATCATCTTAATAAGATATTAGTTAATACAACACATCCAATTAATTACTCTATAATTTTATCTATCAAAGTTCTAGTTTTTAAATTTAATATCAAAAGAAATTTTTTTAAATCTTATAAAAACTTGGGATGACTTTTCCCCTTATCTGTAATTCTTAAACTTTGGCAACATAACTTAAATTGTTTGAGATATGATAAGGAAGTACACTGAAATACCAGACTTCTATTTTTATTTTAGATAATCTAGTTTTGGTCTACAATTTTATACTTTTCAGTTACAATCCAAAGAAACAAATGCTTACTATTCTTTTTCTCATAGTTAGTAATTCAATGCTCTAAGAACAGAGAAAGATAAGATCCGGGTGTAAGAGCAGCCATTACTGCAAAACAAAATGTTCACATGACTTGAGATATCTCCAGGAACAAGACTGAATTCAGACACAGCAGAATAACAGAGAAGGGAGAGGATATTTTGTTTTTCTTGAAGAACATTTTTAGTAACAGTTGTAGAAAGGCACTACTGAAAGTCCAAAATATACTGCATTATTGTGTACTCTAAAGGGAAGGGGATAAAAATATTTTATAGCAGTTCTTCAAAAGTAGAAACTGCACAGCACAATGTATACCATAATTTGTAACAGTTTTGCTTTCATCTACCAGCTCTACCTGCAAATTGCGCGAAGCTGTCATCTACATGAGAATTAAATACAATATTTTACAGAACTGACATTGAAAGGCTAGAATTTTGGGTGGATTCTAGGAGTTCAAATGATTTTGTCGTGCCAAGGAATCAAAACTAGTTTAGTATTCATCATGTGACCAAGACTTCCCTCTAGAGACTGAATTTCTCAAATAATGATGGAGTCCATTAAAATGTACTGAAATATGAAAAGACCAGACTAAAGCTTTAGGAGAAAATTACTTCAGTTCATGTGAAAAGTAAACTGGACTTATCCAATATTTTTACTTCTGATAAAGACAGAACAAAAGGGAAATATATACCAAGAATTCACAATGTTAATAATTTTAATTTTTCATATTTCAACTATAAAATAAAGAGGAATAAGGCAGTTATCATTATACTTGACTAGCTTGGGGCAAATTCTCTCTGTAAACCTAAAACTTGTAACTTCTGAGCATTCATGTAGAACTAAGCTTGTTCTGCTGAATTAAAAAAATATATTTTCAATGCCAGTAGTAATTTAGAATCTATTTTGTGGAAATATTTTCATGTGTTCAATGCAGAGAACTATTTAGTAGATTTTATAGGGGTCCTCAGGCACGTAATATCCATTGCCAACTCCATCTGTGGGTACCTTTTGTTGTACTTAGCTGCCAACAGACGCATCATTAGCATCTAACACTACCATCTAACAGTAGCTTTCAGAAGTTCCTCCACACCGAGAAAAGAAGAAAAAAAAAATGTCCAGTTTATATCAAATTAACTTCATTACTATTAGTTTGGTAAATGCAATAATTTTTTCTGGGCATGCCCACAGATAGGCTACACAGAGGTACACTGGGCTTCAGGGTTTAAGTATAACACAACTAAATAAAAAGACTAATTCTTGTCCTGAAATGCAGTTAGATGAGATGGAGCTGGGAACAAGCACTAAATCTTTCAACAGCCGAAGTCCCTACAAACTGCTTCGTGCAACAGATGTATTCTAAAAGTGTAGGTGTGAAAACTGTATTTCTAGTATCCTTTAAAGGAAAGCAGACAGCTTAACACAAACACCCCATATAGGAATGATTCAGATCAGAAGCATTCCTTCTCTCAGAGCCCATACTGATCTTTGCGGGGCAACAGCCCGTAAGGTACAGGATGCTATGACCATAATTATTTACCATCACCCAGAGAAATTACAAGATGAGGCAAAGACACTGACTACAGCGTCCAGGCAGACTGATCCATTTGCACTTGGTCACCCTAACTGTGAAGGACAGGTGATATTTTTAACTAATCTGCCATCTTACAGAGTGTCGTAAGATGTGCTATACACCAACAAGGCAACGAGTGTTATGTGGAGGTAGGTTCCAGAGAGTACAAAGAGTGTTCTCAGCCTTCAGGTTTATGAAGACTGCCTGCATTGTGGGCTGCTGTGTCTCTTGGTGCACCCTTTGTACTGATTTGAGGGGGCCCTGGTAATCACACTTGACTCTCACCCTGCCAGACACAGGGGAGGACTAGAACTACCGAATACACCTCAGCCTTCACATCTCTATTTACTTGCCATGAGTTCAGCTGGTACCAAGGCATAAGGAAACTTATTAGTCTCCAGCAAAAAAACCCCAGAATAAAACAATAAGTGAAGGCATGGCTGGTTAGAAAACAAACTAACTTTTCAATAGCCTGAATTTATGAGGTTTTAGGAAAAGTGATGCCTGTCCTATGGTTCTTCTCCTCACTACTCCCAGAAAGCTGGTTTTCTCTTTCTGGAGCTTTCTCTTTCTGGCCTCTGTTGTGCTCAAACAATCCAGAGTGATGAAGCTGCCTCACCTGGGGCAGCACCCACAGCCATGGGCCCAGAAATTCTCTTTAAGCTCAGACCTGGGCCTGAGCTTGTGTGCTGGTGGGTGGTTTAGCCAAGGTATGGCTGGTGGGAATTGTGTTGATCCAGTACCAGCTTGAAGGCTGACTCCCTGTTTTTACTGAGCCTTGTCTCATCACTGTGTGCCCACCAGATGTTTTCTGGACCTGATCCTGACTCACAGATTGAATTCCAGGCTTGACTTTAGACCTACTTCCTCACTGTGCTACTGATCTGGATTGGTGGTTGGTCCTGGCTGCCATTCATGAGTCAGATCTGTTCCCTTGCTGCTCCACATGAACCCTTGCTGTTCCCAGCCCTCATCCCAGAGGGAGCAGCTGGCCTGATGGCCCAGGCATATTTTATTTGCCAGTGTGAATTTAGATATGCAGTGCCTGTGCTGACATGCTGTCAGACCCCCGTTCCAGTGCTGGTGCTCAGAGCAGTTCCTCAAGGAAGCATTTGCCAAGGAGGGACCCTTGGGCAGTTCTTCTGTCAGTGCCATCAAACCAGATACGGACCCAGAGTTTACAGGTTTCCATAGGAAATTTTCAAAGCTGGGTTCAGTGTCTTGGGTTTGATTTGGGTTTGGGGTTTTTCTTTGACACAGAGGTTTTGTGAGGACTTTTGTCAATCTGTTCTGATTTAAAAAAGGAGCTCATGACATTTCTGATGGATCTGGCCAATGTCAAGTCTTGACATCCAGTCCTCCCCTAGCAGGCTGGTTTTGACTCTCAATGCTGCAAGGGGCTGGTACACCTGCTGTATTTCTATAGTCACATTTAAGACAATACTTCCATGGCATAAGCACAAGGAGGAGAGTGGGAAGAAATACTCTAGTGCAGAGGCATCATCTAGAGCTTGCCGTGCATATGAGCATATGTTCTCAGCCACTGCCACTATGTTTGACTAAAACTTTTAACAGGTGATTTTTGTGCTCATTGTTTCTATTACAGGTCTCTAAAGAAGCATAAGTTTGTTTGTCTGAGAGCTGGGTAAAAAATAAGCTTAAAATCCAAGTGTGGGAATGAACAAACAGTGCTAACTTATATAACTGTACCATGTATCATTTGCAGATCTGCCCAGACAAAGCTTTTCTTTGTATAATAATCATCTGCTTCAAGAATGGTCCATGACAAGCCCTCTGAGAATTCTTGGTATTTACACTAAAGGCTGCAGTACTAAACACACCCTGAAATACCAAGCAAGATTTTGCATCACTCAAGGTACTTTCTTCTAGTAACTACTTGCATCATTCAAAAGTGAATTGCTTGTTTGATAATTCATCTGTCTCTCATATAATCACCTATCTGTAAAGTGATGGATTTTACGGAAGATTGTAATATGTGGATTTAAGCAGCCTAATATTGTGAGATGAGTTATGAAAATTCTGAACTTAATGTCTGGTGCCTGTAAGATGAACAATTGTCTTTACACAAAACTGGGGGATAAAAATATAACATTGTTTATTACAACATAAATGCAACATTTCAGTGCACAGCTATCCTTGCACTGAGAGTTAGGTTTCTGGTACCATAACAAAAAGAACGAAAAACATTTAAATTTAAGTCTCATCCATGTGCCTCTTCATCTTTGTGCCCCTCCCTTACATTCACATGCACTCATGCACGTCTTTGCATCCTGTTTCCTCACTATTGTGGCTGCCTAAGTCATTATTTCCACATGCAGCACATTGAGGAAGGTGTTACCAGCTACTGCTCTCTCAGTGAGTCAGCAGGAGGAAGCTCCCGAGAGAGCTCTGGTTCCTGAGAAAAAGAGACCACATGTTTCACCTCCATGGTATGCTATGTGCTACATGACTCCATAGATGAATCCTAAGAAATTGAACATCAGTCGCCTGAACATAATATTGTTTTGGGAAAATTACAGCTTGAGTACAGTGGAAATGCTGATAGTCCCCTATGGCAAATACTCTTGAAAAATTGAGAGACTGAAAACAGTCCTTGAAAGCATTTAACAGCTGCAGACAGGCTCAGAGCATAATAGCTCTTTGGTCTTGTGTATGATGGGAAGAGCACCACTGGGAGCTTAATGCCATCATTTTATGCAAATGTCACAGAAGGAGACTCCATGTGGTTAAATTGTTCCGTCCCAAATGCAACATTTATGAAAGCCATCACTTCTTCATTATGCTCCAGGTGGATACAATAGATCATTATATAATAGAAATTAAATCTAAATGTTATCTTTGAGTTTGGAGAACTAGTAGATGCTCTAATTAGAAAGAGAAGTGCCTGTGATATATATATAAAAGCCTGTTTGTAAAAAGCGGCTGTTGAGAAATGCTGGCTACAACTAATAATGCAAACCCTATAATATCATAAGGAAAGCCCTATATAAAGTAGCAACTAAAAATGCACAAAGATAAACCACAGCCATTGTAAGAAAAAGAAAAATCTGGGGTACAATTTCCATTTACTTTGTGCAATCTTATTGTGGCTGAGATCAGCAGAGATTTTTTATGAAATAGGCTATGCAAACAAATTATTTTTGAAAACCTTGTTATCAATGTTTATAGAGGATGACTTTAAACTAAAGAATAGGATTTCTCCTACCTGATCTTGAAAACAGAAAAAGAGCTGTACTGACTTCTGACCCTGCTCTAAATTCAGTCTTTTTTTTTTTTTTTCCCAGAGACTTCAAGAGTATTTTGTTTTATTTATCTAAATAAAAAAGAGTTTGCTTGGTTAAAACTTTCTGGTCTTTCATGGGGTGAGTTAGTTTTAAAACTGCATGGAAACAACAGTGATCATCTGAGAAAACTGCATCTTTTAACTTGAAGCAAATATTTGTACAGTACAGACAACATATTTTTACTGCACAAGAAAAAAATTAGGATCAATATGTAGAACCTTTACTGAAAATAATGCATCCAAAAATCACAGAACCAAGTGGTGCATCTCTGGATTTATTGAAACAGATTACAAGTCAGAAATAAAAATGGAAGTTAATTACAGAGAAAGACATATATGCTATGAAACACATAGTGAGAAATTTTCAGAGAAGAAATTTACTCAAAATTGCTTGCTAGTAAAAATAAATGATTTATATCAAGTTCTGCATAAATCCCCTTTGTTAAAAACAACTGAGATCATAACATTTTTGGTTCAGTCCTGTGCAGCCAAAACCAAAGCCAATTAAAATATAAAAGTTAGGGGTCAATTCTTATCCTGAGTCAAGATTACTAGATTTTTTTGCTTGCTGTCATTGTTAAAAGTTACTGATTTTGACTTAAATTTAAAAAAGTAAAGTGGATATCATTGATACATAAGATTTCTACTTTAAACATAAGGATTTGGCAGTTACAGATGATAACTCACTGTTAGTTCCAATATGGATTGATCCTGCACTTTTAAGTGCATAGCAGCATAGTGAATGCTACAATTCAATGAGTGGGATCTACCTGTTAGAGCAACAGCAGAGCTTTAGATCATATTGCAGTTAACTGGTATTACCAGTCAGAAATAAAGTGCTGATAGATTGCTCATACTGCTTCCAGTGGAAAGTCTATGGGTTTTATTTATTTACTCACTTATTTTTACAGTAGCAGTAGTAGCAATTGCAGTAAATATCATACATTAACAAATATAGAAATGAGGGGCTGAAGTAGGAGACAAGGATTTGTAAACTGAACCCTGCTCCAGTGGGTCTATCAATGACCTACAAAGCCTTATTCCTTTATGATTTATGGCATGTACAAGTAACCAGCTCTGCACATGAGCCACTCTGCAGGACCCCCAACTCCTCCACTATGTCTCCCTCTTAGCTGTGGATTATGGGATGTGACCACTGTCCACACACATCCCATTAGACTGTTGCTGTAAGAACACTGGTGTGCTGCACTGATTTCTTTTTGCCTTGTATGCCAGAGAAAATCAGAGCACAGTAAAACCCCTGCTTGGCTCTCCTTTAGAAACCTTTCCTAAAAAGGAAAGAAAAATAAATCTCTCCTCTACCCAACTTCAATTTTTTTTACAAAGCATATAGGAGTCTGGTAATTTTGATATCTCTACTGCTCTAATAAATTTGGTTGCAATTAGACAGTAAGTTCAAAAGCTATTGAGAAACTATTAGCAAGAGATAAATATGCCATCTCCATCATATAACTGAAATTATATCTGCCAAGTCAAATGCACTGGGAAAAAAAATGCTATGTTAGGAAAAAAATCAATAAATCAGTTTTTAAAAATTTGTAGCAGGAAACATAATTGATTAATCAATATTAGCAAGATTTTAAAAGAGAGATGAAAGATCAAGTAGGCTTCTCATAGAATAAGTAACAGGCAGCACACCTTTTTCTATTTATTACCCATTATTAAAAATGTTTATAGAAAGCATATGGTCGCTTTTGCAAGAATATTCACTTAGGAATTTTTTTTAAATTTTTCTCAAGCCTAAGGATTGATCTCTTACAGAAAGACCTGAGATGATTCCCTTTTTACATAATGCTGACAAGCACAGTATGTTTGCTAAGATAATGTCTAATAAAAATTCAGTTGGAGAGCCAATCCTGGTAATGCTGGCACACACTTACAGCAGATGTTTCTTACTCTAACATAGCTGAAATGGCTCTTAACTATATCCTAGAAATGAAGAGCACAAGGGGCAAAACTTGACAAAAACATGGTATTGTAATTCAGAAAAATTGGACATCACAGAAAGGCTCCTGAGAAAATGGAATTGTCTCCTTAGCTCAGGGAAGTCTATTGTCATGGATTGACTTTGTTCTCTCACTTTCTTATGAAAAAACTTTTAGTAGTGTTTATAGTAGTTTTTCCTGCATCTCCTTTTAAATACTTAGTTATTTCATGAACCAAGATTGCCTACTTCATGTTCTGTTCTCAAAACCATACAGCTTGGTACCATTTTTGGCCCTTAACCCTGCTCTAACAATATTGAAATATTTAATGAGACATAGCTCAAAGTGCAGAGTTTTCCCATGCATAATCCTGCTTTCCATAGATGCACTGTCACTTCTGGGACTTGAGCTAGTAGTTCTGCCTACTGCCTCCCTTTATGAGGAGGACACACCTCAACAAATGTTGTTGAGCAACATTTAGGTCTGATCAGTAATTCCTGGCATCTTGTCAGGGCACATGATGTCAGCTACTGCATTTCTATACCACTTAGCACAATGGAGCTCTGTTCTTGGATGTCCCCAAGATGCCACCCTGATAGAAATGATAGTATCCTTTTCCGCTCTCTGGCTATCTGAATTCCTCTGAGAAATTCTGAATACTGGTGACATTACAGAGAGAAAAGGCAAAACTTTCTTTGAGTTTTATTTCTTGACATGTTTCTCAAAATCGAATTACTACCTTAAATGTCATGGGCCATGTCTACAAGTCATGCATTATACTGATTTTCACAGGGGTTTTTTGCAGATCCAGCAAGAAAGGAAGTATAGAGAAGATTCATTGTAACTTGCACTTTCAGTCTTCCAGTAAAGGGAGGAGTAGTCATATGAGTAACTGCTGGCAAATATTGTCTTACCTTGCTCACAATAAAGTACCTTTCACCTACAACCTGAACAAGATGTATCAAATTACTGCATTGTAAATAATCACTTTCCACTTATCACTCAAACTGCTGCTTCCTCTATTAGTCATTTTCTTTCCTCATAAAATGTATTTTTAACTACCCAAGATGAAATAGAGAGGCCATTCTAAGTTCTCAGCAATGGCAGGTTCTGAGCTTTATGTGAACTTAGTGTGTCCTCAAAGCTCAACAGGATTTTCTCTGTTTTTCTTCTTAATTTTCCTAAACTGAAATGCAAACAGTTACAATATTGAATAGTCAATGAAAATGAGTTTATTTTTGATGTGCAGAAGCCATATGTCAATCCCTTGAAATCACTAGATTTTTACATGGGTTGCTGTCCCTAACAGAGCTGACTACAAGCTGTGGGTGCAAAACACCATTTTAAAACATATTTGAAAAGATATTTCTTTCTGTGTTGGGTAAGTACCACAGGAGAAACAGAAGTGTTCAAGTTTTTGCTGTGTTTTATGAGTACTCTCTAGGTTGATCATTCCTAACTTGAATAGAAATCCCTGTCACATGTTCTTCCAAACAAAGGAGCTGTAGAATCATGGGAATGTGACTGCTGTGGACATAAGGTATGGCTGGATGGAGTTGTGCTGATATGTATCTACAAAGAAGAGGGAAAGAAGCAAGAAAGCACTGGGCCAAGACCTCTCAGATGACTAACTTTTTACAGAAAAAAAAGAAGTACCTTGGGAAAGAAAAAGTGTTAAAAAAGCATTAGAAAGGAGTTTCTGTTTCCTATATCCATAGCAGAATTCGCAACCCTATTTATCCCCATGAATGAAGAATTCAGGTTCCAACACCTGGTTAAAAGGATCAGTAACACCCACTACTGTGGGAGAACATGGACATCTCTAATTGCAAAAGCACCTGACAGGTTGCTCTGGCAGAGATTAAGCTCAAGAGGTTTCAGGCAGAAAATAACTTGTCGGTATGGCACTTGGTTATGGATATTTCAGCCCTGCCGTACTCATCAGAGTCCTGACATGGCTTCTGTTGATGCTCTCAGAGCACTGACACAGCCAATTGCTACTGGTGCTTTGGGAGATAAGTCCCAGGGTCTTATCTTCAAGTTCCCATGAGGTCAAGAACAATGTTTTCTCATGGATGGGGGAAGACAACATGCTACGCTGTGCACAGTCCAGAATCATCAGGAGTTTCCTGACTTGGACAGGCCTGGGTGGAGAAGCTGTGAGTGAGGTAGAGCTGTTTTAGTCCAATACATATGGCATTTCACCACTGTGATCAAAAGTCCACTTTGGCTTGGTTTAACCTGGCAGTGTAGGAGCTCCAAACCTGCCTGGACAAGCCTATGGCATAAGCTGATTTTAGCTTATTTTAGCTGCAATGTCTATTACCTAGCAGACAGGTTGGGTACATTAGCTTTGATTTATAGCGACAAAAAGTAAATATTATTTGTAGATTGAGCTGTCTAGAATCATAAAATAAGATATGGCATACAGGAGTGTAAACACATGGTACCAGGGACACTGAACTAAACAGAAATTGCAATGGTCAGTCATTGGTCACCACAGACATAAAATCTTGTTAAACCAGTTTAGACATAAAAAGAGTACAGAAAAATAAGCATGTGGAATCATGAAAATAACAGAACAAGTTAAGGGAATGCTTGCAAACACACTGAGAAAATGAATACACAAAAATACAAGTGGACCCCCAAAAGAAGGAAGAAAGAACTCCTGCTACTTGTCCCAGAAGCATCAATCTCTAGCAGGTGTCAAAGTGGGGACATAGACAACGTGCTAGCACTCTTTCTTATCTCCTCTGCCTGAGAAAGACTGTCCCACAACCTTAAGAACCTTGAGGGAGACTATGATTTTTGTGTGTGTGTGTGTGTGTGTGTGTAAGTAGCTGTGCTACAGAGACTTTCCCATATCAGTTTGGACTGTGAATGGTAGCACTGTGTTAGTATTATAACTCTTTGCTTTATTTTGATTGGACTATCAAACGAGACCTACCAAAAACTCATACCTCCATATAAATATGTAATGAGTTTCATTCTGGCAATAAGATTTGGGGCATTGCAACGTGCATGCACTTTCCAAGTTCATGCATTAATAATAGCTCTCTCTTCTCTATTCACTCAGAAAACTTCCGCACCAGTAAGCTCCATCACCAATCACCATGGAAGGGGAATACCACGCGGCTGCACAGCAACTTGAGCCAATGCAAGACGGGAAGTGGGAGCATGCAGCCAAGGGCAGAGAGAGGGAAAAGGTTGTTATTTTCCAGTGCTTTTTCACTGTTTACCCTCACCAAACTTTTCTAAAGTATACATACATTCAAGTGCAACTGTGAACATTTACATCTACTATGTGGAAATTTTTAATTCCTTAACAAATATGTAGGCCTATGAGTATTATAATCTAAAATTCCTATCTCCTGTCAGTAGTTTACTTGATTAATCAGATATACTGGAAAAATGTGAAAATTCAGTGGAAGAAAGTGTGACAATCTAAAATCAAACATATCAGAAAACAATAGTTATCAGTTACCATATCTAAGTGCTGCAATCAGGCCTTTTCTTAGTTTCACTTGAGTTATGGTATCTTGGTGTGTCCAAGTTTTGAATGTGAATGCAATGTGTCTCATAATCAAAGGCACTGTTTCTCAAATAACAAATAGAAAGTACCATGTGTACTGTAAAAAAGTACATATGCACTGCCAGTTCTGACCCTCAGTTTCTCTTCCCTAAAATCTATTACTGGCTCCAAAGACACTGATCCTTAGCTTCCAACCCACCTACTATAAAGCCCTGTAGCACATCAGCCTTTCAACTTCATGTGCTCTACCTCATCTCTCGTCCTTCATGATCCAGTTTTGAGCACATCACCAATTGCATTTGGTGGGAGCACAGATGTTGTACCTGCCTAATGAGAACTCTGGATTTAAGTTCTTTCTACATCTGCTGTGCTGCCATGGTTCAGGGCTTTGATGAAACAAAATAATGACTATCCATAACCACTAATTACATGCAGACATAGAAAGTTTTTGAAGCAGTTTGTCACTTTTGTTTATTGTTTTGGAATCTCCAAGGGATCTGACTTCTTCCTTTCAGGATCGCTCACAAGACAGAAACCTTGGCAGTTAAAACAGTTTGCCAGTATATTTTCCTACTCTTCAGTCAGGTCTATGAAGTAATCTGGTACCCCTCTAAATATATTATCTTGCCTTTCTCTTATTTCCACTCTCCAGGGTCAAGAAACATTCAGTATGTTGGGACAGTTAGAGATGCTTCAGTTACTCCTTTCCAAAGACACTCCTTTCCGTAATATGGACAGGAGAGAAAAGATTTGCAGAAAAAGCAAGCAGAGTATTCTGTCAGGTAGGTGCCAGCACGGTACAGATCCAAACATACTGCCACAGGCTGTACAAGGCACTCAGCTCCTGCCATTTACACTCGGAGGGATATGCTGAAATACAGTGTTGGGCTGCAGATTACAAGAGTACAATAAATATTACTGCAAATAACAGCGCACTTTTCCAGTAGTCTGAAAGACAGACAATAGCTCTGCTTTCATTAATCTTTATTCTTGCTTGTATTAAGCAAGAATGGCCTGGGCTCTGTGGTAATACGGAACTATGGGATTTCTGGAGACAGTAGATCTCCCTAAGACACACAAGAAGGCAACCAGGCACAAGTAGCACATTGATATGTTTGGCTCATATCTTGTACTACGGCTTTCTCTCAGTTGAGTACAAAGCAGATTAGTGTCTCAGGAGGTGATAGAGGAATGGAACTGTCCTGCAGGCGCAGAAATAAATGACCTAAGACCGAGAGGGGAAGGAAGCCCATAATCTGGCATTAATTGTGGAACTGCTGCACTGGCGAAGCACCCATTGCTTTCATTTCCCCTACCAGCCAGGCCTCCTAATGAACTGCAGCTTACTGAATATCTGGGGCTCTGCACACATCCAATTGTTTTAAATTACATCTTCATTTTTAGTCAAAAGGAGAAATTAACAAGTTTAATTAAAGCAAGATTGCAGTTCATGCCTTTCATTTATTTATTTTCATAAAAAACCATTACACATTATATATATGTGTATATATATATGTATATAGGTATGTAGGTATATAGGTATATATGTATAATATATAATATTTTTAAATATATATGTGCAAATACATAGTCAATACAGTCAATACATTATGGGTGTTGCACATAAATATATTTATGTGAGCATATATATATTTGTGTGCGTAATAGTACTATGTACATATTAGATAAATATATATTTTATATACATAGTCTATAGTGTGTTGACTTTTTCCTTTTGCACTTTGCCAGGAATCTTGCAAATAAAATAATCAAAACTTTCTGCCATGGGGTTCCCCTGATTTATTGAAAAGTACTACAATTTCTATCTGAAGATCTAGCTTGTCTCCAAAATTGAAGCTAAATAAAAGACTAGAAGCATTTATTTAGCACTGAAGTGTTTTCCTGCCAGAAATAAATGTTTATAACTTTTGGATTTGTTAGTTTAATTCCAAAACAACTTGGGAAGGCAGTAAACTCCTTGCGTAAACTAGAATTAGTATGGAAAAGCTCATTACTGCTAATGTTGTCTAAACCTTACACTATTAAAGTCCTTTGAAACCACTATGAGATTCCAGCTTTGACAAGAGGTCACCTAGGTACCACTCAGAAATCTAGATTGACTGAAAACTGTGTTGTCAATACAACATTTATCCTTACATAATCTGTCAACAAGAGTGTTTGTTTACCCAACAAAAATTACAAATATTTCAAAGAAATCCAAACAAATTCAAAGGGAATAACAAGCCCATAAACTTAAATAGAAGCAATGAACTATTTTGGCTATCATGATTACTATGTCCTCTGTCTTTGGAATGTTTTTCTCTATTAACTACTTTAAAATCTTTTCTGCAAATCTTGTTAACTAAATTTCAGCATCCATTGCTTCAAAGTAGCTACCTGGTCATATTGATGATTTCAGGTTCACAGGCTACAATTTATCCCTAAGACCCCTAACAAAGCAGGAGAAAATCTCATGTGGACAGAAGATGTTATTATGGGAATTGAAAATAGCTAATTCTGACTAGAAAGTTAGCCAAAGTGAGTGGTCACTCTGACATATGATCCCTGAGGGTATACACTGAAAGAAAAGTATTATGTAGTAAGAAATATCTTCCGGAGTGTCATATTTGTGCATATCTTGCTGTTATGGCTGACTTTTCTTCTGAGCTAAAATAAACCTCTGTCATTGAAGACTTCCTCTATTCATTGTTTCCTGACATGAAGGCAACAGGAGTCTTTTCCTGCTTCTCTGTTAAGTGAAGATGTAAGAGGAGCAGCATCATACCAAAACCAGCTTGAATAAGCACTTATAAAATCATTCCTCTTTACTCTCCTTTGAAAAATTATGTAATTACAGTCTTTTTTTCTACAATGATTTTTTCCCTACAAATTAATGAGTGACAAATTCAGGCGACCATGTAACAGTTGGGGGGGAGGGGGGAGGGATGACACATGACGTTTCTAATGTGTAATGTCTAGTGAGGTGGCTGAGATGTCCAAGGAGTTTCAGTGTTTCTGGTTTATGCATTATATACATCCATAATTTAAGGCAAAAGAGAAAAGAATATCATACAAAGATCTAACAGTATAAAAGCTGGCCTCTTCTCTCCAAGTAATGAACTGAAACATAGTTATTTGAATTTTGCAAGAAATAGACAATATATGAACAAAAAACAACCAACAGGACCAAGTGACCAACATTATAGGCTCAGATTATGCAGTCACTATATTCTTATGATATTTTCTTTACATTATGGATCATCTACTTAAAAAGAACCAATTGTCAGGAAAATCTTTTTCCTAATGAATAATACAATTTATGCCCTTATTTCTTCTGTACCAGGAACTCAGTTTAACACAGACAATACAGAAGTGCATATTTATCAAAAAAAACATATTGCTGAGAAACTTTCTCAGTACTTGTACCAGCAAATGCTGCTTGAAAGCAGGGCTGGCCCACTGTAGCACACCTGTAACCAAAGGTCTAGCATATGGCTTAATTGTTTGACACAGTTCCATTTCATTTATCTCCTGAGAGCTGTTTTAATAAAACACCAATGTCTGCAATACTCTCTGTCCCAGACATCCTGTCTTCAATGTTAAGTTGCTGTAAAGATTGTTTGTAACAGCAAATCTTCACTTGCCATACCAGCATAGCAGCAACAATAGCTCTTATGTAATACAGAACTTCAAGGGCTTCTGAAATTGTTCAGTTAGTCTCTGCCATACCTTATTCTGCCTTTTGGACTTGAAAAACTCCTTGTTCTAAGTATTGCTGAGAGATGGAAAAAGTAATTTCTTATAACAGTACCATGTCCTCCTATTTATGTGTCTTAAATTGATGTTTCTTTCCAGGAAAAAGTGCAGAATAAATGTTCTTTATCCTCACCAACTGAACATAGAAAACATATCAGTAACTCCTTTCCATTATAAGTCTAACTAGGGTGGACGTATAACATCACCCTTAATGTTTCTATGTCTGGCAATCATTGACTCCTACCACCTCTACCACCTGCACTTTTCTTCTGAAGCACAATATTATGTAAGTTATTTTGAAGTCTTATCTGTCCATTTCTTATATTTTTTTAATTTCCAGTTCTTCTTGCGTATTATGTCAGTGGCTAATAGCATGTTAATCTGTGCTATTCCATAGCAACCATGCTAAATATGGATCAGTGTCTGACTGCATTCTTTTTCAGTATGTATTTTATTAGTTTCAATATTTCCTTTCTACCAACCTTTGACACTGGCTTATAAGAACTAACAGTTACAAATCTAAATCCATATTTCATTGTAAACTGCCTAAATCATGTCCACATCTCTCAACAAATAGACCCCTGTGAATATAGCATGGCTGGAAAAACCCAGAAACTGAAAAACATTACCTACTGCTTATCTGATAGAAGGAAAATAATCTAAAATAAATGAATAATTTGTCTGGTTAATTCAAACCTGTTTACACATATTTGCTTTATTTACTCACAGTTAGGTGTATATATAAAGGGCAAAGCTCCCTTAACATTTCTGGTTTTAGGGATGAATACAGTAATGAAGGATGGGATAACAAAAGGAACAAAAAAAGGAACTTGGCATGCAGAGAGACTATACAAGTTTGCAACCTCTCTTCACCACCAACCAAGAATGCTTAGTGCTGTATATTAACTGGGGTGCAGGGAAGGCCAGATTTTCTAAAAATTACTAAGGACTTGTTATCTTGAAGCTGTCAAGCAAACAACTCCAGTGAACATTTGCCTTCTTCTGGCCTGCACAGGGGTCTGTTTGAAAGGCTCTTCTGGAAAACTGTCCTGTAGAGAAGAGGGTTCCAGAAGAGCTGGTGATTTTCAGGGATCACCTCCTACAAGACCAAGAAAGATCAATCCTGATGTGTAAAAAATCAGGCAAGGGTGGCAGGAGGCCTTCATATATACCCAAGTAACCTTTAAAAATCCGAACTTGAAAAGCAGACTCACAAGAAATGGAAGCAGGAACACATCACAGAAAAAGCACTGTCCAGTTGTGCGGGAATGGTGTTAGGAAGTGCCCAGCCAGAGCTGAATCTGGTAAGGGCCATGAAGGGTAACATGAAAGGCTTCTACAGATAGATGAGCAGTAAAGTAAGACAAGGGAAAACAGACCTACAGCTGACATAGGTGTGACACGTGGTGACAAAGAACACCAGGAGAAGGCTGAAGGCTGAGGTATGCAATGTTCTCTTTGGCTTGGTCTTTACTAGTTAGACCAACCTTCAGCAATCCCAATTTCCTGAGACAAGCGAGAAAATCAGGAGCAAAGACCACTTACCCTTGGTGGAGTAACAACAGTTTTAGGGGGCACTTAAATAAACAGCACATACTGAAGTCCATGGAGCCTGATGGGATGCACACATGAATCCTGTGAGAACTGGCAGATGTCACTGCGAGGCTATTCTGCATTATCTTTGAAAGGTCATGGCAACTGGGAGAGATTCCTGAAGACTAGAAAAAACCAAATGTTTCTTCAGGAAGGGCAACAACGGGGACTCAGATCTGTAGGCTGGTCAGTCTCACCTCAATCCCTGTCTAGAAGCATGATGGAAGTAAATCCTCCTTGCTTTCCAGTTTGTCCTTAGAGATCATATTATAACCCATTCAACACTATAAATCCTATCACATTCAATAAGATCCCAGATGTACCCAGTGGTGTGGGTTATACTACATATAAGTCTGTTCCCATTCATGATCACAGATTCACATGTAGTGTGGTTTACCAATTCAACACTTTAAGTCTGATTGAGTTTAACAGAAACTTTCATGAACACAGATGCACAAATACTAGGTTTATTGGAGCAACAGATTATAGATTCTTTTAGATTGCTGGGGAGAAATTCACTAGACCTGCAAAATATAAATGTGCAGCACTGCGTACAAGTGTTCCTGAGTGTACTCTGGTGTGGTTGGAGGTGTAAATCTTACCAAAGATGTGTCCTTGATTTAGAGAGGAGAGAGGAGAAAGCCCATCAGTTTGCCTGTGAGGGGGTCATATTCTCATCGTCTGCCACTGAGGGTTTCAAATGCCTATTTATACTTTTGGGAGAGTGAAGGTGAGACTGTAGTCAAATATTCTGTTACAGCCATCATAAACGGTGGAAAGATTAGAAAAAGAACAATTACAAAGGCTGTGGGTCTTGTGCAAGGGAGGAACAGAACTGACATCTTAGTGTCACTGCCTCTCCCTGCTGGCTGATTGCATCACAAGGGCTGTCCATTCTCCCCCTGATAACCTCTCAGCCCCTCAGCATGCCACCATGTCCGTGGGAATCCTATCACCACAAAGCTCACTGCATATCACATGGCTGTAGGCACCATTCCCACAGGTTGTGGAGTGTCCACCTCCATTTTAAAACATGCTGCTGTGAAAATTACCTTTGTACTTGCTTAATTGCATTTTTTCAAGTTTTTTAGAGATTGTGCCTGCAACGCTCATTTATTTTCTCCCCAGTTTTAAATGAGAGAAGCATTGGTTTATAATCTGATTCATGCAGACTTAGCTAAAGACATGAAACTTTCTCATATGCTTTGAGTTATCTGTTCAAACCAATTTTATATATATATATATATATCTCTATATATATCTATATGTATTTGGAGGTACTCAAAGTAGGAATAATATGACCAAATCCTAATAAACAAAAAATAAGGAAGATGAATCCAGCCTGTTCTTTTCCGTTTTCTCAAAGGCCATGTTGTTCAACACAGATAGAAACATTTTCAGTGGAGGTTTCAAAGCACAATAATAAATACCTTTGGATGAATTATACATTAATTTTTCATTAGACCTAAATCCCTAAATCTCTAAATTTGCTCCTAATTCTTTAAAAGAGAACTATATCTTTCCATGGAAGTACCTATGGAGAACTAAATTTTGTACTTCTGTCTGACTGGGAATTGGAACCTTTGTAAGTTTTCATTTTCTCAGTCTTTATCTTCACTACATGTCTGTGGAGAAACATTGTCCAACAGTATTTGTAAGATACTGGGTTAAGTAACAAAACGGAATAAAAATTTTCGAGAATAATCTGTCTCATGGACACTCTCCTTACCAGTAAGGGCAGACACATTGGTGGTGATCTCAGCTGTGCTGTGATCTATGTATACATGTTCTGTGTTAATTACTTTCAGATCCCTTTTGTCTTTATTAAGGGTTTCTCTATTCTCTGGGAGACAGTTTTAAGCTACTTAATTGTCCTGGACCTCTGAACTCTCAGCGAGCATATCCTTCCGACAATAGCACAAACCTTGGTGCATGGCCAATCCAGTAACAGCAGCTCTTTTCCTTTGCACTTCAATATATCTCTTCAAATGTGTTATTCACCAATGTACATATTTCACATGCTCCTTTGGGAGGAATGTGCTTATTTCAGCTTCTATTGTTTTAATCTTTGAATATACCAATAACTTAAGCTGCTGTATTCATTCACTCATCATGATTTTCAGGGTTTGAAAACTTTTTTTTATTTTAGGGATTAATTCCAAGTCTTGTGGCAACCCTCCCCTCTCTAAATTTGTCTACAGTGCCAGATGCCAAGAAAAACAAAACTAAGGAGAAACTAAGCCTCTCTGGGAGAGATTGTCTATATAAAGGTGGGTGAATACCTACTCCACAGTGGACCTCCATGGGCTGTGGGGGAACAACCTGCCTCACCATGGCCTTCACCATGGGCTGCAGGGGAATTTCTGCTCCAGTGCCTGGAGCACCTCCTCTTCCTCCATCCTCAGTGACCTTGCTGTCTGCAGGGCTGTTTCTTTCAAATATTTTCACTTATTTCTTTCATCTGCTGTCATGCAGCGTGTTTTAACCCCCTCTTTGAATTGCTATCACAAAGATGTTCCCAACATGACTGACTGGATCAGCTTTGGACAGATGGCTGCATCTGGCTCTGTCCAATATGGGAGCAGCTTCTGATATCTTCTGACAGATGCCACCCTTTGCAGCTCCCCCACATTCAAAACCTTGTCACATAAACCCAATACATTTTGGCACAATCCAGAGCCTGAACGTCTAGTCACTTCAGACTTCAGCTGGTGTACGCCCTGTTAATTCACAGAGGATCCTACCTAGAAAGTATTTGTACTTGGTCAGATCCAAGTCATAATTTTGTCTTCCATAAGCCTTGGCAAGTACTCCTTGGCTTTGCCAAATCTATCATACTCAAATCATTAGTGTCTTCGACTGCGTTAACTGAAACTTTGTGAACTCAGTCAGTGTTACATGACAGTCAAAAATAAACCTGCCTCTTACACTTGGCCAGCTATGATCTGTTGGACATCCCTTACAACTTCCAAAAAAATCAGTGTTGATGTTTAAGTCTTAGTATGCCACGATGCGTATAAATTACTCCCTTCTTCTTTCTTAAAAAAAGTTTCTGTATCTGTTTTCACAGTTCACACTTATATACACACATAAATATATACACATATATATTTTTATATGACCACATTATGCTTCACTAGGAGAAAAGCTTTTATTCAAGAGAGTTAGATATATATATGCTAAAGTTTTCTTTCCCGAATTAGTTGTTTCTTAGCCTTAAGCTCTTTAGAAATTGAACATATTTCAAAAGAATAGTTAAGTATTTGTTTAAAGTGTGAAATAAGTGTGAGTTAAGTTGAATATCCCAGACGAATTCTGACTCAGTCAATTACCTTGTATTGCACCTTCTGTTTCAGCTCCATCTTTTTATATCTGAGTGAATGATTATGAAAAATGTAAAGAAGTATTGCAAAGTTAGTCATAAGCACATCTTTGGATTAAAGGCTAAAAATATACTTAAAACTGAAAGGTACAAAAGGGTGCTGACATAATATTACAAAAGCAATTTTATATCTGGTGTTTCCTAAATTTTAAGAGCATCCCTTTGCAACCTAATAATGACATATGAGCAGAGCTGCTAATAGGTGGACAAAATATGAGGTAAAGATGATCCTTTGATGGAGTTAGACATGAAAGACCTACTTGTCCAAGAATTCAAACTGTTTCAATTCTCAGACTGGCTAAAATTTAAATTGGAAGTGACAATAGGGACATGTTTTGTGTTTAAAGAACAAAGGCAATGTTAACTTTTAGAACAGAGAACAAGGTACTGACTACAATAATTGCATCTTTAAAACTGCCAGACACAATTCTAGGAAGTTTATCAAAAGTACCTATTTTTAAAGAATGATTATATATAGAACATCAAAGAAAAAAATCTTGCCAAGTTTTTAATTAACTTCTGCAAATAATGAAGCCTGCATTTAATTTAGATATTTTTATTTTGCCTTTTGGTCTGATATTACACCTAACAAATATATTCACATATATACACTTGCCTGTGTAAGTTCTTCTGCATAAGTAATGTAGCCATGGCATATCTGCATGTGTTTTCAAAATGTAAGTCCTACCATCTCAATTACTTGGATTAATTTTCACATGAGAGCTATACTTGCATTTCAGTTGTCCCGTAAGCAGAAATTTGTTCTTTAAAGGGGAAACCATTAGAAATGATTCAATTTCTGCAATTACTCTATTCTCCATTCCCTAAAAATATGTCCTTTCATGTTGACAGTAATGGGGTCATGCTAACACAGCTTCTAGACAACTTTGTGAAAGAAAGTTAGTGTTATATTTGACATAATCAAAGAATGATAGAATCATAGAATGGTCTGTGTTGAAGGGACCTTGATTGCTTGACAGGTTACAAGCGTGGCAGCTATATTTGTAGATGTATGTTCTTAGCACAGAACGTTGAGGGGAAAAAATACTTTCCTTGAAATGGAGTTTAGACAACTGCTGGCTCTAAAACTCAGAGACGCTGGACAATAATGTTTAGCCACCAAATTTTGCCTCATTCAGATGAACTGCAGGCTTTGATCACTTCTCAAATGACACCTGTCTGATACACTTAGACTAGAAGATTTAATTGCTTTGACATACCTCACCTGCACATTGCTTCTCATGCTCAGAACATATCAGATCTACCATCCACTTGTCATACCAGCATGCCATTTAAAAAAATCCAGAACATCAGTAACATGCAGAGGTTCACAGAATCCTAGAATGGCTTGGGTTGAAAAAGACCTTAAATATCATCTACTTCCAACCCCTCTGCCATGGGTAAGGACATCTTCCACTAGACAAGGTTACTCAAAGCCCCATCCAATCGGACATGAACACTGCCAAGGATGGGGCATCCATGGCTTCTCCAGACTGAAGAACACCAACTCTCTCAGCCTGTCTTCATGGGAGAGGTGCTCCAGCCCTCTGATCATCTTCATGGCCCTCTGTACTTGCTCGAACAGGTCCATGTCTTCCTTATGCTGGAGGCCAATGACCTGGACACAGTATTCCAGGTAGGGACTCATAATAGCAGAGAAGAGGGGGAAAATTACCTCCCTCGACCTACTGATCACTAGTACTAGTTCTACTACTTACTGCTAACACTATACTAAAAACATGGCTGCCACATTAAGTTTTGTTTTGTTTGTTGGGGTTCTTTTTCTGAGTGAACAGAGCCTTACTTTCATTTAAACTCTGACCCAGTAACCAAATTGTAAACCAGTACAACAAATAACTACAGGTTAATAGAAGTATGAAATTGTCATTTATTAAATATTAATTTAATTTAATTAAGGTTTTCTAAGAAGAGGCTCAAATTGTAATTCTTAGGCAAAGGTAATTTGAAAATCAAATATTTTGAAGGAGAAAAGATAAAGCTTTCATTAGCAGAGCTAATACACTGCCTTTGACTCAGTCATGGCTGTCTATGTTCATTCATCTAATCCTCTGTAAAATCTTTCACAGTAATATCTACATGAAAAACAGTGATGAATCTCTAAGTTTACAAATTCTTAATTTCGTACAATCATATTGCTTTTGGCCTTCAATTACCCTCAAGTCTTGTTTTTTTTTTTTTAAATTCCTAATTAATTTTTCTTTTCCTGGAAAACATACAAACAAACAAAAGAACTGTAATGTGTCTTCCTGCAGAAACATTTATTATTATAAAGTACAGTGCATGTTTTGTTAAAAAGCTTAATAAAGTCCTCTGAGTGCAAGAGATAAGAATCTAGCAGTGTCAATAACACTAATTATTGTCATCATTGTCCTTCCTTACAAAATTAACCAATAGTAAGCAAAGTGGGTATGGGTCTTTAAAGCATTTTTAAGTGATTTCCTTTTGGTAATAATTAGTGAAAATCCTGAAAAGATTTTTTTTTCTCATCTCTTCCATCTTATTTCCATTTTTTCTGTTCTCCTAACATTCATTAAGCCAGCATTTGAATGTGAAAAGATAATTCAAAGTCTTGTGCTTCCTCTCATCTGCACAGCTATCTATGATTTTTTTTTGTGCCAATAAATAACTATGTCAGAGTGCAGCTTTCTCTGAAAAACATCATATATCTTATCTGTGTTCAAGAGAATGGAGCTTATGTGATAAGCAGTCCTAGCATTTTAAATGAATTTAAAATACAGTTCAGAAAAACATTCTGTTTTTAAAATGTATTACTAATTTACAGCGCAGGATTTTTTAATGAGATCATCAGATACAAATTCTGATTAAATCCATTATATTTCACATGATTACTTCTTTTTCCAACACATCCAATTCTCAATGTTTGCAGAGGAGCAGCAGGTAAGAATAAGGTAAAATACATACAAAATAAAAAGAAAAATAAAATCCTGGGACCCTAAAATAAGAAATTTTGTACCTGTATTTATTAAAGTACAGTGTTTAAGACCAGAAATAAAAATCCCATTTTTATTTCAAAGCATGGAAATACAAAATTTATCTTTCATTTTCTAAAAATAAGAAATGACCATCAACTGCATAATTAACATGTAATACAAAACAGTCTCAGCTCTGTTGTCAATCTGCTCATCTCTGGAAGGTTGTTGTGTGCAAACCCACTACAGTCTGCTGTAAGAATTTAGTCTCAACATACTGGAAGTACTGAAATCCCCGCATTTTCGTAGTAAAAAAATTATAAATCCGAAGTATTGTTCGTTATGCAGTCACAGTGCCAGCCTTTGGCCCAGTTTACTCGTAGTTAATGAGGGTTTTTATACACCTTCTGAAATTGTGGCCTACAGGAAGTAGCTCTCATTAGACCTACATAGCAGATTTTTTTTTTTTTTTTTTGCAGGCCTAATTAATCATTCATTAAAATAAGCACTCTTCAATGACCTTTCTAAGAATCAGATAAATTTCTGATTTCTTTAGAGTATAAAATTCAGAGAAATTGGTTAGTTTTGTAATACTGCTTTTCTTTAAAATTTCCTAGAAACTAACTTAACATTCTTAACACAATTTGGTAATAATGTGCTGCATTAATGGGCTCCTTATTGACAGCTGATAGTGAAATGTGATTTCTAATCCCGGTTCCACTAATTGTTTACTATGAAATTGAAGCAATCCTTAGAAACAAGCATTGGTCTAGTTCATGGTGAGAGAATGTCCTGACCAGTTGAATCACCATGATTCAACTAATACTTTCACACAGGACAAGCAATGCAAGAAAGAAAGACTTTTTTTCATATTCCTCCTGTTCCCTCAGTTTGAAGGCCCGAATGTTTTAAATATTCCCGGGCTGAAATTTAAGTTTGCTGGTGAAAGGGGAAGAGGCCATGACAGGTTAAAGTCTAGCTGGAGTGAGGACGTTCACATGTTGGCCATGGCACTGGAGCAGAGCAAGCCATCAAAAGAACGTGGCTCTGTACTGCCTCTGAGACTGGAGAAAATTAGATATTTGCTCCTCTTTATTCCTTGTACACAGACACAATCCTTGGAACATGACCTCAAAGGATCTTGAACTAGTATCTGCACAATATTTAATATTGTTTGGTACTTGAATGAGAATTTTTTATTGTATCCTTCATACTAGATGACTGGAACACTGAATTCGTCAACTTATTTCAACATTTTTTTTGTTTTGAACATTATGTCCTGATATCAGAAAATTACGCCTGCTGGACTCACATCATTAATTTAGATTTTACAGAGAAAGTATTTTGTTTCCCTAAAAATATAATCGTCTTTCAAAAAATACTTGTCATGGTTAAAAGCACAATGAAACACTGCCAGGACAAATCAGGCAATTTAGATTTCTAGCAAGGTTAGGTATATAGGACATGGCATTGAGAAAGTTGTCTAAACTCTATCTGAACTTTTTAGATCAGTAAGACAGATCTGACATATGTACAAACCACAAAAAAATAAGTGGTTGAAATACATAATTACTGCTTTTGGTATTAACTTAAGGGTTTTCAGTTAGAACTTCTGATCAATATTTCAGTCAGAGCACAGACTCCATTAACAGAATATTAGGAAACGCTTTGTAATAAATGTAAATACTGTATTCTGATTCTGTTTAGCATCAATATCAATTACATTGGTTGATTTAATGGCCTGTGCAGGAAGGTCACCTTATCTCAAAAATCTCTCAAACTCACCGTCTATTTGAAATAGAAATTATTAGCTTCAGTCAATAATAATCAAAAGGCCTTGGATATGATGCAAAATTTTTAAAACTGCACAGAATTAAAACCATACAGAATATAGAGAACAGAGTAGAAATCCAGATGGATGACTTCTAATGTTTGGTATACTCAGTTTGTTTGGTGCCGAACAACCAAATACATTAAAATAAATAAAAGTTCAAAGATACTGAAAAGTACTTCTGGAAATTAAAACAGACCAGAGCATTTAAGACAGAAGCAGAATTAAGTTAAATATACCCCACGCAGAATTTTTAGAAAAAGCAAGGTTTGAAAACAAAATCATGTATTTGCTCAACTAAGGCATAGGATTCACTCACAAAAAATGTATTAAATTATGGTTAATTTAAAAGAAAGGTTGCTCCATCCAGAAGCTGAGATAGGAGAAGAACAGCTGAAGAAATGGACATTTTTCAAATTCATGTAACAAAATCTTTTGAAGAATGAAACAGAAGTTCTATAATTTCTGAATTTCTACTGAGAGAGGATAGAAAAACATGGCCTAAAGTGACTTTAAAGATAAATATTTATCAGAAAAGAGAAGAGCCTCATCTGCAAAACTTGGAATTCCACATCTGTTGGGAGACGAATCAAAACAAATCCTGTCTTGCAGTGAGTGTTTCCTGTAAAAGCGCAGTATGAGCTGGGTTTTCTCTTACAAATATCATCTATATGTGCTTTGTATGACTACAGCTTCCTCTCAGGTCTGCTGTCACTTATCAGAAAGTGCTGTAGAAAGAGACATCTTGCTGATAAGCACCAGGTAATTTTGTCCCCCAAATCAATACTAATACACAGCCTAGAGAAAAAAAAAAAAAAAAAAAAAAAAAAAAGGCAGTGCCAGCTGGTCTACTAAAAGTATCTCCTGAAAATAGTTTGGGAAGTGGAACTACTGGGAGCAGATCAGGGAGTTTTCACTCCTCACCTACACAGCTTTAAGAGATGCAGCACAAAGACAAGTAAGCTACACATACCTCTTAAACATAGCTACCTTACTAATAAAAATAATTTAAAAATGAAACAATATAAATAAATGCAATAAAATTGGAACATAGGGAAAAAACCTCCCAAAATCTTAGTTATCACTTCTATGTTCCAACTCACAGAGGTCTTCCTACAGACATTAAAGTTTCAGGATGTTAGAACAAGAATTAATCTAATCTCCTACAAAAAAAGAGAAGACCAAAGTTTATTTCTCCAGAACTTACAGCAGGTCATGCCTAAGTGCAGCAATTAAAATGTTGGAGCAATAAAAGCCAGCCTCGGTCTTGTTTAACAATTATTGATAGAAAAATTAAAGTTAGTACCTCCTTAACAGCACTAATTTGAACTTTGTATCACTAGTAAGTAAGACCCACTAAATTTAGTATGTTCCAGATGCTCCATTAAACTAAACATTGGGTTTTGGTACGGTACCATGGCTTCTTTCTTCCATTCTGTTGTTTGCTACTGCTTATAGCTTGCTAGAAAAGACTGATCTCAGTGTGGAAAGTGCATGAGCAAAAATTGTGCAGTACAGAAAACTGGAAATCAGGAAGCAAAACCAGATTTGTTATTCATCTTTCTCCAAGGTCTCACTAAAGATGGAAGAGGTTTCTCAACTTAGTTGTATAGCCTTCAATGTTTTTCAGTTTTCAAAACTGTAATCAGAATTAGCTTTAGTGTATTCTTGACTTCAGTTTTCTTAATAAAAAATCCTCTACTTTGGAAAACACTACTTTTTTTTTGGTTTCATTTTGTTTTGCAGTGGGATTTAATAAATTATCCTTAATGTAATGTTGTAGATATTTTTGTTTCATTGGTGTTCTTGTAATTCTTTTGGGAGGTAATACTAATTAAAACTTTCTTTGGACCAAAAAATAAATGTATTTTAAAGTAAAAATATTTAAAAGTCTTTCTTTATCTTTTTCTTAGTGGTAATTAATGAGAGTACCTTAGTATCTTCCTATATTTGCACATCAACCACTAATTTTTATGTAAAAAACGTATCAGTCTTCGATTACACAAAGTTTTACATTTAAATATTTGTAAATGAACATAATAACACCATTTTGAAGAGAGGGATAATCAAATACTGGTAAATGCCATGATCTTTGTCTCTGACTCAGTAGTTAGTATTGCAGGATACTATGGGTTTATTTGAGAAGAAACTGGGCCATGATTTCTTGTGACTACCAAAATCAAAATAACATGAACAGAACAAGAGAAGTGATGCATCAGTCTGTTACCTATATTCACAGACTTGTTTATTCATTTAACCCTAGTTGCTGAAATGGAAATAGTTCCCAAATATTTCTTAACCCTTACGGCTACACAATTTATGCTTTTTTTCTTCTTCTTTTATTTGTTATTTTTTTTTCCAGATTTGGGTCACAATGAATCACTGTATTTTTATGAAAATATATGTATTAATAGCATACTTAACATTGAATACTAGGTGAATCTTGCAAATGGCCCAATTCAGTGTAACTTCAAAACTCCAATTTACTGCTTTTGGGCTTTTTCAGACTAATTGGCTTTAGAATAAGGAAGGAGAATGTAACCCAAACTAATGAACCTATTACAAAGACAATAAGTATTTTCATCTGCAAGCAGAAGGTGGGCTGGACCTTACCAAGATATCATATAAAATACTTCAATCATAAATGTTTTACTGAACAGCACTGAGAACCTGTGTGCCTTCACTGAGAACCTGTGAGAACCTGTGTGCACTGAGAAGCACCTGTGCCTTCAAACTACACTTCAAGTCAAAGTACCTTTAGAATTCAGATTTATAACTAAAGGCTATCCTTCAGTGAAGGCAAAAAATATTCACACATGGTATTGCTAATAAACATACAACGCCCCTGAAAACTAGGATTCTGCTTTGACAGAATTTGTTTACTTTTTGAAAGTACTTTCCAGTAAACTGGAAGATTTTGGCCCTGGCTCTCCTCCTATGTTCTTGGCTACTTCACTGCTAAGAGAATTAGCAAATCTCCTAAGAAGATCTGATTTACAAGGTCATTTACAAGATTATTCACAAGGTCAATTACCAGGTCATCACAAGACAAGTGGCCACACTGCTTCCAGCAATGCAGCTTTTCTCAACCTGCTGCTCACCCACCAAACATCCTGGCAGATTTTCCCTACCCAAGAGACTGCTGTGTTGACATTGGCCAGAATTAATTGAACCTTCAAAAGTTCATTTGAACAATACACAATAAAGCTCTATAAATTGGCTTTTTAAACAATGCTTTACTTAAGAATATTTATTATCCATTCTACTGTGAAATCACACAAATATGACTCTTAGGAATACCATAAATGATTTTCCTATGATCCTTGATATAATTAACTCTCATTTTAATCATGAATTTCCTGAAGCACGGGAGTAATTTTTGAACAATCTATATACAAATACATCTTTTAAATGGGAATATTTGTTACAATTGAGATTATTTATTTTTATTCACTGATTTTCCTAAATGATTCTCTCCTAAGATTATCTGCCACTTCTTGTATGGTGGCAGTAGTCCAGTAACGGTGTTGGTGTCTTGGGTTCGAAACAGTATTTTACAACCTGCCGTTAGAATACACGCATAGTGCCTGTTCTCTGAGATAGAAACATGCAACACTACCACCAAGAAAGAAAGACCAGTGGTTATTGACACCAATAGAGACAAAGCAGAAATTCCTTTGGAATTTCATTCTTTGGTCCTTAGTTCCATTGTGAGTAGAAAAATTCTGTCTCTGAAAATTCATTGAAGAAAAGTCACAACAACATCATTTTTTGTATAAGTTTTAAAGTGTTCAATGCAAGTTACAGACACAATATGCACATGGAATTCAGTTCTGCTCAGAATATAAAGACAATTTGGACTTCATTCAGTTCACTAGCCAGCATTTCAAGGAGAGGTCTGCTGCAAAAATTCCCCCAAAGCTTTCATGGAAGGCAGTATTTCATAATAATTTTTTAACATATTTGACCTTGAAAGGTAAGAATTTTTAGTCATATAAAATGCAAAAAGAAAGAAAACCAAAGGTCATATCTTCAGTGTTTTCTTCTGATCATTACAAAAAATTCTAGAGCTTATTCTAACAACTTGAGTTCTTACAGACCTACAAGAAAAATGGTCTGTTACACAATCAGAAGTGCTGACCTCAACAAATGCAAAATAAAAGCTGAATCTCCAGTAAGGTCAAATAAACATGGGGATTATCAAGATACTCTAAGAAGTTTAACATTTTGCATACTGTTAAATATCTACTATTAGCAGCATTAATTATTAACAGTCTAACTGCAAAAAATTATGAACCAACAGATTTTCAGGATTCATCTTTCAGGTCGCTTTGGAAACTATTCCTCAGATTCTCAGTCTGTTATTTTTGATTTCTGATATGTACCTTCCAATACACAGAAAAGTATATATATTATTATTAAAGGCTTTACAAATATTCTCCTTTTAAAATATTGCTGTCATCAAGATCCCACACCCTGAAGTACAGGTCTATAGAATTTGTGATTAGCCTTATCAAAATTATATTCCCTCCATCACATTACCTATGTTTTTAAAATCTCATGACAAATTTAATCTTTAAGCATGATTTTAGATCAAAGTTAAATGAATTCATTGTTGACTCTAACTCTCAGGTACCTGCACAGTCAGAGTGTAATAAACCCACATTAATTTCTTTGGAGTTAATGTGTTTTTTCAAGTTTATAATTCCTTAGAGATTAAAAAATCCAAACACTATGATTTAAGAGCAGTTTATATGCACATGAGAGGTATGAAAGAGATTTAACCCCAGGACCTCCTTTCCTTTCAAGTCTTCTTGCTCTAGATCCCACACAGTTTTCTTCCTCATCTGATTTCACTTATCTCTCTGTGTGATATACTTACACAGGTTACCTGAAAATGTAAGTAAAAATTTCTATTATTAAAGGAGTTCTTCTATTTGAATAGCATTATTTCTAACTGTAATTACTCAAGAGGAATAAAAGAGCAACCAAAGTGTAAGTAGAAGCACAATTTCCGTTTTGAATGTTTTCGATGTGTTTACAAAGTAAAAAAAATCTGTGAGAATAGCTGTGATCACGACTTAAGAAATCTTTTTGGAAATACTATTTGAATGGGGAATACAGTGAAAAATCCACATTCATTATACAAAGTTCCACTTAATCAAAGCCATATCTTGCATAACACTTATCTACTAAAATATTCGGACAACATTTTTCGTAGTTTATTTACTTACTAATTTGAGTGACGTGGCAGGCTGAGAATACTGTAACCAATACTGTTACATGGCTCTAATTCCCTTATTGTGAGAAAAAGGCAGGCTATGAATCTGTAATGAATTAGTTGATTGGAAACTGCCACATTCAGCTTAGTGTTACATTCCTTTCATTTAGTGTGGAATGAAAACATAGGCACAATCAATTAGGATGCAGTGAATAAACTGCAAAATTTCTTACCTTCTGTCACATTTGAGTTCCTACTTCAGTCATACAATAGCTTATCCATGTGGCCAATACAAAGCTTTCTGAAAATTTCAACCCCCCACAGGATCTGATCAAATGTGGTTTTTGCCTTAAAAGAAAAGAATACAGAAAAGGAAGCAAGAGATAAACTAGTAGGGTTATGAAAAATAACATACAGATACAGAATCCCCTAAGAAACTCATTAAAATGTATAAATAACAATGTGGTAAAACAGCCAGAGAACTTTTATATACATGTACATTATATAATATATAATCTCTAGTAGACAATATTATATACTAATATGTAATAATGTAAGTAGGTGCATATGAAAAATTGCATATACATATAAAATATATAGGTATATATGTATAACTTCCCCTCTTCCTTACTCTCTATGGGTTTTTTTCATCATATTCCTTTTGAATTACACTCCACTGATATTTTGAAAGTGAAAATGACTCAACAGATTAATGAGAGTTGCTTTTGCCTGACACTTATTTGCCCTATTATCATTACCCTGGTATTACCTCTAACATTTCACATCGTTGCTAACTTTAATAAAATGTGTTTAATGACTATGGCTGCCTATATGCAATCTATCTCTCTCTCTACCTCATATGTTTTTCTGTAATTATAGAAGAACGCAAGATCTTCACAAATCTGATCATTTTTTTTCCTGGATTAATTGAGTGAGTATGTCTTCTACTTTATGAGATGACTTACAAGCATTTATTTAAACAGACATTTTTCCCAAAAAGAAAATTAAAGCAAAAGAGTTTTTATTCACCAGAATCATAGTACAGAACAAAGAAACCAAAAATATCCTATTCTGGAATACAAGTGACAAGAGGAGGAGAAGGAAACATTTTTTCCACATCTAGCATAATTTATTACCACATTTGGGAAAAATCTAATCAAGATTCTTTTCATGTATGAGACATATCTGGGGTCTGAGTTCAAAACAGAAAAATTAAGCACCTAGTTGCTTTAGACCAGAACTCAGAGATATTTGAAAAGCAAAATCCTCATAGTTTTCTGTTATATTGTTTAAAAATTACTTTTTTTTCCTTTACAAAATACATCATTCCAGACAGAAAAAAAAATCCACACAAACAAGCTCTTCTCTGTGAATACAGGAGAGAATTAAATAAGAAACCCCAGACTGTCATTTTCAATAAAGATGAGATAAAGCAGTATGAAAGATGATGCAAGTTCTCAGATGGAATGTGAATAGGTCAAGTGTCAGGGGAATTCCTGACTCCTAACAGCTTGTGTCCTAATGAAGAACTAAACTAAATCCCTATTGCTCCCAAAGGAATATTCTCAGGAAGAGAGTATAGGAAGCTTGCTGTAGAATGTAGCCCCTGTGCAGACTGAGGGCAGTCTCAAATCAAGAGGCTACCTTCATACCCCAAACATCTGCATACAAAGCCAACATGTACTAACAGTTGCTAGATACAAAAAACCCAACTGCCCACCCCAAAAAAATACAACGAAAAAAACCCAAAACCCAACCAAAGAAACAAACAAACCAAAAGCCCCTAAACCATAAAAAAATTAAATGTTTTTTCCTTAATTTATGTATTTAATATTATGAAGGTTCAAGGCTGAATCTTCCCAATGCATTTTAAGAAGGGCCAAGGGAGTAAGTGTCCATAGGAGCATAAGCTCGTGTGTTTCCACCTCCTGAAGGCTGAGAACAGAGCACTTGGGGGCCTTAATGGCTTGGGAACACACAAACATGTAGTGACAGGAACTTCACCCCACGAGATCTTTGACAAGCAGGAGCTGAGGGTGCTGCTGAGGTGTGTGCACAAGGAAACCTCTGCACGGCAGCAGAGCAGGGTTACTGGGGACTGGCACTTGTACCAGCCTTGTATCCCTCATATCAGACATTTAAGCACCTCACAGGTCTAGAACATGAATGTCCAGAATTGTACAGAAACAGGTGAAACCATACATCTTCTAGGAAATAAAAGTTTTGAAGGCAGCTAAGACTTTCTGGAAAGATTGCAGGTAAGGGAAGAATATGATCCTTAAGGGAGGAAAAATGTGGGAAAAGCTATAACATCATAGTAAACAGAAAAAAAATCTCTTTGGATTGTTAAATTAACTGTGTAGTTAACTGGTTTTGCGTAATATAAATCTGAAATTAATCTATATTTACTTTTAAGAGTTTGCTGAATAGGGATGGATGACAAACTGCCTGTATGCTCTTTTTAGAATACAGACACACAAGGATTTGACTCCACCAGGACACCAGCACACCAGGTAGAGACACACAGTGTCTACCTATGCCCAGAGGGAAGTAAACTCCAGAAAAGAGGTTTTTATCCACCAAGAAGGCATAAGGGATGAGGGATAAATACTGGGACACATTCCTAGGTTTTGGTTTAAACCTCTGCTGCTCAGGAAGATGATCTTAAATTAGGCACAATATTTTATATTTAAGGATACATTCTCTATGTTCTTTGGTATTGTCATTCCTGACTTCTGAACTTAGACTTGTTTCCACTGCTCTTTTTCTTCCTCTGGTTTTTTTTTTTTTGGCTTTGAAATTTAACAAATTACTTCAGCAACCATTTTTTCCCCATATTTCCTGAATAAAAGAATATAGTAAGGTCTACTATTGCATTGTAATTCTTTATTACCTTAACTAGTTAAAATGTTTTGGGGAAACAATTCTGTGCCTACAACTTACTTTTCATATATATACAAAGTCAGAATTATATATTATATAAAAAACCAAGAATATAGTCTGGTACTAATAATATATTTTCAATTAATTTTTTAAATTTACAACCAGACTTTCATATTATTATTATTAATTAGAATAAATAACTTTAATTATATAAATTTTTGTAGCAAACTGGCCTACCAGGTAGCGGGCATGGAAGAAAAACAAAGGAAGGCAGAGAACTGCGTATTCTTCTCTACCTTCCCAGAACTGATTCACTCCAATGTTTTTTAAGACTTTCACTACCATCTCCAATACATATAAAAAGGCAATTATTTGCATCTTCAGAAAAACTGAATTCTACTGCAAACTTTCAGTTAACTTCATGTACTACCCCATGAACTGCACCAGTAACTTGGCACACACAATGTGGGACTGGAACATCACGGGATTTTTCTTAACATCATTGAGTTGGCTCTTTAAAAGCTCACTTATTTAACCTATAGTGGGAGCTTCTCAGTACAAAGGAGTAAGATGGCAAAATAATTCAGGAAGAAAATAAACATACAAGTTTGGACAACTTTTCACTGCTCCATTAAGATTTCAGTAAAATTATAAGCACTGAAAGCAGGACATTTAATGTGATCTATTTCTGTATTGTTCTGTGCAGAACGACTTCACATGTGAAATACATCAGTTTGCAACAGGCATTGTTGCTTTCACAAGAGTACCTCCAGTTCAAACATATGCTCTAAAATAAACAGAGGATGGGATGTAAATTCCTACAGTTTCTTAGCTTAGAGTGCTTTAAGGAAGCACAAAATTAGAATAAACTTCCTGGATCACAAAATTTAGTTATTTATTATTACAGGTAGCATTTAATGCATTCACTTTCAAAACTGGTCATAGCCTTAGCTTAAAATAACTTTTTTCCTCCCCTCACCATTCTCCTTCAAAGACAGTTCCAAAATATATTGTTCCAGTAGACCGGGCCTTTTGCCTCATTTCCAGCTTGAGTGTATTTATAATTGTTTTCTCCCTTTTTGTTCTTGTACAAACATTGGCTTTCAGCCTAAATGGCAATATTTCTTCCAGTTTTAACCCTCCTCCTGAATATCGCAACAAAGACATGCCCTTTTGACTTGTTTAGCCTCAGATAACAAGCTCTGGCTCTTTGCAGAAGACAACCCTCCTGCTTTACTTATCCATCCAGCGGAGATTTTGTGTAATTGTTTTAATTTATTGATCCTGCACATAGGCAATCAAAACTAAGCGAGTATTCCAGATAAGCATCACCAGTGTCTTTATTTCTAATGGAGTTGCCTTTTCAACAGAGTCATATCATTTTCTGGCTAAATGATTTCACTAATTTGCAATCCTGCTGTTATGTAGGACAGCCAAGTACATTTCCACCTTATTTCTTTGCTAAATTCTAGCTTTTAACCAGGATTGTGATGACCCACCATATAGGGGAAGGGTGCATCACTTTGTATTATCTACTATTGAATTTAATCAGATTTCTACTAATCCAGTTGAAATAAGCAATTTTTATACAATACCCTACCCTGCATTGACAATGCTTACATATTTGTATTGTCAATAAATACAATCAGTATTTTTACAGTATTTCTACCACAGTCATGACTGACATTATTAAAGAAGCTCAGTGCCAAGTTATTTTAGGAACATTGCTAGTAACTACTGTGCCACCAGATATTGCAGAACTCTCTGTTGCTCTTTTCCCATTGGAAAGGTTTTATCCATTCTCCAATAATTCGATTAATTCTTGTCATTTGTAGTTTAACTATTAGTTTCTCCTGCACTGAATTTCAGAAATACTGTATCAAGTGTTTTATTTGTGTGAGAAATCAACTAGAAAATAGCATCTCAACTTACATAGAGTAAGAACTTTATGGTATTTTACTTCCATCTTTTTCTGTAGTCCATTGAACTGTTTTAGTATATCTGTACATAAAATCTCCCTTTTGCAGAACCAGACATGGATTACAGCCTTTTAATTCCATTTAATATTAAATAATTTTTTTTTTTTCCCCATGAAAGCCTGGTTTTGGTATGCTGGGTTTTTTACAGCCATAACCTTGTAAATACTCCACTCTTTATCAAAACTCATTTTAAATAGTGCTACTTTCTGCAGGTTCTCAACCTATCTAACTAAACACTGGCTGGTCAGTATGCATACAAATACCCAGATCTTACCATATCCTTGACATTTTTCCCCAGTCTGTATCTGCAAAGCTGAAGTTCCCCACACATTCCTCTGTCCAAAAACATTACCGACAAGATCTTCATTTATATTTATATAGTCAAAGCTGGGTTGCAATAGATAATTGTTTATTCTAAGTTACTCCAAGCAAAACCTTTCTACTTTTTTTCTCTAATGGTTTTAAAGTTAAGAATAATATTTTTTATGGCATGGGTCAGACCAAAAGTCCATTTAGCTTGCTATGGAGTCTCTGACTGTTTCTACTGCCAAATGGTTAGGGAAGAGTTTAGAAACAAGTTTTGGAACCGTGCATGGTAGATTCTTCTCTTGGTATGTCCTACGAGGTTTTGGGAGTTTGCACACAAATACCTTCCTAAATCAAAAGTTGCATGGCATTTCACAGATCTCCACTTTCATGAATGTAGCTATTTGCTTCTTGTGATCTTTTATACCTCAGCAACCCTAACACCTTGCAATGAACAACAAAATTTAATTATGTGTTCTGTGAAGATATTATTTTTAACAACAAAATTTTCATCCACTTAAGTCATTCAGCCTGGTGTTAAGAGAAATAAAGAAATGTCACTTCCTGTTCACCTTTACTGTAAGTTCTGTGATTCTTCCCTGGAAAATCCTTGCATAAGTAACTTTGTGATATCTCTGCATTAATTTAGTTGCTGTTATCCTTTTCTGAACATTTTTGAATTCTAACACATCTGCCTGGAGTTAGCCCCAGTGGCACCTATCATAAAAAATGTCTCACTCTGGCTCTGCTGAAGTGGTTGGCCAGTACAGTCCTGTCCTCACCAGGCCGTGACTTCTGAAGAGCTTGAAGCAGGCAATATGCCAAGTGGGTGATGAACCACTGAACAGCAGGATCACCTGCATATGGGAATGCTGAGGACAATTATTTTCTTGCATTTATTTAGAACTTCCCTTGCTGCAGGTTGTGTTCATTACCTTTTGCATTATTTGTTTCTGTGCAAATACCTTCCCAGAGTTGAAGATGGCAGTAAGAAGCCCCTCTAGTCCCGTCTCTTCAGGCAAAAATGAACCAGCTGCTTCAGCCTCTCTTCGCACATCATATGCTACAGCCCCTGGCCCCCTTGGGTACACTGCAGAATCCCTTCTCAGAGCAGCCACACCAAATGAAATCACAGTCTGTGCAATCAATCTTTCAGTATCTGAAAGTGAATGCTCAGAAAAAGCGTAAAGCAAGTTAGAAGTGATACTGATCTAGTGTATACTCAAGCATCCAGTAATCTGTGGAGTAAACATGTCTTGACTCACTCGTGGTACCTTTGTGGTAAAAAATCTTTTTTATTTTTTAGTATTCCCCTCAAGCCTTTCCAGTCATGTTGTAACTACAATATTCCAAACATGGTCTTCACAGCAGTTTCTCTATTGGTGCAAATCTATGTACATGTGCTTCAGGATCTATGTTGAATTAAAACTAAAAAATTTTGATATGGGATTTGACAGTAACATTTAAAAGCAAATTAGTATTTTTTCTTTAATTATGCGGCTGCAGAAAAGCAGTAAATTCTTAAGAAGAAAATCGCAGGCTTGGAGGAAGGTTACCAAACAATATCATGACTGTCATATTTCAGTGGAATTAAGCAGCTTTGTAAAACCCTAGACACTATTTTGCTAGCCCCAAATATATAATAAAAATGCCATTTTTATTTATTTCCTAGTTTAGATCATCACATTCTTCCATGATGATAAGCTTCTCAGGTCAGAGGCCACATTTTCCAGTGGCGTTATTTAGAGCACTGCAATTTATCCTGTCACATGGAGAACATGGGTTGGATTGTTGCTTAAGATTTGTAGTTACTGGCCTAAGGTACACCAGAATTGCTACCAGGACTAGGCAGAAAACATTCTGTAAATAGCTGCATGCAGGACAGAAATACAGAACAATTCTAGCTAATTTTGTCCTCATCTGTAGATTGATACAATCACGATCTTCCGGAAATCGTGTTCTAGTTTAGCCTGTTGAATGAACCCTCTGCTTCACGTTTTAATGAGATACTTACCAAGAGGTCAAGACAAAGATAGCAGCCTTCACCTCTGAAGTGATAATGAACAGCAGATAACAACAGTTTGAACAGCTGTAGTCCCTGGAAGCAGAAAACTCCCACCTTCTCAACACCCTGCCAGATCACGAGTAAAAGAAATCCAATCACGATACACAACAGCAAAAATCAGTCATACGGTGTTATGCTCTATGTATTATACAACTATACTGATTTATTTATGTAAGTCTCTACTCTTAGCTGATCATTTGTGTGACTTATGCAGCTGCCTCTCAATGAGTAATGACCTGCAGCAGTTACTTGGTCATCGGTCCCCGTAGGCATTTTTGTGCATTGCTGTTCCAAAGTTTTGAATAATAAAGCAAAATGAGCACTTTTCATAGTGAATGTTGAAATAACTGTGCTCCACTTTTTTAGCAAAGACTTACTTATGCAATTTATATACATATATACCGTATCCACATGTATTTAATCAAAAGCAAAGAGCGGAACACTGAAGATGCTTATCAGTTACATATGAAGACTTTAATCCTTCCGTTAGCTCCTCTTCCCAGCCCTCTGTCCTGGAACACTGGCAGTGTGAGAAAGTATCACTGCCACAAAAATAAAGACAAGAGAACAAAGGAAAGAGAAGCTAAAGATATTAAAAATAATACAGAGACTGTGCTACTGAAATTCAGTCTCACCCCCAATCTCTTTATGTAAGTTTATCTAGAGCTGAAGAAAGAACAGCATAGTAGTAAAAACAGCCATATGACATGGCTTTTAGACTCTGAAGTTGAGATTGTCAGTAATTGATGAGTTAAAAGTTTGCTTTATTTCCTCATAAGCCAGAAGGCTCTTAGGACACCCAGACACAAAACAACGTAAGATAACAGTGTTTGCTATTTTGTTATTAATTTTTAAAATAAACCTCCCTACTCGCTTTCTTGCTTTTCAGTTGCTTTCTGTTTTATGTGGTTTTCTCTTTTTCTACAGTCACAGTATGTTTTGTGTTTGTAAGATGAAAGATCATCAGTCAATTTTATACTCAAATTTTTTTAAAAAGCTGTTATTTAGGGGAAAAGGTCTTACAGTCAGTAAAAATAATCAAAATATAAAGGAAATGAATGGAAAGAAAGTACAGTTTAGTATAAGATAAACCACTGAAGATTACTGGAACATCTTTGAAAAATCTTCATGCATCTTTGTAATTTCAGTGGTGCTTTTATCCTTATGCAATACATCTGGGTTTTGGTCAAATATATAATTTTTCATGTATATTGATCAGAGGGAAAAAAGTTCCAAAACTTAATTCTGTTTCTTATTTTTGCTTTTCCTGAACATGCAAATTAGGTCCTAATCTGAAGGATTATCCTTGGAAAGGTAAATTTAAACCTAAATATTTGTACTAAAACTTTGACTACATTCACCCAAGTAAGGGTAGAAATACAGTGTGACTTATACAAATAAGAGTCAGCATTACAGATCATACTGTAACTTCATGAAAACTAACTAAAGAAGTAGTACAGAATGCAGCTTCTTTTATGGTTTTGCCCAGTATTTGAGTTTCATGAGATTTAAGCTTTCACATACCTTTCCATTCTATTTATTTGTCTGCAGCTATTTATACTGGAAAATTGATAAATGTACATGCATGGAGTTGAAGGAAACCCAGCATTCCAGATCTGTTTAAAATCTGTCCAAGGGGTAGAAAGGGTGTTCAGAAACTCCCTTTAAGCTTCTTTTATCAACAGAGAAATCACTGTATCTTGCAAACTGAGATAATCATCCATAATTCCTGCAGATGAAACGAGCAGTGCACCCAAACAAACAAGTAAACCTTGATTATTCAGCTTGAGGCTGAGGAGTGATAACTACTCCCCCATTCTGTCAGCTCCCGTTGTCATGATCTCCTTCCACCTCTCAGTACTGGGGAGCTGGTGCTACAGATCGTGCTCAAATGATGCTCACGTACAACTGAAGTGTAGGGCTGGGTTAACAACTGCAAATGAAATCAAGGTGAGTGCATGTTCTAGACGGTATTTTAAAAATCAAGATTTATGACTTCTGCTTTTGGTAAGACATCCTGTAATTGTTGTATTTTCCTCCTCCACCTACTCTCATTGTGTGTAGATGAATACTCATATAATTAAAAATACCTTTCCATGCCTATTTAAAAAGACAATACCCTGATAACTACATGTAAGGAACAAACATATATGCTAAACAGGCGTAGGGTATCTGAACGTGCTTTATTCCAATGCTCTCTTCTACTCTATGTGGAGTCCTTCAAAGCTTCACATTCACTACAGTTACAGTGTAGAAGAGACACATTATTCATAGCCTCATATAAATCTTGTATGTTAGATCGCCCTCCAAAACTGTATCAAATACACCAACTTGCCTGCTACAGTGATATATCAGTAACTAAAATTTTGGTAAGTATATATACATTTTTCCACAATGCCAAGGTGTAGTCTTGCATGCAACGCCCCACCAAGCCAAGCTTTTCATTTCTTTGTTTCTGTCCGTAACCACAAAAGACTGAGCTCACCCATGCAAGCAAATAACCCCTAAATTTGCTGTAAACATAGTGTCTCTGTATGGATATTTAGCAAAAGACATTTACAGATCTGTAAGCACTGGTGAAGACACAAGGTGAACAAGGATTTTTTTACTTGCTTTTTTTTTTTGGTAGCCTCTTTCTGACACCAGTAAAGATGTAGCAGCTAACAGTTGTTTGCATTATGCTGGAGTAATAACATACTAACATTTTATTCTAAACAGAATTCCTTAGCTCACAGTAGATGGTATTCATGAAGCCCAATTCTCTTTCCAGCAATCTTTTAAATTATGACTGTGGAGAGAAGGTTAAATGTGTTTTTCTGGGATGATTTCCTAGCCCAGGAAAATTATATAGTTTATTATTTTGTTCCCAAACCAGGATAATTATGCATAAAGTTCTCTGATTTGTTTGGTTGTTTTTTCCTTTTCCTGTTTTGGTTTGGTTTTGTCATTGTTGCCTTTTGTTCGTTGATATGCGTATGTGATTTCTTCTGGCTGTTTGAAAGGGCCACACATCCCACATGCAGAACCACTAGTTTGTAGACAGGCAATAGACTGTAGAAAGCAGTTTTTTAAGTTTTTCTAAGAATATTAACTACACTACCATTCACTCAGTGCTATAAAAATAATGTCATATTCTAAGATAATGTCATAATCTAAGATTATTTAAAACAAAAAGTAGCAGTGTAATGTATGTAACATCCTAAGCTATGTTGATTTCAAGAAGGAATGTGTTATGTTCTCATAAGCTATGTTGGAGGTCTGGAGGACAGGTTCTTGCTGTAGTTGAAACACTGCACAGAGAAAGTGAGGCAAAGGATGGATGGAAGGTATCTTACAGCCTTTCCATTCTCAAGGTTTCTAAGCAAAGCAGGATTCTTAGGCTCAAAGTTGAAGCATAGTTTTGGTTACATGGCAGGACTTTCCTGGAGCAGCAGGTTCTGCTGCAGTTCCAGACATTGTGTCAGGCAGAAGTGATTTATAGAATTTGCAAGGAAAAGCTCAGACATGTACACTCAAAACTGGGACCCTTCCTGGAGCTTCTGTGCAATGCAAAGTTTGCAAGAGACTGGGATGGCTGAAAAACTTCCTGGAACTGCTTTGATCTTCATAGAGTTTCCATCAGAAACTTCAGGGACAGATGCCTGCATTTTCAGCCCAAAGGTCCATGACCCTGAAAAAGGTATGTGAACTACAAGGCACAGCTGGGTTGTGCAAAAGCCTCCTCTGACAACAAAGTGGTAGCTGCTTGAAGAGCTGCCCTCAATGCCCCCTGGGCTTGGATTGCCCAACAGCTGTGAGAAAGAGAAAGCTGCTGAGATGTGCTGGACAACCTACACGCACAGTGCCATAATGTTTCAGGAGTTGTTGCTTATTGAGTGCTTACTCCTCTCCCAGAATATTGGTATTTCTCACAGGACAGTGCTTTGCTCTGAGGTGCCAGTAAACATGAGGTTGCCTATTCCCAGGCCCTCCCTTCACAGCAATCTTCCTGTATGTTCACTCTAGCTTGACTTTCAGTGTTGACTAATCAAGGTACAAACTGCACTGCACCCTGAAAGGGATTTCTGTCCCACTTAATCCTTTCCACTCCAATTTCCAACATTTTCTACATACATGCCTACTTGTAGGAAAATTTTCCTAACCTTCACAATACTAGATTACTTCACTGCCAGCTGGTAAGAAACAACAGACAAAAAAAGAAATGAGATATGACTGATCATGTTTTTAACTGGTTGTAATGCAAAGAATACTTTGAAAATAAAGAATACTTGCAATTAAATCCTAGGTTTCTGTGCAAAACAGACAAAAAGATTGTATATTCTAAGTTTAGTCTACAATTGCACATGTTGTCCCTCTGCAACTGCACTACCTCTAGGTATCCAAGTGTTCCAACTATATGCATGCATATCCAATTAATCTGTATGTTTATGAGTCTCTCTATGCATATACTCCCCTGCAAAAGATCTGAAGAACAATCTGACAAATGCATGAGACTGTACTGAAATCACATGCACAAATACATGTCATACTTAAAATGCTTACTCTGCAGCTGTATGTGTAAGCTGGAAAAAATTTTGTGTATGGATGCAAAGATGATATAACACATCTGTTCACATTTTTTCAGCAATCACAGCAATTGCACTGTATGATTAGAGGGCTAAAAATTATTTTAGTATGCCTGTCCCACTCTCAGAAATTCCTAGTTCTTGCATGTTAGTGAAATTAGGGAATTCTGAAAGGGGATATTAATGTGTTTTGCACATGACGATGGCAGGAAGAAGAGAAAAGATAAGTTGAACTGGAAGTGGGAAAATACCTGTCAATTATTTTGTTCTACCTGCAAGCAGACAAAACCAAAATTATTCTCTTTTTGATAGTTTTCCTATACGCAAATGCTATTTTGATAATTTTTCACATGTTATGTCACTTCCATTTACTAAACCATTTTTCTTGTTAAAGGTTAATTTTAAAATGGCTGACACATCCTAACAGGATAAATAGAACTTGTTAGTCAAAATACTTGTTTTTTACTAAATTTTCTTTAAGAGAGACAAAAGGGGAATAGAACAGACTGAAAGACATCCAGCAACCTTCAGTTTACATTTGTCTGATGATTTTAGTTAAACCAGATGGCACTTCTTAGCATCAATAAATCTAACAGCTCTTGGTAGTCCGTGAAGAGCTGCTTGGACGGTCAAGATAAGACATGACAGAGGCTCAGATGCAGAGATCGAGACTGCGCCTTTACTTGCCTCTTCAATTTACAGACCAAATAAAAATGGTGTGCAATGGCAATTAAAGAGCTCTTCATATAGAAGAGAGGAGAATCCTGACCTTCTCTATCAGAAAGTACCTTTTCATACTACTTAGCTCCTGCCACTTTCAAATGAATGTTCCTTCATCTTGCCCAGAACAATGGTTAATCCTTTTGTAAAGCAAAGGTTTGGAGGAAGACTTAATATGCAAGTTAAAGTTTCTATAAAAGACAACATACCAGCTATTTTAGGTACAAGTATCTGAGTTATTGACAGACAAGTGATTTTCAAGGTGCGGTCAACAGATTCCTGTGAGCACTTCTCTGCAAGTAGCACTTAAGTATTTTTTCTATGAAGAATAGCCGCACACCACATACTTGTTCTGTCAGCTGCTTGTAAATCATGCTTTCTAAAACACACTTCCCCTCCCCACCAAGTTATTACCATGTAAGCAATTGTTGTGCTAATATTCAGAATGAAACATAATAAAGAAAAGGTCTGTGCAAGGAAGCCCATTACCTATTTAAGATCTCTCCCACAGAGATAATTATTACATCTTACAGCTGGATTACTGCCTAAGACAGCAAGTTGAGCAGGTACAGAAAGGACTAAGTTTGAATGGCAGAGCTGTTAAGGAATACTTCCACATAATGAAATAAGACAAAACATGAAGAGTAAGAGATTTAATGATCAGTGAAAATTATGACTGAACCCACTCTTACACTTCTTTTCTTTCTCAGAATTAAGGAAAAAATCAGGTTTAGGTAATTGGTAGCATATTTAAACAAAAATATATGCATTGCACAAGGATAAAAGCAATATTGAAATTGCAAAGATTTTCATTTCCTGTAAGAAATTAAAATGATGCATTAGTGAAAAAGTGTAAATGGGAATATTTTAGTAGTCAAAATAAATATTTAATAAAAACCACACACCCAAGACAAAGTATCAAAACAACAGAACTTAGTATTTGAAAGGATACTACCTACATTGCCTTGTGTTAAACACGACTAAATTCAGTGGCTTAATTATTATCGCACTGCCTTGAGCAAACATTGCTTATATTAGTGTTGTAAAAAGTAATGAGAATAGAAATACTGTTTCAATGACAGAAATAGTAAAACCAGATTGCTATAAACAAGGAAGAATTCACTACACCACTGAGTCAATCCACAGCCGTTGACATAAAGTCAACAAAGACTACTGCATAGCATACTGGTTACTGTACCAAAGTGCATTTCTCAGCATTCAATGAACTGGGGAGGAAGTGACAAAACCACCCTTTTTAATACAATTTTTAAGAACAACCAGATGATTGACAGTTGAAGAAACCCCACACATTTCCTTAAAAATAAAAAGCAGAGTCTAAAGATCTTAAGAGCACCGGAAGATTTCTTACCAGGTAAAAGAGTACAAACCATTAGCATTGTAAGTAAAGAACATCTAAAAGTTAGTATCATTCCATATTTAGAATGCAACTGAAAATTTTAGTGTGTAGTTGCATCCCCCTATACTACATCCAGTGGCATTTTGATGACTTTGTTAAGTTCTGGAAACAAATAATGCAAATACAAACTGTTTTTCTTGTATAGCAGAGGTCTAGAAAAATTTCAGCCGATGTGTAAACTGAAATGTAGATAATGACAATACAGATTTGCTGGGGGAAAGAAACAGTGTCTGGCTTATCCCAGTAATTCACCATTCAGTTTTTCCACTGAGTCTTTGAAAGTAGCATTAATATCCCTGACTACCAACGATTTTTATGAGTGCTAGTTTCTCACTATTTAGGATTCTGCACGGAAGATTTTTCTCAACCTTTTATCCTTCAGTTCCCACCCATCCCTCCATCATATTTAAAAGTTGTGGTTTTCTCACATACAGCATTGTAATGCCTTTTGCTGCTTGATAAGTGATATGCAGTCAACATTATTTCTATTTTCAAAGCACTGAGAACACTTTCCAGTTGGCTCACAAATTAAACAATAACTAAAAATAGTATTCTCCCCTTATTCTTTTGTGACATGGTAAAGACTATTCACCATTTAATATACGTTCAATTTCTTCTAGTCTTTTCAATGCAGCAACTCTTTTTTTCTCAATGTCTTTGATTTCTTTTGTAGATTTTTTGGGAGTGTCTTTGTCCACACTGCTTTTCTCTGTTGGTTTCTTATTTTTTGAGCGCTCGCTCTTGTTATCAGCTGTTGATTGGGTGGTTGTCTTCTCACTTTTTGCTTCTTTCAAATTCTGAAATGAACTTTTTTTTGCTTCTGTAGCTGCATTCCCATCTGATGGAAGTGATGACTGTTCCATAGCACTGAGTGATGCAATTTTACTTCTAACTATGTTTAGATGACGCTGAATATACTCTTCATGAGGTGCCAGTGCTAGTGTTTCAACCAGACATTTTTCTGCCTTTATTAAATCTCTTTCTTCAAAATAAACCACACAAAGATTATGTTTTCCTTGTACATTGTTGGGATCCAGTTCCAAAATTTTTTCAAAACACATTTTTGCTCCAACAATATCCTTCTTTTGGTTCATAAGGATATCTCCTTTCAAAATTAGACCTTTGGTATGATCAGGGTAGTATCTCAGTAGGTCTTCCAAGACGGGCAAAGCCATCAATTCTTTTCCTGTCTGAGAATAAAGCAGGGCCAAATTGAACAAAGCACTTCGGAAGTTTGGCTGTAACCTTATGGCCTTCTTCATCCATGCCTCTGCTTCCATGTCTTTTTTGTCATCCATTGCTAGCATACCCAAATTGAAGTACCCATTTGAATCCTGTGGTTCTTCTTTCACATAATGTAGTAGTCTTTGTTTAGCTTCAGGTCTAAGTCGAGCATCACCTAAATGACAGAAAATGCATTTAATTCTCAAGGTATTTCCTGAAGCATTTATTCTGAAGGATTTTTAAAATGCTAATCTTTATACAAATTGAAATGCAACTGTAAAAGGGAAAGGGTTTAAAATGCTACTTTTTATCATAGCTGTGTAACAGCAAAAGTCAATGATATTTATTTTCTTTATAGAATGAAACTACATACAGTTGACTTGTTGCCAGAGTCAGCATCATTACTCTATTAGCTACTGAATGATATTTAGGTTTTGTATAACAGATACAAAAGATGTCTCTACAAGCTTAAAAGTAGTTATTATCATGCACAGTTGAGCAAATGGAATCCAGAGAAGACGTCAGTTCTGACAAACCAGTTCTTACAGAGGCAAACTTTGAGTGGAAGATCTCATTTTAGATATCATTTAGATAGACTGAAAAAGTTTCAACAGAGATAGGTAACTTCTACTGTAGCCAGACTAAGATACCGTCGAACACCAAAACAATAAAATTCCCATATTTTAATTTGCATCAAAGTTTAAAAAAGATTTAGCAAAACAATTTTATCTGCCAATACCAGGATTATCTAGATGAGCTTGTGATCTGTGCTATTTTACTGAATAATACAGTGAACATATTTTAGTAACAAATTCCGGACACAGACTTACTGAAGGATAGGGGAGCTGCTTTCATCTGCCCTCTTTCACCCCCTGAAACAGTGTTGCACTGTCCAGCATGAGGAACTGAATACTAAATAGTTAATGTTTCTGCTTGTTTGAAGCTGCTTGTACTTCTACAGACAAGGAACAGAGCATGTGTTGAACTACTAACTTACAATGTGAGAAGAGATGGAAAATTATCAAGTGTCTTCAGCTTCAATCAACTGTTTTACCTTTCTTAGGGGCAGTTTACCATCTCAACAAAAGAGAAACAAATCTTAGCAGTTCACTTGCCAAATACTCTTTCCAACAGCCTTAATTCACTAAGGGCTCACCCTTACCTACAGAGCTATACGTATGAAAAAAAAACCTCATGAAAATCCAACTGAATTCATCCTAATTAGCAGCATGACAGAGGAACCTATGAAAACATTCATATTTCTAGAGCTTGATATAAGACCAGAGACTTAAGCTGGATTTTTGAGTCAAAAATTAAATCAATCACTATAAATGCAAATCAGGTATTACACATATTTTACTAAATATTATCTTTAAAGATCATATAGGCATAGTTTTGAAGATGTTTGTGTAACACTATTCTTTATACGTGTAAGATACTATATTGTAAAATAGCACTTGTATTAAAGATGCTGATCAGCTAAGGTTGTACATACACTTTGCACAAATTCCATACACTACAAATTACACAGCTATAATAAATAAACAGTTTATTTTTTGACGATGCTATGTCCTTTCCAAAAACAAAACAGTTAATAAAAAAATAATTAAGTAGTACGGATCCTATAAATGCAAATACGCAATATGTATAAAAGGGACAATAAACATACCAGATTCCTGCATTAGCAGTGCTGAGTTGAATAACGCCAGTTTATGTGTTGGGTTGAGTTCTAGTGCTCGGTTGAAATTTTTCAGGGCTTCTGCTGGATCTTTCAGTTCAATGTAAACAATTGCCAAGTTGTACCACAGGTCTGCATTGGTTCTGTCTAGTTCTAGAGCTCTAAGGTAAGCTTCCTTAGCTTTCAGAGGTTTGTTCATTTTTAGAAGTAATTCTCCCCTGTTGAAGAACCAGATTTAACCTTCAACTTTTATTGTTACCCATATGAAAATAATTGACAGGTTTTTTGAAAGTTTGCCTTCCTACAGACAGTAGATGTCATCTAACAGTGGTTTTTTTTAAATTTTGTTAGTTTTAAGCACAAAACAATACAAGACCCTCTTTTACATAAAGCTTTCAGCTCTCAAAAATCTGTACACAACAAATACACAACAAACGCATAAGTAGGACAAGAACAAAAAAGAAGTTATCAAGGGTTCCTGACTTGGCTCTGTAATTACACTGCAACAGCTATAGTTCAGGCATCTTTGAACCTCCCTAAGTCCCAGTGGGAATTACAACAAACAAAACACTGGACAGATGCCTCAATACCCACATCTACATTGCTCAACTAAAATGCAATTAATGTCAACTAAATTAAGACTTGCATTTTCTGGACCATCTTTAACAAAAAAGTTTAAAGAAAGCTCCATGACTCACACTAACCAAAAGCTTTTCAGTTCAAGACTAAACTAAGAGATTAGAAATTTGAGTTAGAGATTCATAAAGAAATCTAATGGAAGTGTCTTTCTATACAATGTTTGAATACAGAACCTACATGGAGATATGCCATTTGAAGCAGGAATTTAAAAGAACAGGACTTGTAATGAATAATTGATTATTGTTCCAAATCTTCATCTTCTCACTTGGAAATGAAACCATTTCAGCAGCTAATTGAACTGTACGAACTAAATACTGTTCAGAGTACTGCAAGCACAAAAATGTTTATTCAAGAATATGTATCTCTAAAATTAGAAAACATACCTGCTGATGTAAGCCTGCTTGAAATCTGGCCTCATACTAATTGCTTGTCGATATAACTGATCCGCTTCTTCAAGGCGAGATTCGTTTGCTCGAATTAAGTTTGCGAGATTGATATAAACATTTAGATGGTTAGGAGCAACTCTTGCTGCATACTTTTTCCCTGGAATAATCTGTCAAAGACAATACATGTACCAAACACAGATGAGCAAAAATATGAGAGATGACCAGTACAGAACTCCTTTTCACTCTGGCCCCATTTGTTTAAGGTACTACTGGACATTAGTGTGCAGGCTCTTGATAATGACAAAGAACAGTAATTCTTTTCCAGAAAAATCATATCCGAAAATAAACAGGATATTTTTTATTCTTTATTTCTATGAAAACATAGGTAACTTGTACAATATTTAAGATACTACTTAATTAAGCTCTGCTACTACTTAATTTGGCTTATCTAGATAGCTACTGGAAACCAACCAGACCTTGAAAAACTTTCTCCATTTAGACAAAAGTATTTCCTAAAGCCTAAACTGACATTCTGTCATACATTTTCATTCCTTTTTTATTACCCTTCAGCCTAATGTAAGCCAATGATTTGCCAACTGATATAGCAAATGAAAAGTAGTCACGAAAGATGAAAATGCTATGACATTGCAACTGCTGTAATGTTTATACTTTATCCATTTAGAATCTTCATACTGTTTCACAATGCAAACTTTTGAAGCCATGCTTCTACTCAAAGGGCTGCTCATTTATTTTTGTTGCCAGTCTCATTTTAACCACAGCTTTTATTACCTTCATACATTCTCCAAAATACTACTCTCTTTTTCTCTAAAGAGCTTGAACAAGTAAAATTTCCTAGGTATAAATATAACTTAATGTATGGGAAAGGTAACAAAGCACATGTTAAAAGCATGTTCAGGCAAGGATTTTTTTGTTGCTGCTGTGGCTATCTTCTCCAACCTCCAATGTTGTATTTAAGCCTTCTCTGAAGGGCTCAGAAACTCAGTCACCATCAATGTACTAGCTGTAACTGAAAATAAACCAACTGTGACTAGAAACTGTAGGTTTTGGCTGCTGCTTTCTTTTATACCCTCAATTCCATAAAAAAACCCCAAAACACAACACAGCAGTATAAAAAGTAAATTAAAACAGTTGTAGCAGAGTTCTAAGTCAGCATTTTTTTAACAGCCATTATTGTATACAGCCTATTTTGTTCATAGACAGGTTTTAAAAGAACACTGTCTCGGTTTTGAAAGACAGGTGTCTGCTAAGGAAGGCAGAGGCCCCCCTTGAAGTGGCAGATATAACCCCTTTTCCCTCCAAGTTATTATATTTTGAAATCAAGGGCCTTTAGGCAAAGATGTGGGAAATAGGAATAACAGTTCTTTACTATATATATCTATATGTATATAACCAGTCAAACAAAACAACAACAACTCTGGCAGTAACAGCAATCACAAACCCAGTGCCAGCCTTCTCGGCTGTCAGGCTATTTCCCCTCGGGTGCAGTTCCGCTCGCAGCCGGCAGGGGCGCTGGCGGCTCCCGGTGAGCAGGGCAGGTGCGATGGTTCCCCCGCGGCTGCAGGGGGCGCTCCGGAGCGAGCTCGGGAAACCCGCGGCTCTGGTGCCCTGGGATCCCGGGAAGGATGGAACAAAGGCTTCACAAACCGCTGGGCAGCCGATCCCGGACTCTCAGGAACAGCAGGCTGGAATGGCAGGGACGAACGCAAATCCCGGGTGGCAGACGAGATGTATCCAGATGGGAAAAAACCACGGAGGCCCAGGCAGGCAGGGTGAGCAGGGCTACAGCGTAGCGAAAGCTCGAAGCAGCAGCGGAGCAGGACAGCCACAGCTCGGTCTCCAGCAGGGCAGGGAAAAGCGGCTTTTGGGGTCCCGGCGTTGCTTCCAGCAGGAAGAAAGAACGGCCAAAAAGAAAGCAGCAGCAGCTCCTTTCTCTGCAGCTTCTCTCTCCGGACGCTCAGAGCGAACTGTCCCCACACCCAGGTGTAGACAAAAGAGTAGCCAGGCCCGCCCCACTCCCCTTTTTGTCTTTCTTAAGTACAGCTATTTGTCCCCTAGCAACATGCATATGGGAGAAAATTCCTTTAACAGGAAAACCTAAGACTAAACTAAAACCCCAACATTATCCACCCCGAATTTTTCCCATACTAACATGTTACATGAAACTTAACTTTTTTTTTTTTTTTTTTTTTTTTTAACCATATAAATCTATGCATTACCCAAATTATATACAAATATACATGCTGATATTGATACAAGTGCAGAGCCATGGGTAGTTCACCCTAAAACAAGGTCCTCTTGAGGTAAGCATCGGGTCTCTCCATCCTTTTGCATCACCCACCAGGTGCAACCTGGTCCCTGAGCAAAAACAACCCCACGGATGGGTTTGACTTTGCTCAAGGCAGACTTTACCCAAACAGTTTTTCCAAGCATACCTCTCATGTGCACCACTGGAACCTTATCTCCATCTGTTGTTTGTAGGGGTTCGGATTGGGCAGGGCCTGCTCGGCTGGTGGAACCTCGAGTGTTAACTAACCAGGTGGCTCTTGCTAAATGCATCTCCCAGTTTTTGAAAGTCCCCCCACCCAGTGCCTTCAAGGTGGTTTTAAGCAGTCCATTACACCGCTCAACCTTCCCAGCTGCTGGTGCATGGTAAGGGATGTGGTACACCCACTCAATGCCATGTTCTCTAGCCCAGGTGTTTATAAGGCTGTTCTTGAAATGAGTCCCATTGTCAGACTCGATTCTCTCAGGGGTGCCATGCCTCCAAAGGACTTGCTTTTCCAGGCCCAGGATGGTGTTCCGGGCAGTAGCATGAGGCACAGGGTAGGTCTCCAGCCACCCAGTGGTGGCTTCTACCATTGTGAGCACATAGCGCTTGCCTTGGCGGGTTTGAGGCAGTGTGATGTAATCAATCTGCCAGGCCTCCCCATACTTGTATTTGGACCATCGCCCGCCATACCACAGAGGCTTCACCCGCTTGGCCTGCTTGATCGCAGCGCATGTCTCACAGTCATGGATAACCTGGGAGATACTGTCCATGGTTAGATCCACCCCTCGGTCTCGTGCCCACTTATAGGTGGCATCTCTGCCCTGATGGCCTGAGGCATCATGGGCCCATCGAGCTAGGAACAGTTCTCCTTTATGTTGCCAATCCAAGTCTATCTGGGACACCTCTATTTTCGCAGCCTGATCTACCTGTTTGTTGTTACGATGTTCTTCATTAGCCCGGCTCTTGGGGATGTGAGCATCTACATGACGGACCTTCACGGATAGCTTCTCTACCCGAGTGGCAATGTCTTTCCACTCTTCAGCAGCCCAGATTGGTTTTCCTCTGCGCTGCCAGTTTGCCTTCTTCCACCTTTCCAGCCAACCCCACAGAGCATTGGCTACCATCCATGAATCGGTGTAGAGGTAGAGCTTTGGCCACTTCTCTCTTTCAGCTATGTCCAGAGCTAACTGGACAGCTTTGAGCTCAGCAAATTGGCTCGATCCACCTTCTCCTTCAGTGGCCTGTGCAACTTGTCGTGTGGGGCTCCATACAGCGGCTTTCCATTTCCGGCTAGCGCCTACAATTCGGCAGGAACCATCAGTGAAGAGGGCGTATTGTCTTTCACTCTCTGGTAGCTCGTTATATGGTGGGGCTTCTTCGGCACGTGTCACCTGCTCCTCTTCTTCTTCAGAAGATAACCCAAAAGTCTCACCTTCTGGCCAGTTTGTAATTATTTCCAAGATCCCAGGGCGACTTGGGTTTCCAATTCGGGCGCGCTGCGTGATGAGGGCAATCCATTTGCTCCAAGTAGCGTCGGTGGCGTGATGCGTGGAGGGAACCTTTCCTTTGAACATCCACCCCAGCACCGGTAGTCGGGGTGCCAGGAGGAGTTGTGCCTCAGTGCCGATTACTTCTGAGGCAGCCTGGACTCCTTCATAAGCTGCCAGGATTTCCTTCTCGGTGGGAGTGTAGTTGGCTTCAGATCCTCTGTAGCTTCGGCTCCAGAATCCCAGTGGTCGGCCCCGAGTCTCACCAGGCACCTTCTGCCAGAGGCTCCAGGACAGACCATTGTTCCCGGCTGCAGAGTAGAGCACGTTCTTCACCTCTGGTCCTGTCCTGACTGGGCCAAGGGCTACGGCGTGAGCAATTTCCTGTTTGATCTGGGTGAAGGCTTGCTGCTGTTCAGGGCCCCAGTGGAAATCATTCTTCTTGCGGGTAACCAGGTAGAGAGGACTCACGATCTGGCTGTACTCGGGAATGTGCATCCTCCAGAAACCTATAGCACCTAGGAAAGCTTGTGTTTCCTTCTTGTTGGTCGGCGGAGACATTGCTGTGATCTTATTGATGACCTCAGTGGGAATCTGACGTCGTCCATCTTGCCACTTTACTCCCAGGAACTGGATCTCTCGGGCAGGTCCCTTGACCTTGCTCTTCTTGATGGCAAAACCAGCTTGCAGGAGAATTTGAATTATTCTCTCTCCTTTCTCAAACACTTCGGTTGCAGTGTTCCCCCACACAATGATGTCATCAATGTACTGCAGATGTTCTGGAGCCTCACTCTTTTCTAGTGCAGTCTGGATCAGTCCATGACAGATGGTGGGACTGTGCTTCCACCCCTGGGGCAGTCGGTTCCAGGTGTACTGCACGCCCCTCCAGGTGAAGGCAAACTGAGGCCTGCACTCTGCTGCCAGAGGAATGGAGAAGAATGCATTGGCAATGTCAATAGTGGCGTACCACTTTGCTGCTTTGGACTCCAGCTCGTACTGGAGCTCCAACATGTCTGGCACGGCAGCGCTCAGCGGTGGAGTCACTTCATTCAGGGCACGATAGTCCACAGTCAATCTCCATTCCCCGTCAGACTTGCGCACAGGCCAGATGGGGCTGTTGAAGGGTGAGTGGGTCTTGTTGACCACCCCTTGACTCTCCAGCTCGCGGATCATCTTGTGGATGGGGATCACAGCATCTCGATTTGTCCGATACTGCCGGCGGTGCACTGTCGAGCTGGCAATTGGCACTCGTTGCTCTTCCACTTTCAGGAGCCCAACTGCAGAAGGATTCTCAGATAGTCCAGGCAGGGTGTTCAATTGCCTAATGCCCTCTGCCTCCACAGCAGCAATCCCAAATGCCCACCTGAGTCCTTTTGGGTCTTTGTAGTAGCCATTCCGGAGGAAGTCTATGCCCAGAATACACGGGGCCTCTGGGCCGGTCACAATCGGATGCTTTTGCCACTCCTTCCCAGTCAGGCTCACCTCAGCTTCCAAAAGGGTCAACTGCTGTGATCCCCCGGTCACCCCAGCGATGGATACAGGTTCTGCCCCCACATGTCCCGATGGCATTAAAGTACATTGTGCCCCAGTATCAACCAATGCATCATATTTTTGTGGCTCTGATGTGCCAGGCCATCGGATCCACACCGTCCAGAAAACTCGGTTCTCCCGTGCCTCTTCCTGGCTAGAGGCAGGGCCCCTCTAGCCCTGGTTATCATTCTTTCCCTGGGCGTACATGCTCGAGGTACCTTCAAGGGGATCCGACATATCATCCTCCCTTCTGTAATACCTGGCAGCTCGGTCACGGGAGGCTGAGGCTACCTTCACCTTAGCGGAACCCCCTCGGTTAGTGCCTCCCTCCTTGAGTTCACGCACCCGCGCTGCCAGGGCAGAGGTGGGTTTCCCATCCCACCTTCTCATGTCTTCCCCATGCTCACACAGGAAAAACCACAGCTCAGCTCGTGGGGTGTACCCTCTCTCTCTAGCAGGGGGACGACGGGCTCTGACTTGGGGGCCTGTGACTCGCACTGGTGCCACACTGACCCTCCTCATCTCCTCCCTCATCTCCTCCATCTTCTCCTTCATCTCCTCTTTGAGGTCCTGGACCACAGCAGAGACATGAGCTTTCAGCGGGCCATTGATCATGCTGTCATAATGCCTGAGCCTGTTGGCAACAGAGCCCACTGTTTCTCGGGTATTGTCAGCATCAATCGTTGCAATGAAGGTGGTGTATTGCGATGGCCCTAGCCTTGCCAGGTTCCACATCATCTGTCCTGTGCACCTGACCTTATCAGGGTCATTATCATGCTGTCCATCCTTCCCAAAGAGTACCTCTAATATTGCCACCTCTCTTAGCTGTTGGATCCCTTGCTCGAGTGTCTTCCACTGCATTCTATGATGATACTCCTGCATTCTTTCTTTGTGAATGAACCTTTCTCTCACACTCATTAAGAGCCGCTCCCAGAGAGAGAGAGGCCCTGGCTCCCTCACAAATATCTGGTCCACACCTGGGTCCTGGGTCAACGATCCCAGATACCTTGCCTCACCACTATCCAGTTGCACACTTGTGCCCATAAGGTCCCAAACCCGAAGCAGCCAGGTGGTATAAGGCTCACGCCCCCTTCGCACAATGTCATTTCGCATAGCACGGAGACTGTCGTGCGACAGGGACTCAGTGATGACTTCTGGCTCTGGCTCTCCTGCTGGTTGTGAGGGCCCTGGTTGCCCATCATCATTAACTGGTCGTACTGATTTGGTCTTATACTTCCTCCTTTGCACAGGGGCGACTGCTGCTGGCTGTGGTTGTCCTTGTGGTTCAGCTGAAGCCTGGACGGTTGTAACATCCGTGGGTTCCACTGCTGCACCATCGGACTCACCCTCTTTGGGGCAGGGAGAGGGTTTTTCACTAGCTGAGGAGGTGTATTCCCTTAGCAATTGGCATATCTCCTGGCGCACCTGGCCCATCTCCTGGCATATCTCCTGGCGCACCTGACCCATCTCCTGGCATATCCCCTGGCGCACCTGACCCATCTCCTGGCATATCCCCTGGCGCACCTGACCCATCTCTTGGCACATCTCCTGCATCCCTTTTGCCAGTACCCCCACCCAGTTTGGGTAGTCCATTTCTGAGGTGGACTGTTGGGCAGTATCAGTCTGTGGGGCGGGATCTCTAGTGTCTGGGGCTGTGGCAGGCTCTGGCTCTGGGGTAGGATCTCTAGTGTCTGGGGCCGTGTCAGGCTCTGGGGCAGGATCAGGCTCTGGGGTAGGAACTCTACTCTCTGGGGCCATGTCAGGTTCTGGGGCAGGATCTCTAGTCTCTGGGGCTGGTGTCCGGGTAGATATCCAAGCCAATCTCAACTTATCCTTGAATGCTAAATAGAGTAGGCCTATCAGCAGCAGATGGTTAGTATTCAGAGGGAATTTAAACCCTTCGAAAATTGATGGGGTGGGCCCAAAGAACTGGTTGAGGGGTTGGGAGAAAACTTCCCCTGGTGTCATTTCCTCACAGAAGGTACCATTGTTAACATAACCCCAAAAACATGTGCTCAGTGTGTGATAGCTGTTTATCCATGTGCCCACATTCCGGAGGAAGTTAAAAAACCATGAATTCCTCACCTTCTCGACCCATAACGCAAGCTGGATAACAGCAATGGTAGCCTTAGTCAGAGGACCCATATTCAAGTAAGGAGCTGCAAAGGGGAAGAATATAGCCACGGCTACATGCCACCCAAACCAGGGTAAACTAGACCACATAGTGCTGCCTAACAAGGTTCCAATATCCAGCACACAAAATAAAGTTATCGAGGAACTGTTATTCCTTTTTCACCTCTATCTCTTAATGCCCTCAGGCCCCACGTTGGGCGCCAAGATCTGTCTCGGTTTTGAAAGACAGGTGTCTGCTAAGGAAGGCAGAGGCCCCCCTTGAAGTGGCAGATATAACCCCTTTTCCCTCCAAGTTATTATATTTTGAAATCAAGGGCCTTTAGGCAAAGATGTGGGAAATAGGAATAACAGTTCTTTACTATATATATCTATATGTATATAACCAGTCAAACAAAACAACAACAACTCTGGCAGTAACAGCAATCACAAACCCAGTGCCAGCCTTCTCGGCTGTCAGGCTATTTCCCCTCGGGTGCAGTTCCGCTCGCAGCCGGCAGGGGCGCTGGCGGCTCCCGGTGAGCAGGGCAGGTGCGATGGTTCCCCCGCGGCTGCAGGGGGCGCTCCGGAGCGAGCTCGGGAAACCCGCGGCTCTGGTGCCCTGGGATCCCGGGAAGGATGGAACAAAGGCTTCACAAACCGCTGGGCAGCCGATCCCGGACTCTCAGGAACAGCAGGCTGGAATGGCAGGGACGAACGCAAATCCCGGGTGGCAGACGAGATGTATCCAGATGGGAAAAAACCACGGAGGCCCAGGCAGGCAGGGTGAGCAGGGCTACAGCGTAGCGAAAGCTCGAAGCAGCAGCGGAGCAGGACAGCCACAGCTCGGTCTCCAGCAGGGCAGGGAAAAGCGGCTTTTGGGGTCCCGGCGTTGCTTCCAGCAGGAAGAAAGAACGGCCAAAAAGAAAGCAGCAGCAGCTCCTTTCTCTGCAGCTTCTCTCTCCGGACGCTCAGAGCGAACTGTCCCCACACCCAGGTGTAGACAAAAGAGTAGCCAGGCCCGCCCCACTCCCCTTTTTGTCTTTCTTAAGTACAGCTATTTGTCCCCTAGCAACATGCATATGGGAGAAAATTCCTTTAACAGGAAAACCTAAGACTAAACTAAAACCCCAACATTATCCACCCCGAATTTTTCCCATACTAACATGTTACATGAAACTTAACTTTTTTTTTTTTTTTTTTTTTTTTTAACCATATAAATCTATGCATTACCCAAATTATATACAAATATACATGCTGATATTGATACAAGTGCAGAGCCATGGGTAGTTCACCCTAAAACAAGGTCCTCTTGAGGTAAGCATCGGGTCTCTCCATCCTTTTGCATCACCCACCAGGTGCAACCTGGTCCCTGAGCAAAAACAACCCCACGGATGGGTTTGACTTTGCTCAAGGCAGACTTTACCCAAACAGTTTTTCCAAGCATACCTCTCATGTGCACCACTGGAACCTTATCTCCATCTGTTGTTTGTAGGGGTTCGGATTGGGCAGGGCCTGCTCGGCTGGTGGAACCTCGAGTGTTAACTAACCAGGTGGCTCTTGCTAAATGCATCTCCCAGTTTTTGAAAGTCCCCCCACCCAGTGCCTTCAAGGTGGTTTTAAGCAGTCCATTACACCGCTCAACCTTCCCAGCTGCTGGTGCATGGTAAGGGATGTGGTACACCCACTCAATGCCATGTTCTCTAGCCCAGGTGTTTATAAGGCTGTTCTTGAAATGAGTCCCATTGTCAGACTCGATTCTCTCAGGGGTGCCATGCCTCCAAAGGACTTGCTTTTCCAGGCCCAGGATGGTGTTCCGGGCAGTAGCATGAGGCACAGGGTAGGTCTCCAGCCACCCAGTGGTGGCTTCTACCATTGTGAGCACATAGCGCTTGCCTTGGCGGGTTTGAGGCAGTGTGATGTAATCAATCTGCCAGGCCTCCCCATACTTGTATTTGGACCATCGCCCGCCATACCACAGAGGCTTCACCCGCTTGGCCTGCTTGATCGCAGCGCATGTCTCACAGTCATGGATAACCTGGGAGATACTGTCCATGGTTAGATCCACCCCTCGGTCTCGTGCCCACTTATAGGTGGCATCTCTGCCCTGATGGCCTGAGGCATCATGGGCCCATCGAGCTAGGAACAGTTCTCCTTTATGTTGCCAATCCAAGTCTATCTGGGACACCTCTATTTTCGCAGCCTGATCTACCTGTTTGTTGTTACGATGTTCTTCATTAGCCCGGCTCTTGGGGATGTGAGCATCTACATGACGGACCTTCACGGATAGCTTCTCTACCCGAGTGGCAATGTCTTTCCACTCTTCAGCAGCCCAGATTGGTTTTCCTCTGCGCTGCCAGTTTGCCTTCTTCCACCTTTCCAGCCAACCCCACAGAGCATTGGCTACCATCCATGAATCGGTGTAGAGGTAGAGCTTTGGCCACTTCTCTCTTTCAGCTATGTCCAGAGCTAACTGGACAGCTTTGAGCTCAGCAAATTGGCTCGATCCACCTTCTCCTTCAGTGGCCTGTGCAACTTGTCGTGTGGGGCTCCATACAGCGGCTTTCCATTTCCGGCTAGCGCCTACAATTCGGCAGGAACCATCAGTGAAGAGGGCGTATTGTCTTTCACTCTCTGGTAGCTCGTTATATGGTGGGGCTTCTTCGGCACGTGTCACCTGCTCCTCTTCTTCTTCAGAAGATAACCCAAAAGTCTCACCTTCTGGCCAGTTTGTAATTATTTCCAAGATCCCAGGGCGACTTGGGTTTCCAATTCGGGCGCGCTGCGTGATGAGGGCAATCCATTTGCTCCAAGTAGCGTCGGTGGCGTGATGCGTGGAGGGAACCTTTCCTTTGAACATCCACCCCAGCACCGGTAGTCGGGGTGCCAGGAGGAGTTGTGCCTCAGTGCCGATTACTTCTGAGGCAGCCTGGACTCCTTCATAAGCTGCCAGGATTTCCTTCTCGGTGGGAGTGTAGTTGGCTTCAGATCCTCTGTAGCTTCGGCTCCAGAATCCCAGTGGTCGGCCCCGAGTCTCACCAGGCACCTTCTGCCAGAGGCTCCAGGACAGACCATTGTTCCCGGCTGCAGAGTAGAGCACGTTCTTCACCTCTGGTCCTGTCCTGACTGGGCCAAGGGCTACGGCGTGAGCAATTTCCTGTTTGATCTGGGTGAAGGCTTGCTGCTGTTCAGGGCCCCAGTGGAAATCATTCTTCTTGCGGGTAACCAGGTAGAGAGGACTCACGATCTGGCTGTACTCGGGAATGTGCATCCTCCAGAAACCTATAGCACCTAGGAAAGCTTGTGTTTCCTTCTTGTTGGTCGGCGGAGACATTGCTGTGATCTTATTGATGACCTCAGTGGGAATCTGACGTCGTCCATCTTGCCACTTTACTCCCAGGAACTGGATCTCTCGGGCAGGTCCCTTGACCTTGCTCTTCTTGATGGCAAAACCAGCTTGCAGGAGAATTTGAATTATTCTCTCTCCTTTCTCAAACACTTCGGTTGCAGTGTTCCCCCACACAATGATGTCATCAATGTACTGCAGATGTTCTGGAGCCTCACTCTTTTCTAGTGCAGTCTGGATCAGTCCATGACAGATGGTGGGACTGTGCTTCCACCCCTGGGGCAGTCGGTTCCAGGTGTACTGCACGCCCCTCCAGGTGAAGGCAAACTGAGGCCTGCACTCTGCTGCCAGAGGAATGGAGAAGAATGCATTGGCAATGTCAATAGTGGCGTACCACTTTGCTGCTTTGGACTCCAGCTCGTACTGGAGCTCCAACATGTCTGGCACGGCAGCGCTCAGCGGTGGAGTCACTTCATTCAGGGCACGATAGTCCACAGTCAATCTCCATTCCCCGTCAGACTTGCGCACAGGCCAGATGGGGCTGTTGAAGGGTGAGTGGGTCTTGTTGACCACCCCTTGACTCTCCAGCTCGCGGATCATCTTGTGGATGGGGATCACAGCATCTCGATTTGTCCGATACTGCCGGCGGTGCACTGTCGAGCTGGCAATTGGCACTCGTTGCTCTTCCACTTTCAGGAGCCCAACTGCAGAAGGATTCTCAGATAGTCCAGGCAGGGTGTTCAATTGCCTAATGCCCTCTGCCTCCACAGCAGCAATCCCAAATGCCCACCTGAGTCCTTTTGGGTCTTTGTAGTAGCCATTCCGGAGGAAGTCTATGCCCAGAATACACGGGGCCTCTGGGCCGGTCACAATCGGATGCTTTTGCCACTCCTTCCCAGTCAGGCTCACCTCAGCTTCCAAAAGGGTCAACTGCTGTGATCCCCCGGTCACCCCAGCGATGGATACAGGTTCTGCCCCCACATGTCCCGATGGCATTAAAGTACACTGTGCCCCAGTATCAACCAATGCATCATATTTTTGTGGCTCTGATGTGCCAGGCCATCGGATCCACACCGTCCAGAAAACTCGGTTCTCCCGTGCCTCTTCCTGGCTAGAGGCAGGGCCCCTCTAGCCCTGGTTATCATTCTTTCCCTGGGCGTACATGCTCGAGGTACCTTCAAGGGGATCCGACATATCATCCTCCCTTCTGTAATACCTGGCAGCTCGGTCACGGGAGGCTGAGGCTACCTTCACCTTAGCGGAACCCCCTCGGTTAGTGCCTCCCTCCTTGAGTTCACGCACCCGCGCTGCCAGGGCAGAGGTGGGTTTCCCATCCCACCTTCTCATGTCTTCCCCATGCTCACACAGGAAAAACCACAGCTCAGCTCGTGGGGTGTACCCTCTCTCTCTAGCAGGGGGACGACGGGCTCTGACTTGGGGGCCTGTGACTCGCACTGGTGCCACACTGACCCTCCTCATCTCCTCCCTCATCTCCTCCATCTTCTCCTTCATCTCCTCTTTGAGGTCCTGGACCACAGCAGAGACATGAGCTTTCAGCGGGCCATTGATCATGCTGTCATAATGCCTGAGCCTGTTGGCAACAGAGCCCACTGTTTCTCGGGTATTGTCAGCATCAATCGTTGCAATGAAGGTGGTGTATTGCGATGGCCCTAGCCTTGCCAGGTTCCACATCATCTGTCCTGTGCACCTGACCTTATCAGGGTCATTATCATGCTGTCCATCCTTCCCAAAGAGTACCTCTAATATTGCCACCTCTCTTAGCTGTTGGATCCCTTGCTCGAGTGTCTTCCACTGCATTCTATGATGATACTCCTGCATTCTTTCTTTGTGAATGAACCTTTCTCTCACACTCATTAAGAGCCGCTCCCAGAGAGAGAGAGGCCCTGGCTCCCTCACAAATATCTGGTCCACACCTGGGTCCTGGGTCAACGATCCCAGATACCTTGCCTCACCACTATCCAGTTGCACACTTGTGCCCATAAGGTCCCAAACCCGAAGCAGCCAGGTGGTATAAGGCTCACGCCCCCTTCGCACAATGTCATTTCGCATAGCACGGAGACTGTCGTGCGACAGGGACTCAGTGATGACTTCTGGCTCTGGCTCTCCTGCTGGTTGTGAGGGCCCTGGTTGCCCATCATCATTAACTGGTCGTACTGATTTGGTCTTATACTTCCTCCTTTGCACAGGGGCGACTGCTGCTGGCTGTGGTTGTCCTTGTGGTTCAGCTGAAGCCTGGACGGTTGTAACATCCGTGGGTTCCACTGCTGCACCATCGGACTCACCCTCTTTGGGGCAGGGAGAGGGTTTTTCACTAGCTGAGGAGGTGTATTCCCTTAGCAATTGGCATATCTCCTGGCGCACCTGGCCCATCTCCTGGCATATCTCCTGGCGCACCTGACCCATCTCCTGGCATATCCCCTGGCGCACCTGACCCATCTCCTGGCATATCCCCTGGCGCACCTGACCCATCTCTTGGCACATCTCCTGCATCCCTTTTGCCAGTACCCCCACCCAGTTTGGGTAGTCCATTTCTGAGGTGGACTGTTGGGCAGTATCAGTCTGTGGGGCGGGATCTCTAGTGTCTGGGGCTGTGGCAGGCTCTGGCTCTGGGGTAGGATCTCTAGTGTCTGGGGCCGTGTCAGGCTCTGGGGCAGGATCAGGCTCTGGGGTAGGAACTCTACTCTCTGGGGCCATGTCAGGTTCTGGGGCAGGATCTCTAGTCTCTGGGGCTGGTGTCCGGGTAGATATCCAAGCCAATCTCAACTTATCCTTGAATGCTAAATAGAGTAGGCCTATCAGCAGCAGATGGTTAGTATTCAGAGGGAATTTAAACCCTTCGAAAATTGATGGGGTGGGCCCAAAGAACTGGTTGAGGGGTTGGGAGAAAACTTCCCCTGGTGTCATTTCCTCACAGAAGGTACCATTGTTAACATAACCCCAAAAACATGTGCTCAGTGTGTGATAGCTGTTTATCCATGTGCCCACATTCCGGAGGAAGTTAAAAAACCATGAATTCCTCACCTTCTCGACCCATAACGCAAGCTGGATAACAGCAATGGTAGCCTTAGTCAGAGGACCCATATTCAAGTAAGGAGCTGCAAAGGGGAAGAATATAGCCACGGCTACATGCCACCCAAACCAGGGTAAACTAGACCACATAGTGCTGCCTAACAAGGTTCCAATATCCAGCACACAAAATAAAGTTATCGAGGAACTGTTATTCCTTTTTCACCTCTATCTCTTAATGCCCTCAGGCCCCACGTTGGGCGCCAAGATCTGTCTCGGTTTTGAAAGACAGGTGTCTGCTAAGGAAGGCAGAGGCCCCCCTTGAAGTGGCAGATATAACCCCTTTTCCCTCCAAGTTATTATATTTTGAAATCAAGGGCCTTTAGGCAAAGATGTGGGAAATAGGAATAACAGTTCTTTACTATATATATCTATATGTATATAACCAGTCAAACAAAACAACAACAACTGTGGCAGTAACAGCAATCACAAACCCAGTCCCAGCCTTCTCGGCTGTCAGGCTATTTCCCCTCGGGTGCAGTTCCGCTCGCAGCCGGCAGGGGCGCTGGCGGCTCCCGGTGAGCAGGGCAGGTGCGATGGTTCCCCCGCGGCTGCAGGGGGCGCTCCGGAGCGAGCTCGGGAAACCCGCGGCTCTGGTGCCCTGGGATCCCGGGAAGGATGGAACAAAGGCTTCACAAACCGCTGGGCAGCCGATCCCGGACTCTCAGGAACAGCAGGCTGGAATGGCAGGGACGAACGCAAATCCCGGGTGGCAGACGAGATGTATCCAGATGGGAAAAAACCACGGAGGCCCAGGCAGGCAGGGTGAGCAGGGCTACAGCGTAGCGAAAGCTCGAAGCAGCAGCGGAGCAGGACAGCCACAGCTCGGTCTCCAGCAGGGCAGGGAAAAGCGGCTTTTGGGGTCCCGGCGTTGCTTCCAGCAGGAAGAAAGAACGGCCAAAAAGAAAGCAGCAGCAGCTCCTTTCTCTGCAGCTTCTCTCTCCGGACGCTCAGAGCGAACTGTCCCCACACCCAGGTGTAGACAAAAGAGTAGCCAGGCCCGCCCCACTCCCCTTTTTGTCTTTCTTAAGTACAGCTATTTGTCCCCTAGCAACATGCATATGGGAGAAAATTCCTTTAACAGGAAAACCTAAGACTAAACTAAAACCCCAACAAACACTGACAAACTTTAAATTATACAGCCACACAGAGCTACAGGAAAAATACAAAAAATGTATCTTGAATATAGGTTCTGTCCTGTGGTGGTAGGTAAAATAAAGTTACTACTTACCTGTGGCATCAATGATTTAGCAATCATATATGATTCTTCAGCTTCTTTAGTTTTGTTTAGGTTCTTGTAAGTTCTTCCTACATTCATGTGGGCACCAATATCATCTTAATAAAGAAAAGAATGAAATTTAAATTATTTCCATGCACTGAGTATCATGAAATTAAACACCTCTGCATTCAGAGTAGCATGAAGTACAGGTACTCTGATAGAACATCCCCATCACCAAAAGAACAAAGTAATTCTATCATTTTTCATCTTAATTACAAAGCTAATAATTTAACCATGAACTAAAGAGGGACTATAAAATTACGTGGGAAACCGTAAAAAGTTTGAGGTCCTATCATATTTCCATGTATCTATCTTTAGTTTCTTGCTATAATAGAGGCACATAAATTGAAGGTTATTTATTAATCTTCTAAAAGGAAAGGCTGTCCAGTACTACCTAGAACTTCTTTTGCAACAATACGTAAAATGGATTAAATGTGCATTTTGATATTATCTAGATTTTTTTATTTTCTTACACACCTCCTTAGTTTTAAACAAAAAAATGAAGTAATATTTATACTCCATAAGAAATCACAGTTTAAATTAATTCATAAAGAATGTCATGCAAGGAATAGTTTTAAAACTATTTGCAGCTTTTTATAGATAGAAGCCTTTTCTGGAGGACTTTTTTAGTTTATTTCCAAAAACCCTGGATCAATTAACTTACTGTATGACACTGATGTTCAGTTGAAGCAAAACAGTCCATTGAGAAGCTGTTAAGTAAGCTAAGTATACTGAACTACCAGGAGTGCAGAGATGGCAACTAGTCAAAGCTTTACCTGGTTGCACTTGTGTGGCCTGTATGAAAAACTGCAGGGCTCTTTCAAAATTTTTTTCATTTTCTAATGCATGCCCCACATTGTTCCATAGTTTTGCATTGTTCTTATTTACCTAAAACCAGAAAAAGATACCAAAGCATAGGTTATTAAGCTGAAATTACTTAACAATTGACTTTCTCTTAACAATATCTTAAGACATAAAAATGTACAGCAAATGACAGATTTCATCAAGCTTCTATACGTAAAGAATAAAAAGTCACTACATACAGAATGATTACACTGACCTTGTTGTGCGACATCAATCTGTTTTAGTTATTTACCCATAGAAATAACAAACATCTTAAAATTCAATGTAACTGATATGTGATATTTTGCAAACTGTCTTATTATGCCATATGAACTTAGAAGAAATTATCCTATGCATCAAACTTTTTGTAGATTTTTGTACTGAAACATATCCTGCTTTCATCCAGCCAAGAGAATAAATTCAACTGCTTTGACACAAGAAGAATTATCATCTATTTTGTGCACATGAATTTCTATGTGTGCATCACACTGCTTTTAAAGCATTCCCAGAAGTAACTAATTAGATGCCAATATTGTCAATATAGAAATTAATGTGCCAAAACAAGCATAATTTTGTCCATTTTTATCATGTTCCCCTGCAGCTTTTTAAGAACAGCAACAGGAACTTCCCATTATCCTTTCCAAACAGAATACAGTACCTTTAAAGCAGACATAAACAAAGTGTACTCCGACTCCCAATCCCAGTTTCTGTGCAGTGTTTTTAAGGCATGAGTGAATAGCACCGCAGCCAAACAAACCCAAGAAATTTTTCTTAGCACGCTATTAAATAAAACAAACAAAGACTTGTTGTAAGCACACCAAGAATTCTAATTTTTATTAGAATAAGTATCTCATATGCTAAAAGGCAAAAAAAGGACCACATTTGTGACTAGCACACTCCAGAGTTTGAAAGGAAATAATGTTCAAACTAGTTTTGTTTTTTACCTGATTTTGTTGTTATGACTATGCAACTCCCTTAATAAGAACAAGCCCATTCACATAATAGAATTTGTATATCATGTATACAAAAATTATACTTCTCTTAAGACTTATCTGTAACTTAAGACAATATATGATGCCAAAAGTGAGGTTCTCCAAAACACTACACAAAATGTTACAAAATGCAAAAGGCAACTTAAATATCACCTTGTACTTTTGTTTCATACCAGAAAATTCCACACATATTCTTTACTGCACACATCATCAATCTTTCCCACACTGTAGAACACACCCAAATGGAGAGGTCTGTGCAGACTACCCCATCTTCCACAAGCAGATGTAATCCTAGTGCTACTGTAATATCTAAATAGGAGAAAGATTTAGTGTCTTTCCAGCAATTTTGTTTTTAGAGCAGCAAACTGTGGCAAATATCACACTCTGTGACAAGCTTGTCAGGAATAATCTTCATTTTGTGCAGTTTATTTTTCTGGAGTTTAAACAGGACAGATATAAAACATACACTTTAAAATGCTGATCATTTGGTTTCTGAATTCTAATTCAATTATAAAAAGATGTCAAACATTCTATAGCTTTCCTACAATTATGAATGTAATTTTGTTTCTAAAAAAATCTCATTCTTGAGTGGACATACAGGTGGTCACCATTAACAGCTATTTCTTACACTTGACTTATGGAACAGTTGTTCACTCTGCTACCTACTTCACAGGGGTTTACTAAAAACTGAAAGGTTTTTCCTCTCTCCACTTCTAAGATAAAAAATGCATCTTTTGACTACTATTCTTGGATTTTAAAATATTAAAGAAGTGGAACTGTAAAATTAAGAGAGTAATTCTAAAACACTATCAAAGTAATCAATGAGAACTGGCATATACAGTAATCTTTATGCCTATCAGGCTTATATGAAAGTTTTTTCTTTCCACATATTTCTAAAGCAAGGAGCCTTCTCTTTCTCATTTTAGAGAGCTGGTTTCCAATATTTTTGTAGTAAATGACACTATGTGCCTAATTTTTCTCCCCAGCCATCCTCTCCTGGTTCCTTGCTTTCTTCCACATCACTTCTATTTTTATTGCCTCATAGTGGGATTTGTGAGAATTTTTTCTCCATACTCCCACAAGGTATCACTAATTTCTCATTATCCAGATGCTGTCAGCTTCAGCAGCACCAGTTAGCGTAAATTTTACTGCAGGGCCTCATCTCTAACAATAGCAGACAACATAGACTGCAAATTGCTGCCTTCCCATTTGTCTGAACTGGCATCAGGATGCCACTGGGCTAAGAAGGGTAAAGCATCCACATCAGTGGGAGGTATGTCCAGATCAATGTAGAAGATATCACAAAACAAAAGTGTGTTCAAAACATGCTTTTAGAGCACAGTTTTTAAGGTGAAATTGTTAACCAAAGAATTTTTTAGTTTAACAAATACTGAATGGCTCTGATACCCATTCGTAGTGTGTCATTTCTGAAAATTTAATCTGTTACTGATTAAATTTTCAGAAACTTTAATTTGCTGACACACATCCATTGTATAAATTTCAGTCAGTAATCAACTCTGAATAAAGTTAAACCAGTCTGACTTACACTCATCTCTTATTTTCATAGAAGATAACCATATTTATGGTTATGCAAGCTTTCCTGTTAGGGGTTTTTATCAGTATGAATTTATTTACCTTTTAGTTGATAATTTCTTCCATCCATGTGCTACTAAAATGCAGAATCCCATGCTAGGAACATACAACACTCGTTCTGCTACTACGAATCCAACAGGAAAAAACAGGTTTGACGCAGGAATGAATGGTAACACTATTAAGCAGAGTGCCTAGAAAAGAAATACAAGTAACATTAGTAATCAAGATTAGGCAGTGATAAATTGTATCCAAGAAACAATTTACAAATTACAAAAAGAATCCCATAAAACCAGACATACATAGTAGATATTTGGTCTTGCCTTTTTTTTTTTTTTTAAATACTCAGATCTGTTTTACATTGAGACCGCTCTGAATATGGCAAGTAGTAACCTGCAAATGACTCTATTCCTTACTTAAGGGCTTGCAAGTCTGTTTGCATTTCTGTACTACAGAAAGAGGACAAATCAATAGGATCAAAGGATTAATTAAATTCAAAACAATGTTTTAGTAAGAGGTCCAGATAAAGAAACAAGACAGTGTAAGAACCTTGGACATTATCTAATAATTAAAAATTGTATCAGCTTATTTGAGGCATAAAGCAGCTATTTTTACAGTACAATAGAATCTGGTTTGAGTTTCTGTAAAAAATGTGAATAACAAAAATCAGAATCAGTCACTGAATAAACATCAGTGTTTGGACAGAGCGCTAAGAGTACCCCAAAGTATCTGAAACGACAATGAATTTAAGAACCACACAATTGCAGTTCTTAGGTCAGGGACAGACTTCTTATCAAAAACTGTGTTTATTAAAAGGCAAAGAAATCCATCTGCTGCAAAGAAAGTGGACGTGACCATTTGCCTTAAGTCCTGGGTGATTGTTAAATAGTGGCTTTCCAATCTCTGGTTCCAGAAAAGACATGAATAATTATTTCAAAATATCTGGCCTCCAAGTTACAAAAAAAAAAAAAAGCCCACAAAAGCAAACCTACAGAAATGGAATGTTTCTTTGAAGAAAGAGGAATTTTCTAGAAACTTTCAGTACAACTGGCTGTCTAGATTTAAGCATGACATTAACTGCCTCTTCCATGCTAAAACTGTAAAATAATCCAGTTTGAAAATCAACCTAGGATTACACACATAAAAATACAACACTGATTTAAAACTTCAACTAAGATTTTCTTGCATATTTCAAGGATATTTCAAGAATATGCACATGGATCATTAACACAGCTCAGCTGCTGATCCATAGCACTTCATTTAGCTCTACGAAGACAAAAACACAACTGAGCCTCACAATATACAGAATACATTGATTACTTGAGGATATTAATGGCTTACTGGATTGCAGCAATAGGCTTTGGCCTACCATAGTGTTTCATTTTGTAGTACATAACAATTAATATTTAATATAAAATATTGCACTCCCATTTCCTAAGAAGTTAGCTTCCAGGCACTTCGATATTAAGTCTGAAGAAAATCAGCATCATATTGAAAGTTATGTATACAACATAGGTACAGATTGAAGGAAAACAGCTTGCATTAAACCAGGATTATACTGTCAGGTGACATTGAGGCTTGCATGCTGGAGTGAATGATCTCAGAAAATCCTTCCTATAAAAGGCACTTGGAATAATAAAAACACATGTAAAAATACCACCGTCAAACAAAAACTAACTAACACCAACACATGCTGACAAACCTACTAACCCTTTCCTATGTAAGCTTCACCAGGTAGGGAATAAACATAAAGGCAGGGAAATAAACAGCCTTAAAATTCAAGAGCTGACCTATAAAAAAAGTGAACCACTCCCCACACACATTTCTACTGCTCACAGTGCACTGGAGAAAAACTTATGCCTCAGCTTATATAAGGAGGAAAATCAAACTACTCCTTTGCATATTCGAAGTGCTGTGAAACTTATTTTCCAAGCATGTCACCTTGCATATTTATCATATTAATAAGCTATCTAAAGTTCTTCTCTTCATACACAGTCTCCAAACTCAGGACAAGAGATTTCATCAGCAATACTAGATATCATTTTCACTGATTTTCTAGTGAAATATATTGCCTTGCTCCAGTGACAAGACAAGAAAACCCATATGAGTCAGAACTATAATGCTAGGTCTTTTAGAAGTGAATCAAAATTTGTCAGCTGCTTAGCAAAAAACTACTTACACCTTAGGTTATGCATAAATATTCCCACCCATCTGAAACTTTTGTTGGCTGATTAACATACGAAAAAAACCCCATTATTTCTGAAGCAGACTAAGATAAATGCATGCAGGTTTGTTGTACACAGAATTGCACCACTGAATTAATAAAAAGTATGGTATCAGGTTACCATTAACCTTGCAAAAATCTGCAATGGAATCAATAATTGATGACTGTTTTATTTTTCAAAAATACTAGCTCCTTTGATCCTTTCCATTTCTTCCAAAATATTCTTTCCTGTTAATCCATCTCAGTTTTGAGATAATATATAATAGTGAATAGACAGACAGGAGCTGATCTTACACTTTGACAAAATCAGTTTTTCATTACAATATGAAAACAACTCACAGAAGAACAACAAAACAATAGAAAAAGTGGAAACCCTTTTCCTAAATGCAAAAATATGTCCTTTCTTTCATACCTATGAGAAAGAAAATCAAGTCTCTTGCTAAATACACATCATGACGACTGACATTTAAATAAGGTAGACAGCTTGCAGGATGAAAATGCATTCTGGTCCTTGAAACACATTTAAATTCTACTGAAAGCCCCCATTTGCCAGTTGAGCTCCGAATATCTGAGAAAGGCTGCAATACAGTTTGCAAATACATAACAAGGGGCATATTTATCCTCATCTCTGACAGAATCACATACTGAATTGCAATTTAGCAGTTTTGTTGCTAGACAATTTTCCCCTTATGTGTTCATTTTAGCCCAAAAGGAGATGCACATAGGTCTAGATGCACATAGAGATGCTCTCTAGGTCACAATAGATTACACATGTGACCAACCTGGGCCACTTACTCTTAACAAAAGGACAAAACCAATGCATCATTCATACCATCAATACTGTCTTGGAGGAATCCCCAGGGTATCGGAGACTGAAGACCATCAAAGATCCCAGAAAGCAAAAGAAGGTAAGGGTGGCAACATTTCTAACATCTAACAAAGACTCCACAAGAGGAATAGTTCCCATTGTCCAGTCACAGCATAATTCTGAGGGATTGAGAAGAAGCCAAGCATTTACAGGAAGGAGGTAGTTGAAAGTCAGCTGTCTTGCTGGGGATGGACTAACAGCAGCTGGGTTATCAAACCTAAAGCAAAAGAAAGGAGAAAAAGGAGCTTTTAATGAAGAAAGATATGGTCTTGATTCCCTTTGTGGCAAACTTTAGAGTCATAGCTAGAACTACTACTTACAGACATGGAAAATAGCCTAATCTTCCTGCATTTGTCAGGTGTGAAACCATGCACAATGACACATTGTAGAGAGGCACAGAGCCTCCTCCATGTTTATGAAACTGTTTTGGGATATAATCAACATAAGTTTGAAGAAACAGAATGATTTACACCTAAAGCTGGGACCTAAATTGGTCCTTGCTCATGTTTGTAATAGTTTCAATAGTTTGTCTCATTTTTTCAGGGACAGTTTTAGATTCTCGTATTTCTACATTGCTCAAACTTAAGATAAATTAGTTTGTCAGTTCTGATGTCATTCATATACATTTATCTTCAAGTAGTCTATCTGAAGACAACCATGTTTTCCACATAGTACATACCTAAAATACAAAATATATTCTGTTTGTAGAAGAGGAAAAAACTTAAGAGGTTGGGAGTGTTCAGCTAAGGTTCAAATACAGAGACAATAAAAAATACTTAAGCAATAAGACATTTAATTTCTGAATTACTAAGATGAACTATAAACTGCAAATTTTTTTTAAATGGCTGTCTGCTCAGATACCTCAATATTTTGGACATTTTAGTCAACACTTGCTGGAATAGTATCATATAGCAATTTCACAAAAAATGCAATATTGTACAGACACTGAATACCGATATTAAAATAAGTGAGTAACACTTAAATCCATATATTTTTGGCCATTTCATTTGACTTCATTAAGCCACATCTTATTTATAAACAATTGTAAATAAGAAACACTTTACTATTACCTTGTAAATACTGGAAGCTGAGACTGGATAATCTGGACTCTGACAACTACAAGCAGCAACGTACTGAACATTAGGACTATGAGCTTCAACAGTGTTTGGAGCATAGAGAAAGGAATACTGCCCTTCCCTCGAAGAATCTGTACAGCTGTGTCCAACAATGCTGGCAAGGTGTACTGCAAATTAAAAAATTGTTTATCATCAGAGTACTCATTACTCCCCTTAGATAAACAGCTACCTAGTTCTTTTTTCCTTGGCTTTCTCTAAACGTCTGCTCCCAACAGTTACTTAGTTCAGCTACTTAGTGCTTTCATGACAAGTCCCCAAAATAAGGTCTCCATCTTAATAAACTATTCAGGTATTCTTGCTAACACTATCACAGCTGAACCTGTATGCCTGTAGCTGTCTATTTTGCACTGACAGATCAAAAAACTCTACCATCTTCAGAGACTTGAACAAATGAATCATAGCCATGAAATAAACTTTCAAGAAGAAAAATCACTATTTTCAGAATTATCAGCCCCTCTGAAAACTTGCCCTATAAACAAAATTCCTTGCGAATGATAGAAATACTATTTGCTTCCTGATTAGCCCTGGCTTTCTATTTTATGCCTCTACTGCAGTAAGTCATTAGTCCTTGCCTCATGAACATCATGATCGTGCAGTTTCCCATTACATAACCTAATTTCTTTTCTGTACCTCTTTCCCTTTGTCTTCATCACTTCTGCTGGTGATGATTTATTGGTTCGCACACACTGGTTAGCTAAACTACAGAAATGGAAAGGTTTTTGAGGACCGGTAAAACTCTAAGTTCATGTGACACCTGTGCTTTCAGAAGAAGCCTCAGTTTGCATTTTATCTTTTCTACTCAATTGACTCACACAATCTTGTTAAACTTTAATGAAATTGAAGATCAGATCAAAAAGTTACTAAAAGAGAGGAAGAGTGGGCTGAAAGCAAGTCACGTACTGGTGATTTCCTTAAAAATGCAGCTTGAAAATTCTATGTTTATTCACTAGACCTGCAAAGGCAATAGTTACAAAGACATCTATGTGATTTTGTTATTTTGGCCTTGATTATGTATCCCCAGGATAGACAATCTTTTGGCTTTTATTGGTGCATTTTTTGCAAAATATTCCTGCAGGTAATTAAGGAATAATAACTTGAAAATTTTCTTAAAATATGCAATGATACATTTTTAATTGCATTTATTTTGATTATTAAAAACCTAAGAATTATTTAATTGCAGGAACATCTAGTTTCTTTAAGGAAAAGTCACTATTAATTTAAAGGCTTATCAATGCTTAAAATGAAATCTATCAGAGAACGGTATTCTTAGAACAACAAATTTCTTAAGCATATTACTTATTCAAATAGAACTACTCCAAAATGTCTGGTTACTCAATAGAAAATGATGAAATGCATTTGTATATGATATATTCTCTACTTTTACTACAGGGATTAAAACCAAATAATCCCTCACCTTTATACACCTCATACTTTAATCAAGACTGTTAACATGTTAGGATTTGCAAATCTCAGTGAACCAAAACTGTAGGCTTCCATTAAGACCTGTCAAGTCCTTACTGAGTATATTTGCTAACATCTCTGTATGGCATGTAAAGGACAGCCTGGATGTCATTTGAGTCCCTCAACATGAACCATTTATGTCAAACATGAACTGACTCAAAAAAATCTGAAAAATGTAACAGAACTATTGAGCTAACCTGAACTGAGAAAGATCACTGCTGAAATACGATGCTTTAAAGTACTTAATGTCTCATAACAGAAATTCACTTTATTTTTCAACAGCTTACCCCTTGAGCAATAAATACTTCATACACACAGCATATCCCCACCACTGTTATTCCTTGTTCTTTACATAGTGTTGCAACAGCTACTAGAAACACAGTCACTGCAATTGGAGTCCACACTGCAAATAAAGAAGACATTATTGAAAGTGTTCTGTCTTACAAAAAACACAAACATTTAATCAAGTAAATTAACCTAAAAAGTGAAGACTTTGGCTCTTCATGTTTGAATATGCTACGTTCTGTAAACTTGTTTAGTATGTAATTTCTTATGAAAGATGACCAGTTTTCCTCTACAGAAAATAATACACAAGCATCAATGTTAGAACTGCCTCCCTTAAATCAAAATAACTAAATGAAGGGTAAAAGACTAGTTTATAGTAAGTAAAACAAAATATCTCAGTATTTCCTAAATCACCAAAGCACTTTTTCAAATGGAATACTTTATAGGGAGTCATAACTTTTCACTATGTCAATCTGGCAAAGAGGCAAGCCTCCTTCATCTTCACTGAAACTTTGCAGCTTACTTGTGACTGAACAGCTGAGGCACCGCAGCACACTTCCACTTAAATTGCAATAATAAAAGTCAGTGCAGGAATCCCCTGCAGTAGGTGTTATAAAGCTAATTAAGAAATGCTTAAGTCTTGGGGAAAAAAAATGCAATTTATATAATGGAATGTAGTATTACATGGGTATCTTGGGGCTCAAGGGGTTTTGGAACACACTTGCTGAATAACTAGTACACCTCTATTACAGTTTTAAGAGCATTTTTATCAGTGATAAAGGAATTTAGTTATATCTCTCTTTGCCAATCATTTACCTATGGTATTATCTGGCCCTTTAGACTTTGTGTATGACAAAAAAGCAGCTAGGAAAAAAATAGATGATAAAAGCTCTGCTCTGCCCACAACTCCAGTCACCTGAAAAATAAAAGAAAAAAAAAAACCTTAATTATTATGAAATATTTATTACTATTTGACATTTTAAGATAGCACATGTTGAGATATTATTAGTAATCTAAGTACGCTATTTATACTAAATATTTATTATTATACAAAGCTAGCAGATCTTTAAGGAAGTATTCCAGGAGTTACCAATCCCCAGCAGCAATAAATTGGGCAAGGAAAGCAAGAGGTTGGCATTGCTGAGTAGAGAACTGCTGGTGAAACTAAAGTGAAAGCAGCAAACACCCAGGCAGTGGAAACAAGGGCAGGAAACCTGGGAAGGGACAAAGTTCAGTTGTGCAGAGATGGGGTGAGGAAGGCCAAGGCAAAGCTGGAACTGAATGTGTCAAGGGACAAAGAATAACAAGAAAGGCTTCTTACAGGTATGTTAACCAGGAAAGGAAGGTCAAAGGTGTAGCCCCCCACACCAACAAAGCTGAAAAACTAGTAAAAATGGACAAGGACAAGGCTGAGGTACTCAACAACATTTCTACCTTAGTGTTCAATGGTAACCTCTCTTTCCACATCTCTCCAGTGGATGGCAGTAGGATTGGGACTGGGAGAGCAAAATGCTTCCTGCTGTAAGTAAGGGTCAGGGTTCATGAACACCTGAGGAACCCGAACATGCATTAAGTCTATGGGACTGGATGACATGCATCCCAAAGTCCTGAAGGAACTAAGGGATGTAGTTGCCTATCTCCATATTTGCAAAGTCACGGCAGTCAGGTGAAGCCCAGGTGACTGTAAAACGGGAAATACTATACCTATCTTTAAAAGGAGTAGACAGGAAGACCCTGCAACCTACAACCTGTCACCCTCAGCTCTGTGCCTGGGAATACCATGGAACAGACCCTCCTAGAAGCTATGCTAAGGCACATAGAGAACAGGGAAGTGATTCAAGACAGCCAGTATGGCTTCACCAAGGGCAACAAGGACACCCGCCTTTTCAACCTAGTGATCTTCTTTGATGGAGTGACTTCATCAGCGGACAAGGGAAGGGCTACAGTTAAAATGTATTTTGTTTTCTCTAAAGTGTTGGACATGGTTCCCCACAATATGGAAAGAGATTGATTAGATGGGTGGACTGCTGAATGGATAAGGAATTGGTTGGATGGTTGCATCCAGACGATAGTGATCACTGGCTCCCTCAGGGGTCCATACTGGGACCAGTGTTACTTAATATCTTCATTAATATCATAGACAAAAGGATTGAGTGCACCCTCAGCAAGTTTATGATGACACCAAGCTGAGTGATATGGCTGAACCATCTGAAGGATGGGATGCCATCCAGAGGGACCTGGACGAGTTCAAGAAGTGGGTCCTTGGGAATCTCATGAGGTGTAACAAGACCAAGTGCTGGTGCCGCACCTGGGTTGGGGCAACCCCTGGTAGCAATCCAGACAGGGGAATGAACAGATGGAGAGCAGACCTGCCCAGGACTTGGGGGTGCTGGTGGGTGAGAGGCTGGACATGACTCAGCCATGTGCACTCACAGCCCAGAGAGCCAAACGTGTCCTGGGCTGCATCCAAAGCAGCGTGGGCAGCAGGGCCAGGGAGGGGATTCTGTCCCTCTCTTCCTGTGAGACCCCACCTGCAGTGCTGCATCCAGCTCTGGGGTACCCAGCACAGGAAGGACATGGACATGTTAGAGTGAGTCCAGAGGAGGCCACCAAGATGATCACAGGGATGGAGCAGCTCTCCTACAAGGAAAGGCTGAGAAAATTGGATTGTTCAGCCTGGAGAAGAAGGCAGCTTCAGGGTGATCTAATTTTGGCCTTCCACTACCTGAAAGGAGCCTACAAGGAATGAGAGAGACTATTTTCAACGTGACAGGACAAGGGGGAATGGCTTCAAACCGAAATAGAGTAGCTTTAGATTAGATATTAAGAAAAAATTCTTTACCGTGAGAGAGTGATGAGGCATTGGCACAGCTTGGCCAGAGAAGTTGTGGATGCCCCATCCCTGGATGTGTTTAAGGCCAGGTGGGAGGGGACTTTGAGTAACCTGGTCTAGTGGAAGGTGTCCCTGCCCATGGCAGGGGGGTTGGAACTAGATGATCTTTAAGGTCCCTTCCAACCCAAAGCATTGTATGTTTCTATTCTAGCAACTATTCTAGTACTAGAATAGTGCATGACTGATACACTACTAGGATATGCGTAAGTAAGATTGATAAACCAAGCAAAAAATGGCTCAGGCAAGAAAGGCTGCTTTCAGTCCAATCATTCAAAACAAGAATCATACAGGCGGCTGGTGCCCAACTGTGGCTGATATTGCTCTAACCATTGAGACAACTGAATAATGATGAACTTTCTCTTTAGCCACAAATATTCTTTGGGACAGAATTTGGGCATAGTAACAACTGCTGTCTCCATAATACTTGGATGACATCAGCTTTCAGCAATAGGAGTTCTAACAGAAGACTCACGAGGGCTGTTCCACATACATATTCTGCAGACACCAGCACACAGAAGCTATGATTGTTGTTTTGTTCATACCTTTTCTGACTGGTTGAACAGATCTGAATCTGAAAGGAGCACTTCTTTGATTGGTGCTATGGCAGCTCTAAGGTGAGCAGTCAACAGTTACAAATAAATGGATGGGAAGCTCAGTGCAACAGATAAAGAATGACTCAGGCTTTACTACAGGTCTGGCAATTTTCAGAATGACAATTTGGTTGGCAATATGAAAATTGCAGGTAATGCCCCCTTGATGAGACAGAGAGGAGCGGATTTTATGAAATTCAGAGAAGCACTAAAATGCATAGGGCAGAAGGTTGTTTCAGAATCCCCAATGAAATACAGATTCATTCCCATTTCAAGACCTGTTTTCAAAAAATGCTAAGATGAAACCAACAACCAGACATGGAAGACCGGTCATTATGTTAATGGTTACTGCAGTAGCCACTGTGTTGACAACTGTACCTCCTAGGACTACCATTCTTCCTCACTTGTCCTCCTCTCTAATGCCTCTGACTGTTTCCCAATTTTCCAAGTAACATGGATGAAAAATGGCATGCTATCCTGAGGCAGATGGTCATATTTAGCTAAGGAAACCTCATAGCTCATGATTTAACTTTGATGATGCTGAAAACTGACTTTCTACCAACCAGACCCAGCTAGAAAGTTTTATTGCTATGTACATTCTTGGTCAAGCATGATTGATCCAGCACAGCATAAAATGAGAAAGTAACTCAGTACCCAAGGTCACAGCATAAAGAAAAGCATTCTAATCTGAATCTGAAATCATACTCTAGTATTTCTCTTGGGACTACTGTATGTTTACCAAAGGAGACAGTGAATCACACACAGATAAAGCATGTTTCATGACTGGTAAGACACCATAGTTTGTGTTAGTATTTTGAAGAGTATATAAGAATTTGTTTCCAAAATATCTTAAGATGTTTCAAAGATTCCTGGTCTGGATTGCAAAATTGTCTGGCATTAAGACACTAAAGAGAACTTTATCTGTAGATCAGTTGAAAGAGAACATTAATAAAGCATGTTGGTGTGCCTCCACAGTTGACTGCCAACAAAAGAGAGGTTCTATTTCTGGATACAAACGTGACTTCTGAGATAAAATTCCAGCACTCAGAAGGTTAGTTGACATCCTGTAGTTATAAAGGTGGTTTACATACTTCTGGCCAAAACAGTAGCAAAGTAGCTAGGAAGCTGAACTGGAATTGTACAAAGACAAACAAAACTATGATGCTTTTATTCAACCCATTTCCTAAAAACTTCTTCCTCAGAATAACAGGTATTACCACTGCAAGAGCCTACCTTCTCTCTGAACTCAAGCAGAAAATTATCTTAAGTTTGTTTATCCTGCTCTGATAATTTTTAGAGGAAAAATCTGTTTATCCTAAGATAGGTAAAGAGTTGAAATACTTATGTATTGCACCTGCTGTTTCAAACTCTTTTGCAGGTGACTAATAAGTAGGAGATTAATTTGAAGGAAATGAATGTAAATGAATGAAAGCCAGATACCTTTCAATTATAAAAAGACAAAAATCCCCATTCCTAACATACATCGCCTCTTTTCTGTGTAAGGAAACTACCAGTTGTTCTGCTTTTCATACACTGAAAAAGATGGGGATAGGAAGGAAAAAAGCCCTTATCTGACTCCTCATTGAGTACCTAAGTACAGCAGCGAAGGGATTAAACTAGAATTGCAGTTTCTCAGTGTTTCCAGGCCAGCACCAAGTTGTACCATCCTTGTGTTACAGTGCCCTCATGTGGCCGATGCCAGGCCTTACACACCCTTTGCCAAATCGCTTCAGAACTACGCAACATTGCCTTACATAATTGGCTTTTGTTACACAATGTGCGGCAGGATTTGTACAGCACTTCTCACTAACTCTGATGCACAGTAATAAAAGCATCTGTGTTACTTGATAGTTCAGGCAGAATCTTAAAGTTCAGGCACAATAAAGACTCACTGAAATTTGGAATGAAAGTGACAAATTACACTGGTTGATCTAACCTGTGAGCAACTAACGTTAAGTCACCAGCAACTTGCTAATACTCCTCCAAAGATGCTATGGCATTTACTACAAAGAAGCAAAGCCAAATTTTGCAATTTAAAGCGTATTTTTTCAAAGAACCAGAAAACCAAATGAATTTTTTTTTTAACCTGTATTTTATCCAAGTTTTTATGGGGGTTTGTGCTTTGGAGTAAGCAGAACTTCTTAGGTGCTTAACTTCTGCACTTTTAAACATTCCATTAACTTCTAGCAAGGACATATTAGTAGCTCAAGTAGCAGCCAACTTTACCTACTCAATTCCTGTAAAATTTGCTCAAAATACATGGATGCAGGCTTCTGAAATACTGCCTAAAGGGATTTGTACTATTAGTGAATAAGAGAGATGCAAACTCTCTATCCAACAAATCAGAACCAAAAAAATTACAACAAAGTAAGAGCAAACCCCTCTCATTTTATTAAAATCAAAAGATTCTACTCCCTCCCTTCCCCACCCAAAAAAACCCCTTCACACAAGAAAGTGGTACCACCTCCAAAGCAGCAAAAGATTCAAGCATTTTCAGTTTTCTGAAAATAAACTAATACTGTAAGAAAAAGGAGATGGAGAAAGGGCTTTGCAACACCTGTGTACTGAAATCCAGGAAAGCAGATTGAAGGGGTGCACAATGAACAGCAGAAAATGCCACAAATCTGCTTTATCATATTTTCTGGCAGAAACAAATCTAATGAATGGTGATCACAAGATTTCATTTCCTCCACAACATTGCAAGCCTGGTTGGCCACTAAAAAGTATATAATCAGAAAACTTGTACAAATAAAGCTTTTTTAAAATTTTTTTAATAGAAGTGAAGAATTCCTTCAGAATCAAAGAAAAGGTAAATGTGAGAGGAGAGGAATGTATTTCTTCTTCCTTATATACTATATGTTTAAAAAGTGGACAGTTCAAACAGAATAGGCCTAAGCTGGCTATAGCATAGCAACAAAAATCCTAGCAGAATGTCCCACTGAGACACACATACTGACAGAAAAGAAAGTAGACAGAATAGACAAGGTGATTAGCCACAAGGGATTCTGGAAATTAATTAATAGGCATCCATAATATTTGCAAAATAGGCTGCTGGATGAATCATCACACAACACAATGTCTACGTAAGCTGAAGTCATAAAAACCAATGTGCATAGCAGAGGCTTAAGTTACTTAGTAACTAATATGTCTTTAATTACTTTCCAGTGGCTGCATGTAGTATGAAACAACTCTGAGCATGAAAATTTGTCACTTCCATCACTCACTGCAAAGGGAAGAGTCAGTATGAGTAAAATCACACTTTCTGTAGTTATATACATATAAGCAGATAAAACCACCATGAAATTTAAGTTTCATTAACACAGCTCAAACAGGTTAAGCACATCACAGCTGTACCTACCGCTTCAGTATGTATTGGGTGCACTGCGAAGAGCAAGGATGCAACTATGCTGCTCCTGTTGTCCAGGAAGAGCTTACAGACCTTGAGGAAGACTATGCAAACCACCACATGAAAGACCAGATTTAGAAAGTGGTAAGAAACTGCATTTAACTCGCTGAACAAGTAGTTTAAGCGAAATGTTAGAACTGTGAGGGGACGATAAGATTTATGACTCCGCTCCTGAAAGAAAATAAATAAATCAATCAGTCCATGAACTTACAAAGTGACTTTCACTCCAAAATACCTTTCTAAACACCTAGGCAAATGTGAATCCCCTTCTACTGTCAGGCACCTACCTTCAAAATAAAGATACGAAAATCAGTAGCACCCCCCCAAAAAAATGGCTTATTTCCACTAGACACGATTTTTGAGTAAAAACATGTTAAAAAGTACTACTTGAAATTTTACTGGGGGAGTTTAGGAACCTACTTAACCCTCAATGAATACAGAACTAAATGGCATCTGGAATCTTTGGTTACAGGGTTATATGAAAATTATGTATCAGTCTATTTGTAGAGCTAGAAAATAACATCTCACAAGGAACGAACCCGGTACATTATGACCATAAGAAAAGATTATAAAGTGGAATGCCTTGATTGGCAGAAAATGTATGAATAGGAGAGAATTTTTATTCATTCTCTCAGCAGTAACACCATGTGTGACTTTAAAAACTGTATCAAAATCCTTTAGCCATTGCTATTTAAAAATGTTTATCAACAACTTCAATGCCAATGCAGCTTTTCAGATAAAACATAGCCACTCTACATGGGCTACAAATCAGAAACTCTGGATTTATATACATATACACTTAATTTAATTTAAAGGATTCAATATCCCAATTCCAAGCTTTGTTGTTTAAGTGTTACCTTTCCTTCCAGACTGCATTTAGAAATAAATACCCTTGTATGTCAATATCTGACTTTTGCAGGAGAAAATAAATTGGTCAGCATTGTTCAATTTCGATATTGGGATTACACAGCAAATAGCATCTTGCAGCTGTGTGCTTTCGGTACAACTTCATTTTCCTACCAGTTCTCTTATTGAACAAAGGCAAAGAATATAAGCTACATGTGTTCCTGATATTATAGTACAAAACACTAACACCACTAAATTCCATCAAATCCAAGCTATTCTTTTAAAACCACATTAGGGAAAAGAAGCGTAAAAACACTCGGCAAGGTTTTTTTTCAATTTCCTAAATGTTTCAAAGTGTTTCATAAACCATTTACCTCAGACATTGGAGTGCCCCAAAAGTCATTCTGAAACAGATTTTTTAACGGAGTAGAAGGATGCAAATCTTTATTGTCCAAAATCGCGGAAACGTCATCAAAAACAAACCCACAAAAGAGACTGTTCCAGTAGCAAGCTGCCACCACACCAACTATTAGTGCTGCTTCCTTCAGGCTTACATCAGCCATCTTCTCTAGGAGTTCTCATGGACAAAAGCTGAAATATACGTAAAGACACTTGAGTAGTTTTACTTACTAAACTTGATAAAGAAAGTCAAATTAAGACATCAAATACTTTAGAAGTTAATGAAACTCCATACCTAAAAATCAGTAATATAGAAAAGTTTCCTCACGTCTCACGCATGTAACATGGTTTAGTGTTTAAAATAAATACTCTCATTGAAGTATCTTACTCTTAAAAAGCCTTAAATAAAGTGGGTACACTGCTAATTTTCATGTTTTACTTGGGGGGGGCGGGGGATAGAGGGGTGGAAAAAGCATTGATAATAAATTTTGATGTAGTTTTTTGCAGACAGCTATGCAGTTCAAATGCTGCAAACTGATAAACTATGAAAAATAAGTTCTCTGGAATCCTGAGTAGTTTAACATACACAAAATTCTAAGTTATCAAAGAGGCAGACAGTGTATCAATTATTTATGGGGTTTAAGTTTAAAGGTGTTACTCAAAATATTTCAAAAGCAATCAAAACTAAAACAAAACTTCAAACATTCTGATGAACAAGCAGGACACTCGTAGAACTCCACAAATATGGGGGCTCAAGAACAGGTATAGGACATCAACAATAATAAAAAGTTAAACTTACCATTGAAGGTCACACTAGGCTCATTTGCATTCTTTGTAGAAGTTCATGAAAAGGTCATTTTTTTTCCGCAACTCTGCCAATTGCTCTGATGTCACTGACTGTTCATGAGAATACTGTCTAAAAAATAGCATGCAAAAAAAGACAAAATAAACTTTATCTTACATTGTTTTCTCTCATCTTGCATAAACTTCCTAAACCCTAGAAATTATTAATCAGTAGTTTTATGATTATTTACAACATATTATATGGGTGAACTGATCAAAACATGAAATTACTGTGTATTGGAGTTGTTTGAAAATACTGTTCTGCCTAGGAAGAATAAGAAGGTAACTACAGGTAAAAGGCATTTCTTTTGACCACTGGTTGACACAGCATAGACCACTGCCAACTGCTGGGACAAAAGATACTGAAAAGCTACAGAGAGTTGAACACTTGACTTTATTATAGAGAAAAAGGACATGACCGAACAAGAGTATTTTCCCCCAAACTGTAGAGGGGGAACATTTGTAAGGACACAGAGCAGCTAATATTAGCCAGATAATGCAGATCCATGAATATGTAAAGACTGCAGCCTTATGTTTATCACAGTTCACACATCAAAGCTAATGAGCTATTTGAAAGCTACAATCTGCTTTATCGTCCTAAACCCTGAAATCCTGGTGATTTTTTTTTTTCCTTTGGTCTCCTGGGCTTTTTAAAAATTGTTCATTTATCATAAAACATGCTGAGCTGGAAGGGACTCACAAGGATCGCTGAGTCCAACTTCTGGCCCTGCACAGGACAACCTCAAGAATCACACCATGTGCCTGAAAGCATTGTCCAAATGCTTCTTGAACTCTAAAACCAGGCCACAGAGATCTAGATAGGTGATCCTGGTCGTGGTTTGCAGCCTGGACCTGAGAGCATAGCAATCCCTCATCACCACAACTAGTGGTAAAGGAGCAGAGGGGTACAGGAAGGAATACATGTGCAACCAGATCAGGTGCAGCTGAACTAAAAACCAGGACACAGATCATTTCAAAGAAATCAAACCAAACCATTTGGTGTTCCTCACACAATGGCAAGGGCTTTTTTTACTTTTGTAGTACTTGGAGCACTGGCTATTGATGTTACTTCAACCAATAAGCCTTTTTTTCAAAGCTGCCACCACCTTTGTAATTAACAAAAATAAGTTAAAAAAACCCACAACAATGTTAAAGGATGTTGCCACATCTTTCTCACAGAATCATACAATGGTTTGGGTTGGAATGGACCTCAAAGATCATCTAGTTCCAAAGCATCCTGCCATGGGCTTGATCAGAGTACTTTAAAACATTAAGTCAAGTTTACAACTGACCATATCTATGGTCTTCTTGGCAGCCAGAGAAATCTTATTAAAAAAAGAAAACAAAGCATGCTGCAGAAACACATGAAAGACAGCCCACTTTTAAACTTCAACTCACCACTTTTTTAGTTCCCTCTTCAAAGAAGGTAGGTATGAAATGGATGCTTCTACCCTGCCAGAATCTGAAATTCCTTTTTTGCAACAGCTTCTGAACACTGCACTTCCTACTTCTTGAAGTTCACTAACTCTACTGAAAAGCAGTGACATCTGAAAAGGACCTACAATGAACACGTCAGGATTTTCCAACATACAAGCCTTTATTACTTTAAAGACTGTTACAAGGTAATATTGCCACACAGAACCAACTGTAAGATTTATTTAAATTCAACCTTTAAGAAAAGACATTGTAAGGTCAGTAGGGTTTTGGTGACTTGTAATCCTTTAACACTACTTCAGAAACAGCTACTGTTACCCAACTAGCAAAAAACCAAAACTGATTCTTAAGTATTGCGTCTTACCAAAATGAAAAGCTTAACCAACCTTAATTATTAGCTCTGTCAACTTTTAGTATGTTTTCACATTTCCACACATGAAAAAGTATGTCAAAACACGTACTTTACTTATCTGTTAATCCTAGGTGATTCTAATGCTTTTACAACCTTTTCTTTTTGCTCTGAATTTCTAGTATTCCTTCTACTCAGAACTTCACACTGTACACCACTATTGACTATGCTGTTCCCTGACAGAGCTCCACTTACCTACATGCCAGCTGTAGGGAAAATATTGTTTTCATTTGAATGAAAGGGAACTCTTAAGCATAAATAAATTCAGATTTTAGATAAATCCAAAGTTCATGTTTCAGTGGCTAGCTCACCATCAGAGAAACCTTTCAGAGAATTCCAGAAAATACTCACATTTAACACTGAAATTTTTTAATTCCAATTCACCTCCTCCTTCACAGGCACATTTCAATTACAGATACAATGGCTGTACTTTGGTCTTTCAAGACAAATACTCGAGTCACAGACACTCCAGGCAATCCTGAACAGTTTTACTAAATTTACTGTAAGCAACAAATACACACTACAAAATGCAGTTCCGGTTTTAGCAGCAAGTCACACAACATACTGCTTGAACTGTGCCAAACTTGGTAACCTCTAAAGCATCATACCATACTCCTCTCAAATTTTTGTTGTGCGCCAAAACACTAGGTCTTGAAAACAGAGAGGCATAATGGAAATCTGGCAAGCCCCCATATTCAAGCAATCCGCTTCCAGGCTAAGTACAAAGAAAGGAATGGGGAATGTAAGGTCACGTACAACCTGTAGATTACACAAAAACTGTAGCACAGGTACTTTACTACTTCTGAATGGCATTCTAGCCTTCTAAGGTCTTATTTTCCTGAAATGTACTCTAAAGATACACAGAGTAAAGAAAGTTACTCTTTTCCACCTGGCCTGATCACAAGGTACTTTTAATGTTCTTGCTGAATTAAAGCATAAATATGGAAAAAAAAGTTTTTGCAGTCCTTTATGTTAGTGTAACAACACAGATTTCGAGGAAGGCTCACCATCAGAACTACTACTTCCTATCTGCTACTGTAGCTGGGTCCACCCTCACACTCCAAGTTGCAAACCTGCAACAATCATCAACATGTTGAGAATGCAAAACTAAAGCAGAGGTTTATAAAAGATCATCTGTACTTGGTAAGCCAGGCAAAAAGTATGCCTGCCATTAAACTCAGTGGAAAACAGCAACTGCTTCTTGGCAACCAAAACTACTTTCACGCCAACTAATCTGTTATCAGTTTGATGTTGGAAAGTAAGAAGCCATGTAAGGAGTATATAAGACTGAGAACCTCGTAAATCACAGATGTGCAAGAGGCTGCTGAAACCTTGGTATGACTGGGCTGCTCATGTGAGTGGATATATTTCCCTTCTTACCCAACTGACATGTTGATCAACCCAAGTATGGTCTTGCAAGTGCCAGTACTTCACTCGCAGCAATGGATGTATTTGATAAACACCTGCAAAATGCTGCCTAACAACTTCTTTATTAACACAGACTTGCTGCGAGGGAGAACCACATCACTGCCTAGTCCTACACATACAAACAGACAGACCATCCTTCAAGTTACTTTTTCATCCCACCTACCTGCTACTTTCACAGCTTCTAAGACTGCCCCTCAGATACCTTAACTACCCCTTGGGCTGTATGACTGCCAGCTCATGGTCTAGTGCACGGCCACAGACAGAGCTACCATTTGACTGGATGAAAACAGGACAGACATGTACTTCACATACTTTATTACAAAGACTTCTGTTGGATGCTTTAATTTACAACAGTATCTGACCATATCATGAAGAATACACAGCTGAAAACAATAAACAACAAGATAAGCCTTGACAGTCAGAAACTGCACAGTAGTCATGACAGCCCACTGTAAAAAAAAGAATACCCAAGCTGTGCAAAACACCCTATCATTGGACTAAACTTCTCAAGCTGTTTGGCACAGAAATCTGCACTTTGCACTGCACCATTTTAACATTTGTACAGAGACATTAAGTGGAAAGGACAGAAGAGAACCAGAACTCTCAAGCCCGTTTGGCTCATAAGGCACATAGTTTTCTTCTTCCAACATCTTGAGATCCCTCTAATAGCTCATCCAGTCTTCAAGAATTACAGACAGGAGCAAAGCATAAGAAAGTCCTACAAAACTGAAAAAATACACTGACAAAAAACCAAGTAACAACCACCAAAAGCCAAAGCACTTTTAGAAAGTAAGAAAACAAAATCTTTCTCAACAATTGCTACTAAATCCATGACACTACAGACAGTTTAGCATACCACATGCTGCAAGATGCGGTAGACTGCATAAAAAAACCTCTGTTGCAAATAAAAAATGCATAATTATGTTCTAAGAGTATCCTCAGTTGGGAAATTGGAGAGTCCAGAAGCCATTTTCCATCCATTAGAATTTAGAAAAAATTGGCAAGTGCGTATCTTGGCAAGAATACAGCTGCAATCCCAAAACATGCAAAAGCTATTTAGCACCCCATAATTAGCTATCTGCCACCTAACATTAAAAGACCCTTGGAGGAACAAATATGTTTTTGTCCATTAGACACATCTGACTATCAAACTTTAGAAACTTAAACATACACTTAAGTTTTTTTCTTCTACTGAGTAATGGTATTTTTACAGATTGAAAGGTGTTAATAACAACATGAGTTACGTCTATTTGCTAAAAAATAATCAGGCATTTCTGGAGATTTATTTACTCTAGAGACATAAACTTTACTAACCACTGAAGGTCCTGAACTTTTTAGAACATATTTACAGTTCACACAGAAAACCTCCGAAGTATCAAAGGTGGAAGAAAACAAAGAGCTGTTAAAACCACTCCTAGGGTTATTTTTATTTTTAAACAGGTGAGCAACTAGTTCATCTAAGAGCTTGTAGCTGAACAGATGAATATCAGCAGAGATACATACAAACCAGTAGTACAGTCACTTAAAAGTAAGATATTAATTTATCTTCTGAGGCTCTGTTAATGTCCTAATCTATACCACCTACTTGCTAACCTTTATTTTTATTTTGAGTTAAACTGAACATTCTTTCCGCTGATTTACTACAAGTGTTTACTGACAGAGAGATCACAATTTTGTTTATGTTGTGCCTTTCCAACAAAGCCATTAACTTTATCTTCTCTTAAAAATGCCACTCCAAGATAGATCTCCAATATGAAATAACTTAAATGAACAGCTGATTTAAATGATCGGGCTTGAATCTGATCTAGAAGGCAAGAAGTATTTGGGAAGATGAAAGGAGAAATAATACAGAACATGCCTGGATTCCCCTTTCATCTTGCTGAGATCCTAAAACAGGATAAATATAAGAAGAAAAGTTTTATTGTCAAAACCACCTTCTGCAAATACCACCAGATCAAGAGGCATGGGACTACTAGGAAATACTCTTTACTACCCAGGAAGGCAACCGCCTCCAGCCTTCTCTTCATATGGTTCTGAAGGATTAACTAGAAGAGGACTGGCAGTTCTGATACAAAGTCAGAACACATGTTGCAGACCAGATGAAAGACCTCCCAAACAGAAAGAGCTTGCTGGCAACCAAGCAGCTGAACTAATGCTCCAGACATTTTAGGTTACTCTGGTATAAACAAGGATCAAAATGGAACACAATTTAAAATGGGTGAGATGAAGATACTGGTTTAGCTTCAATTGGTTCAATGCAACTGGTACAAGTCAGTTGAAACACAAACCACACAGGTCTAACTTGTACTTTATAACTTAAACCATTAACAGAATCTCACATTTCAACTCAAACCTTTAGGGGTTTTAGGTTTGGTCGTTTTTTTGGGGGTTTTTTTTGCGCTACATTCAAACAGTAACAAAATAATACCTGTTCTATTTAGAAACGTAAAAGATCTTTTGCTGCCTCACAGGACACTTATGCAAAAATAATGTCTCTATAATAACACTTAACACTGCTCTCAGTGTTCCAGAAATGCAACAGCAGAAACTGCATGCTTGTTTACACCAAAGAATAAACGAACAAAAGCTACATGTGAGGTATAAGCTGAAAACACAGCCTTTAGACTCTGCTACTCTGTCCTTACTTAGTATGCTGGGTCTGTATACGATTTCTTGTGGTATTTTAAATAACATTCCATTAGGTTTTTCATAGTGCAGTTTTTCTACTAGGTTTTTGCAATGGCACACTGCTATCAAAGCAGTGATTTAACATGTATGCCTAACTCTTCTATAAGAGTAGGTGAAACCAGGCACTATGGAGCTAAAATGATTTCTTGGCTCCAGAACTGTAAGTATCTATTCCCACTAAAAAGAAGATCCATTCACACAAAGTTCATCATGTGAGGTGATGCAAAACAGAAGAAAAACTAATTTGCTTGGTCCAAGCCATGCTGTGTTTTAAATGTTTTCTCATTTTGTGTGGGATTGATACTTCAATTCTTTTTATTCTTTTTTAACTTTTGCAGTTTTTATGCCCACCTCAAATCCAAATACCTTTTACTTCTGCACCAATGGTCTTTACTAGCTGCACTACGCAATTACAGTCTAGGTATGGTTTCACCACCAGTAAACATAATAGTGTGTTTTCTGTTGATTCTGCAACAGAACACTCAAAAATGCTGATGCATATTAAATAGAGCACATTAGATAGCTATACTGCCATGAACAGGTTGTAAAGATGATGAAGATGATAGAAAAAAAAGCTCCAATACAGAAGCATTCTAACATCAATGGATTATTTTCTCTACCACAGGAGGATTCATTTCTTGAAGGCTTATTTTGTGGCTACGGTGTCATTATTTTCTGTGTCACTTCCTACACCAGTAAAAGTCTCTGCTACTAAGAAATCATTGTTTTACATTTAACCATCATTATTTTTAGTAACACTATCCATTCATTAAATATAATCCAGTCTCCCTCCCTTCCCTAACTACACAGGTTGCTTTTTGCACCCAATATGGAACTATAATTAACCAACCCCTGGCTGAGATATATAAGTCTTTGGATTTGTGTTGTGACTGGAACAAGCTGCATAACTATAAGGAGTGCAAGGCATCTTGCATCTTGTCAGTCTTCATTAAATATCAACACTGATGAAGAGATAGCAAAAAATTGAAAACAATTATTAACCCAAAAAAGGGCAAAAGTACAAAGATAAGATTATGATCACCTTTCTCTTACCATTAAAAAAACCCAAAACAAAACAAATCCACTTCAGCTCTCCATAGCTGTTGAATAAACAAATACAAAGAGATAAACGCTCCTGGAATGGTTACTAGTTTTCTGTTTTTATTTGAAAAGATGTCTTCACACCCATTTAACTAAAACACAGGATCCCAAACTTTCTAAGCTGTCAGACCTCCACCAAAACTCAGACTTGCTGGCCAACAATAGACCCAAGTACCCAGTGAATCCGAGTAGTTTACAGGTGTGACTTTTCCCGCGCCCTGCACCACTCCCCAAGCTGTCTCCTGGCTCCTCACTATTCCATGCCTACCCCCAAAGCACACGCGTACCCGGGTAGTCCCGCAGCCCTCCCGCCGGCCGGGCAGGAACCAGCATGCTGCCCGCAGCCCTGGGGCGAGGCAGGCAAGGTAAGGGCAGCCTGGGCGGCGGAGCCGGCCGAGCTAGGGCGCGGTTCCGTACACCGCTCAAGCGGCGTGTTCGTGTTCAGCGATCGAGGCCGCACCGCAGCCCGGCAGGCGCGGAGGGCTCACCGACACAGCGCAGCACGGCACGGCAGCCGCGACCAGCGGACCGAAACTACCGCGGGCAGCACCTACGCCAGACCCATGCCTCCCTCCCCAACACCCCCCGGCAAGGCCCAGCCCGGGGGCGCGGCCGCAGCGCGCCGTCCCCGCCCTACCTGAGGCCGGGGCAAACACCGGGGCCGCAGCCCCGCCACCGGAGCCGCCACCCACCGCGCGCTCCGCCGCCGCCGCACACGGCGCACGCGCACCGGCCCGCTCTCCGCCCTGCAGAGGCTGTCGGGGAAAAGGTGGGCGGTGCGGCCGGCCCGGAGGCGTGCCGGGAGCTGTAGTCGCGGGGAGCCCGCCCGGTCCGGGGTGGTGCCTGGGGCGGTTGCCCCGGCGAAGTGGCGTGCCCGCGCGGCATCGCGTCCTGCCCGCCCGGCTGCCCCTCGGGATTGGGAGAGCCCGCTTGGCACCGTGGGGCTTGTCCGTGAGTGCTGCGGGAGCGCTGACTTTCCCTGCGCCCACGAGTATCCGGGTCCGCGGCAGAGTCTGATGGCGTCGCCTGGCAGCAGCCACCGTCATCCTCCGGGAACGGTGAGGCCACGGGGCGGGGGTGCTCCGGGCGAAGAGACCAAAAGCTGCCGCCGGCCGGAGCGGCCCGCGCTATCCCCCGGGAGCAGCCGGGCCGGGGGCAGTGGCGGAGCTGCTTCGCTCCTGCGGGCCGGCCGCGGTCCCGGACGGGCGCGTCCGGGCGCAGGCGGCGGCGCAGGCTGAGCCCGGGAAAGGAGCGTCCCGCTGTGTGTCCTCTCGGCTGCTGCCTGTGCTGCGCCTCGTTGCGAAGGCGGCCACAAAATAAGGCAATTTGTTCATTCAGCAGAGCTGGAATGAAACGGGGACAAAATTGTCTCAGCAGCGTCGTGGGGGGATCCTGGGCTGCCACTCCATCACTCCCGGGGCTGGGATATGCCAAGTAGGAGAGAATGGGAACCCTGCAAAGATCCTGTCTTGGTTGGGGCTTTGTAATTAAGATCTAGTGCTTCGCAGAGCTACTCCGCGTAGATGCAATTTGAAAGTCAAAAGTAGCTTAAACTGTGTTACCCAAGGTAAACAAATACAGAGTTAGCAGAGCGCATCTCCTGCGTGACTGTGGTGCTTCTTGATGCTTAGTCCCCCTCGAGTGAACATGACTCTGTGCTGCCCATTATACACACCTTGGTGGGAGAAGAACAGGTTTTCCTACAAGTCCTTGATTTCAATGTGATGGTAATGATGAGCGGGAAAGACTCCACCACTAGAATAAGTAGTAAAGTAGGCATGTTTATTCCAGCGCTGGGACGCATGAGGGATACCTCCTCCAAAGTCATGCGTGCCGACAGCTGCATTCAGCTTGGTATAGATCGGGTTATGAGTTCCATATTCATTGAGTTTCCCAGTACGCCTATACATATTCATCGCTTAGCCTCGCTTCGTATTATAATGAGCCCAAAAGTCATTTGCATCCGTGTTGCGCTTGCGCAGTGTTGTCTGGTGGTCGTGGGCAGGGGTGTCCGAGATAAGAGTCTTCCTCAGATGAAGTAAAGGGTCTTCCTCATCCTGAACGTTTCACCTTTCCTCCCTGCGCATGCTCTTTATGCCCCTGGCCTAAGTCCAAACTTCAAGACTGGTTTGAGTTAGTTTTAGGTTAAAAACAGGATCTTCGTTCAAGATTCCTTCCCTTTATCAATAGTCTCGTATCTTCTCATTCTGCTTTGGTAGGCACAATAAGTGTTGGGCAAGTGGTATGCATTGCTTTTAACAAACCACTTCTTAGTAAATCATTTAATCTCTGCTTCCCCATCCCCATGATTCAGTAAGGTATCACCATGCGAGCTTGGCTGCCTCTGCGTGGTTTCCTGTACTCAGACCAGGGCATTGTTGTTCTGGTAGTACTTGAACATACCCTCTTCTTCTACCCAGACTTCCTTTTCTATCTGAGTTTGCTGAACTTTGCAACATGTGGCCCTTTTATGTATGCTTGATCTCCTGAGTAAGTCCAGAAAATCTTGTGGAAAGTAATATAAAATCCCCATCTATTTCACACGTTTTGTAGACCCATGATCTCAGTGTCTCACCATACGGATCATCTGTTTACTAAAACCACAGGTTTTAGTTGAGGACAATGGACGAGCAAAATGATGAAAAACTCGTCATTTAAATAAATTATCTCACAGTATGTATATACTGTGGAAAATACTCTGCATAGGTTGTGCCCCCATACCTTACTATAGCTGGTCTCCCAACAAGTTAGATTCTGCTGTTTATGTACGGATATCTCTCCTTTTGGATAAAATTTTAGGACTGATAGTTTCTTACGACATTTTGTAAGTTAAGGGAAAAAGATATATGAGAGTTGGAAGGTAGGAGAGGATTGACAGTAGTAAGGTTGTGTATTTTCTTTCAGAATAATTTTGATTGTTGAGCATTTCAGACTCCTAACTTCTACATCCCATTGTTTAAGAAAAAAATGAACATGTTTAAGAACTCTGATCCTCAGACAAGTATGTTATTGAGATCAAGTAGTATTCAGTTAACTGAATAAGTAGAAGTGCCAGTATGGTCCTTGTATTATCCTTTGTCATCTACAACAAAACAGTAAAGCAAAAATGCATATAAGGTGTCATCCTTGTGAAGTCATGGATTGAATGTAATCCATGTTTTATGTTTAGCAAACATTGAAGAAATATAGTAAATATAGGGGAGCTCTCAAGTGTTTCACATATTCAGAAAAGATGAAGAAAGGGTCGTTTTTATCCTCCCTTAAACATACAGCTGGATTTCTGAGTCTTACAGCTCTTCTTTCAGAATGCTTAGGCATATTTGTTTTGGAAAGTAATACCAGTTTCAGGCCTTTATTAAGGAAGGAGGTTTCAGTTGTTGAGTCTTTAAACTGCTGAATGAGGAACAGGATGCGTGATGGATCAGATCTCAAAATATTGTGCTCAGAATACAGCATTGTTGAAGTTATTAATTGAGATTGATTTTTTTCTATAAAATACATACCCCTGTTGTGTCATTAGTTTTCTTGAATAATACTGCATTTACTATTCTAGTTAGCTTTATTTCTTTCTTAATTTTTCTTAACCATTTATGCTATATTCATAACTTAGGGCAATAAGTAGGTTAAAAATGTTCTGGTTTAAACTTGACAGAATTTACTTTTTGAAATATTGATCAGAAAGTCTAGAGACAGCTCCAGAGAACAGAATAATCCAAGATTTCCAATCCCTTCTGCCTTTTTCAGATGCTGCATTGACTTTTAGGTGTGTGAGAAATCACGGTGGCCCACAGCAACCAGAAGGTAAGCAGTAGAAGAAAACTTTCCACCACTTTCTGATGAGATTTTTCTCAGTTTCCAGGTTGATTAATGTACTTTGTCAATTCAAGTATTCTAATCCAAAAGGAGTGATGTTTAATACAATGTTGAGAAGTTGGTGCTCACAGTATCAAACTAAAGAAGGTATTGGTCGTGTTTTAAATATTAGAAATAATGATTTTTGTGTTTGTTCATTGGCATAAAAATACCACATTAGGAGATGGTGAAGAAAACAAGGATATTGAAGTTAAAATACAGGTTTCATGTGTGTCTTGATCTTCACTGATAGTTTTAAAAATTCATTGACTATGTATGGTGTAATTTTTAACTTAAAGAAAAATGGTTTTATTATAGCCTGCTAGTTTGCACTAGATCAAAATGTGAACAGAATGTTATTCAGTGTTACAAATGGATACAGTTAGAATCATATGGTGTGGTTCAGTGGCCAGCCTCCATTAAATCATTTGACCTAAAACTGATATGCACTGATAATACCTGATAACTGTTGTTTTAATCTTTGTTCCAGGAAAAAAAATCATTACTTCGATATGGCACCCATTTTAGATTGGAAGAAGCTCATGAAAATTGATCCAGATACTCTGCCTCGTCAAGAGGAACTAGCAGACAGGTTGCTGGATATCTTGTTCAAGGTGCTTGAGAAAAAGGGAACATGAGGATTTTGTTATACCTTCTTCACTAAACTGTCTCTGGTCCTTCACATACATGAAAGCTTTATTTTGTGGATTTCACTGATATTAGTGTAAAACCACTTTTGTCTCTTTCCTTAGGTTGATGGGAAAGACTTAAAAACTGAAATTCCAGAAAAACTGATACACCTTTTTAAAATTACTCAATCGCTTCTAAAGGTTTGTACTAATGCTTACTTTCTACAATTCTGCAGATGCTTTTTTTTTTTTGTTTAAATGGAAACATAGTTTTTCTTTTTTTCCCCTGTTCCTGAAAACACTGCTCACTCGTAAGGTAATTTATATGCTAAAAGTGTGCTTGCACCAGAGTACCTGCTTGTAGCTGTTGGAATTTAGTAGTGGAAAGTGAAGTGAATTGAACTAACATAGTTATATAGATGGAAAATGCAAACAAATTTCTCAAAGTAAGTATGTCTTAAACATGAGGTCTATGGACAAATCTTTTAATTTCTTTTAGTAGTAAATATTTCTTCTTTGCTTACTATGCTTCTTTTCTCAGATGAAAACTCAAGAGATAGAACTGGCACTAGAAGAAGTTGAAAAAGCTGGGGAAGAGCAAGCCAAATGTGGTAAGCAAGCTTTTTTATGCTGTTCCTATATGCTGTTCCTTTTTTATGCTGTTCCTAACAAATTGACATTTGTTAAATGTGGATTTTAGGTTTTTGTTGTTCTTGTTTTGTGGCTTTTCTTGGATTTAGAGAACTGGACAAAATACCAACTGCTCTGAAGTTAATTGCTTCAATGAAGCCAAATATTTAAAGTCTAAGGTTTACCATTGTTGGTTTATGTGTTTTTTACCTTGTTTGGTAATTCACTGTATCTGTTCTGTTTTACCAGAAAATAATTTTAAAACAAAGCTGATGAAACTTCAGAATGAATTAGAGGTATGTTTTAAAATTTTGCTAGTGTATAGGGTGCTCTGCTGGAGTTTTTTAATTATTTGATTTTAGACTAGTATTTAATCTTGCAAAGTGATGAACTAGCCCTACATTCTAGCAAATGCTTTTTATTGTTTTTTGAATATGCACCAGTCTTGGGTGAATAATTATTTGACTTTTTTATACTTGAAAAATCCCATTTATTTTAGTCTTAGCATCTGCTTTGGTGTTTTTAGTTCTTTCTACTTTGAATATCTACTGTATTTATAATGTTATTATTATGCTTATAAGATGGCACAAAGATCTGCTGGTGGTCGTGATACTCGTTTTTTGCGTGATGAGATCCGCCAGCTGGAAAAACAATTGGAACAAAAAGAGAGACAGTTAACAGATATAGAAAAAGAATTGGAAAAGGAGAAGAAAGTGAATGAACAGGTAAGAAGGACTTGAGCTTGACATCTCTAGAAGCTGTTTTGTCAAATATTTTGAAAAATTGAGGTTCTGAAAAAAGCCTCTGAAATTTAAAAAAAAAAATGAAACCATTGATGGAACAGGATTGCTGTGCATTTGTTTTCTTTTTTCTGTTTCTGGAGTTCTTTGTGGTGTCAGTGATGCATATAAAGGTTTTCTATCTTGTAGCTTGCTCTTCGAGTTGAAGATGCCGAAAATGAGAACATCAGATTCAGGAGAGAGGTTAGCAAAAATTATTGCTGATTTACTGTATTTTTAATATTTGTTTATAGATGTATTATTGTCTTTCTGTATTTATAATTTTTGTTGTGATGTTTAATTTTGGAACATTTCCTGTTTAGTAGTGCAAAGTAAATATGTGGTACATCTGCTCCAATGAAACTTGGTTATTTGAGGTCAGCAATTCTTTACATTTCTATTTGCATAGTCCTACTGTGTATTAGTTTGGCCTGGATTTTGGGTTTTGAATTTTTAGTATTTTTCTTAAATATTATTGCCAAGTAGATTTGTTTAATTATTGTCCTGGGGTAAAACCTTGAGAATCATTTGTCAAAATGTCCCTCTACATGGGTGTGTGTATGTATGTATATGCACGCACAGGTATAAAGAAAGCTATTTTTTTTTGGCTCTATATTGATTAATATTTAGTCTTCCTAAAGCAAAACTTATTTCTAATATTTTTCATGCTTTGTTCTCTTGGTCTTGTTTTCTCCTTTTTAATATGAAGAAAAAGCGCATAAAGAAAAAGGTGAGGCTTCTGAGACTTTTAAAACAGACCGTAGGAATTTGGATGGGTTTTGAGTGTCTTTGCTGTTTGTGTTAGCTTGTTAGAAATGCAATGACTTTGTCTTCAACTCTTAGAAATGGATTTAAGTTTGGATTGCTTTCTGTGCAGAATGAACAATTGCATCAGGATGTAGTTGACTATCAGAGGCAATTAGATTCTCAAAAAGAAACTATTCCATTACGAAGAGGAGAGGTTTCTGATTACACATCACAGTTGTCCAAAAGAAGCTCTGAGCTTGTCCAGTATTTGGATGAAATTCAGGTAAAAATCTATTCACTCTATTGAGTATATATTGGAGTTTTACTGACCGTAGTGTTTTTCATGACACCATGTCAATTTAGAGATAAAGTCACCTGGAGTAAGGGAATTCATAATATGGTATGGTTCTGTCATGCATATGGTCTGCATCTATGAATCTGGCAGAAGTAATGAAGTTATTAACTTAGTATTATGACATATTATGTCTTTTATTTGCTGTTTGGATTCATTGATATTGGTAACCTAGAGGTAAAATATGTTATTCTGTGCTAATTTCATGTAAAACTTTCAAGTTCTTATTCAGATATTAAGATGGGCACTTTCTAAAAGCTGTTTTTTCTTTATTTTTGCAGAATTTGACTGAAGCTAATGAGAAGTTAGAGATTCAAAACCAAGAAATGAGGAAAAATCTTGAGGAATCAGTGCAAGAAATGGAGAAGATGACTGATGAATATAGCAAAATGAAACTAATTGTGCAGCAATCTGATATTATTATGGATGAATTAAGAAAAGAGAAAGATCGCTACAAATTTCAAGTAAGAGCTGACTCATTATTTAGTATAATTTTTTTTTAGGTTTCTACTCTGTTTTCATATTTTAGCTTAAGTTAAAACATTCTATCTATGCAGTTAAAACCACATACTTCTCTAAAGTAACACTCTTTCAAAGTGGTGTGATCTTTGAATGTGGTACAGATTTTAAAATTTGACTGCAGATCACAAACTTTTTTTTTGTATAAAATGTTAGTCATGTACTGTACTCAAAAGTCATTCCCTTGCTGCTGTAATACTAATCTATTAAATGTTATGTACTCGATGTAGTGTGTTTGTACATAAATACTGGTTAAACCCAAACCTTTTTGTAATGTGATGTTCATGCAAATGGCATGTCTAGGTTCAGGATCTTTCAGACCAACTGAAAGCAAAGAACGAGGAAGATGATCCACTCATGGCAGCTGTAAATGCAAAAGTTGAAGAATGGAAGGTATGTTTTAGTACTTTTAAAATCATTTTTAGAAATTACTTCAGGTGTTCTGATGGTATTTTATCTTCTTTTCAGAAAATCTTAGCTTCAAAAGATGATGAACTCCTAGAGTATCAGCAAATGTTGTTTAACTTGGAAGAGAAAATGAAAATGGTCCAACTTGATGTAGACAGAAACAGTATACTATGCCTTCAGCAGGTACAGTCCATGTGAGGCATTGCACACATAGAAATGACCATTCACTAAATATGCTCATGACCAAATATATATTTAGTCTTTCATAGTTTGCAAATACAAAATACTTAAGTTTGAGAATTATGAGACAGGTCGATTCATTCGACTGTAAAGTTAGCTTAATAGACAATGTACAAAGAAAACTTCTATGTAGGCATGTATGTATCTATGTATGACCTGAACTCTTGGTAGTTGGTTCTGTTACTTTCACGTTTATCTTTTCTAGCTATATGTATTTCTAAGAAACACGTACTTAGTGTTTCTAAAATATAGCTTAGTTTCTGTGCACTAAATTTGTTAGTTAAGGAACAATCTTACCTAGTACTTAATTTTCTGTGTTCATTTGTCTCATCTGATTAACTCTGTGGTTCATTGTATGATAGAGCTAGCTGAATTTGTGTATCTCTCATATTCACGTAAAATTACATAGTTCTTCATGAATTTGAATGTCTCCACTTTCTTAAAAAACATAACCCCCTCCCCGTCCCCCCAAAATAATGTGGTCCATTAGGAATCCTGAAATAGTCATTATGGAAAGCATACACTCTGATTCCAGGATGATTTTCTACAGCCTTGCTGGAAGTTTTTTAAGTAAATGTGTATTGACATTTATGTAACATTTTGCGTTCTTGTAGACTGAGCAGTATGGTGAGATATATTTACGCAGTCTTCCAGACCTAGTGACAGATAGCTTCTCAAGAGAAAAAAACACTTAAATACAAATCAGCCTTAGGTATCAGAAGAGGAAAGCAGCTGAAAGTAACTTTGATAAGCAGTTGTTTGGTTTTATCTGAATAGATGGCTGTAGAGATTGCTTTTTTGGGGGGGTGAGGGGAGGGAGGGGGCATTACTAGCATGGCATTTTGAAATGTTTTGTGGAAATAAGCTGTATTTTAAGCAGACATTTAAAAACTAAATCAAGCTACTGCTCAGGTTTTTTACTCAAAATGGACTGAGCTTTCTATCCTTCAATGTATGTTTATATTCTGAAGAGTTATATTTAAGTCTTTACAACTTTGCTAAGTTCTGTACTTTTAGATTCTGAATGTGGTTATATTTTTAAGAAAGCCTGAAAGTTGTTTTTCAGAACAGTGGTATAGAGTAAGAACCTTGAGATTTTTATGTTTTTATTATTACATTTTATTATTATTTTACATTTTATTAGTATTATTCATGCTTGTAACTTTTTTAAAGCCTTTTTTATCTTTTACCACGTTTTTATTCATCACAGAAAAAGTGACGTTAAGCTTTCTATGTTGTCTCTAAAGTTCATGTGCAAGTACGGAAATAGCATAGTATAAATAGAAGTCACTTCCACAGTCTGCGTGTACTTCGGAATGTATGTGGATGCAAAACAAGATGTGATACCAATTTTTAAAAGTTAGATGGCTTGCTGAAAGGCTGTCTGCAATTCAGGTGTCATGTAGGATGGATTGTTAGTCCTTGCAATCTTGAACTTGTATTTCTCAGTTCCCAGTGGCAATTGTTTATGAGGAAGCTGCAAGAAACCTGTATCATCTGGAACTTTTCATCTAACATTGGCAAACTCTGAGAGTACTGTTACCATTTAAAATCATTATACTAAAATTCTGCTTTTTTTTCTGTTTGAGTGCTTTATTTTTACAATCTTATTTTTCCCACTTTGCATTTATATACCAAACTTCTAGATAATACCTGAACTCTCCGTTGTAAGTATAGTATATTTGATGTTCTGTAAATTGTTTTGTATTAGCTACATGTAATTTCTTCATTTACCATGTGGTGTTCTGTATTGGTAGTTTGCCTGTCAGTAAAGAAGGATCCTTTAATGGAATTTCTTTTTTTTTTTTTTTGTATGTGTAGGGTGTGCAAGAGCGAGATGCTCAGATAAGATTGCTTACTGAGCAAGTTGAACAGTATACCAAAGAAATGGAGAAAAATGCATTCGTTATTGAGAAATTAAAACATGATCTCCAAAAAGATAAAGGTAACATGACTATTTTATATTCATGTCAAAATTAGGAAAATCAGAAACCACAAATTTACTGTGCATTCTTTATTTTTTAGAAATACAGGAAAAAATAATTGCAGTATTTGAGTAATTTTAGTCTCTAATCTATTTTCTTCATTTTCTTTTATTAAACATTCATGAAGAGTTTACATTTATCCAGATTACCTCAGTGGGTTTTATGGGTAATAAAATTATACCTGTTCTGTAAAAGTTAGAGCATAACATACCAGGTCTCAGCTCCATCAAGAATTGAAAAGGAGTAGTAGCACGCAATTCCAAATAAATTCTGATTTCCCTTCTGTGCCCTCACTTATGATAAATACTGTTTGAAGGAACTATTGTGGGAAAGAAAACCCGACCTCTTATATGTAGTGTCTTTAATTTCCCAATTAAAAAGAGCAGGAAATGAATATGTCCTTTTTAATGTTTTCTGAAGTGTTTCTGTCTTGATTAATGGCAGATAGCAAGAATTCCTAGTTGAATTGTAAACACCAAGGTTTTTATTTCCAGGTCACTCCTCTCTTGCTCCACGGAATCAAATTGGGGATATGCAAGAAAAGTTAAAAATGCTGGAAGAGAGAACTTTGGAGGCTGAAAAATCAGCGGAATTGGCAGAAGCACATGCTAGAGAAAAGGACAAAGAACTTGTTGAGACTTTGAAAAGAATGAGAGACTATGAACTGGTAAACAGCTTTTCAGAGTGCAGAGGGTATTCATCATATTTTTAAGAGAGCATTTTGTCCTTCCATATTTATTTAATTGTTCTAATTAAAAATTAAATAAATGACTTTGATGGTATTCCCCTTTCTCTTCCCTCCCCTTTTGAACAGTAATTGAACATTCAAGGTATGATTCTTCAAAGGATCATGTAGTTGGAGGACTCACTTTTGAAATATGCAGACTCCTCTGTATTCAAGGACAGATTTATAGGATCTGCTTTTTGTTGAGTAACTTTTTTCACTAAGCATAGTGCAGAAAAGTGATAGAGGCTGAAAAACGTTTTTCTTGTCTGTGTAATGATGCAAGAAAGATTCATAATCTAGTAAGTCTTCTATTGGTTGTTTTGTTCTTACTTCCCATGTGGGGTTTTTACAGGGAATATATGGTTTGGAAGAAGCTGTTGCTGAAATCAAAGATTTAAGAAAGCAAGTCAAAATACGGGAACATGAGATCGAGACGTTAATTAAGGAAGTCAATAAACTTGAACTTAAAATAAATGACTTTCTTGATGAAAATGAAGAACTCAGAGAACGCTTAGGTATGCTGTATCCAGTACATGTTCAATTATTTGTTGGGTAAAAATTGAAATAGGATTTTATTATGGAAATTTTTTATAATACCAAGTCACTGGAAATAATTTGTTATATTCTGCTAATATTTCCAAGTAGTTTTAATTAGTTTGGAAAACTGCATGAATGAACTTGGCTTACAGATTCCTTTGACTGAAGAAAGTAGGAGAATAGGTTCTGTACTCTTTTTCGGTTTTGATTCCTCTTTGACCACACACTGCATAATAAAATTCCTAATACGGTATTTGGAAACCACAGCATCCTGAAGTTATAATGCTAGATGAAAAACACAGAGAAGACTTCAGCAGGCTTATTTTTAAATAGAAGAATTTAAATGTAAATAAGGCCACTTTATTGCACTTTGAGTAACTGAGGTAAAATTGCAGTTTTGAGTAACTGAGGTAAAATTAAGCTTTCTTCTTGTCTTAATACATGGAGTGTAGGACGTGTGTATATGTTATATAGATAGTTATATATTTTTATAGATAGTTGAAATATATTCAACTATCAACAAACTATTTTTTTAACTCTGTCTAGTTATGTTCTTACATAAATTACCTGCATTAACTAACATTAATGTTCCTCCTTAATGAGTAACTGTGATATATTTTGTTTTAGGTCTTGAGCCAAAGACAATGATTGATTTAAATGAATTCAGAAACAGCAAAGCACTGAAGCAGCAGCAATATAGAGCTGAAAACCAGATCCTTTTGCAAGAGGTGAGTGATAAATGCTATTTTTGTGTAAGAGCTATATAATAAAAATATATTGAAACAAAATGGAATACTGATCTGTGAATAATAATATGCAGATTGAAAGACTGGAAGAGGAAAGGATTGAACTGAAAAAACACATTCGTAAGTTGGTTCAGGAGAAAGGAAGAAGAGTTGCGACAACAGGTAGGATGTTTTTATTCTAAACTGTCCTTTCAAAAACATTCTGTTTATACTTATAAACAGAACTTATTCTGTTTATACTTAAGTATAAATATTGTGTTTGTACTTAATGTAGCTATGTTATATTTACTCATTTATTTAAATTAAAAGGCTAAGTAGATTGCATTGAATCTGTAGGAAGAGGTGAGTGGTTTTGGATTTCCTAGTCTTACAGCCCAGTATCTTTCTGAGTTGTGATGACTTGTAATGCATCACTGAGACTTCTGTCATTGCCTTGCAATGAGTGCAGGGTGATCTCCCCAAAATTTCCAGTAAATCTACTTAATTCATGTGTTTTGAAATTCTTAGAATTTTGATTCCGTGCTACCCAGGATAGCATAATGTGCTCAGATGGAAAGGTAGAAAACTAGAACTCAGATATAATAAATGGAGTCTATTCTTTGGCTTGGAGACCAATTAAAATTTCATAATAATTTATTACTTGTACATCTTCTTGCACCTTAGGATTGGATGCTGATAATATACAGATGACTGATAGCTTTACCGAAGAGAAGGGAAAGAATATGAGGAAGTTGGATTTCTTGAGCAGACATGACATTGCTGAAGTAAAAGCAAAGGTTGGTTCATAAAGCAAGTTTATGAACATTCCTTGTATTTCTCTTGCAAAAATTAAAAGCCCCTATTTTGTAAATATTTGTTAAAATATTTATCTAGGGGCTTTTATTAACTGCTTTTTAAAAAATCCCAGAATGAACAGTTTGTAATACTTTCTAGAAGACTAGTGAATATTCTGTATGTTTTGTAAATAACAGCCTAGCAGCTCATGTAATACAGAATGGAGAAACACACTTGCAGATAGAGTAGCACCAGTTGAAATTCTGAAATCAGAGAAGAATATAGCTGAAAACAGAAAGGCTGTGGGAAATCTACTTAGAAGATCTTCTGGCATACATGAGAATTCAGATCACTTGGAAAAAAGCAGAAGTACTTTTTCAGTTCATTTTGGTTCTGAACAAGTGATAAAGTGACAACTAGTTAAAACACAAGTGCAATTTTGAAGCTCTCAGTGTTTCAGAGCAACAACTTACACACCCTCTCAGACTTCTGGTGTGTACCAGACCACTATTCCAGCTGCTGCATGACCCAAGAGTACATACTTCGCTATGGACAGTATTATATGGGATACACCTCATGTAATTATTCCAGTGAATCCATTGCTGTTCCTATTTAGGCAAGAAATCAGTACATGGACAGAGAAATTTTCATGAATGCATACTTCAGATTTGAAGAAGTCTGTGACTAAAATATTAAATTGCTAAAACTAGATTCTGTGTATTTTCTTGTCTAGGAGAAACTTTATGTTTTTTTCTTTAGAATGAGTATCTTGCAACTGAATTACGTGAGAGAGAGAGAGATTTGGAGAAGAACAGGACTGTAATGGCCAAATTTCAATCTAAATGTAAGTTGCAACCTGTTTTAAAACTAGGGAATATTATGAGCTACCTGCAGATAGTTAGCTTATTCGGTTTTTCTGTTTCTAGAATTCTGATCATATATATCTGACTTGTAAAAAAAATCTTATGTTCATATTACTGTGTATATCTTTGCATGTGTATGTAAATATACATATGTAGTGTTACTAAATCAGTGATAGTAGCTGAAACATAGTTTGTTCACACTAAATACATTAAACTATTACGTCTCATGTTTTTCCTTCTTGATTCAGGCCTAGTAAGGGCTGTAAGTGTGGGAGTAATCCCAGTTGTAACAATTGTATAACTTGTGTAATTGTAGAGCTTTTCTGGCTCAAAGGAAGTACTGGGGAATTGGAGCCACTTGCTGCTTACTTACATATGTATGTTAGCTGAAGTACACTGCTTGAAAACTCAAAAATAAAAATAATTCTAATTTCTTTGGACAAGAAGCTTATTTTTTTTCCCCAGAGAATGTGAATTCTTAAAATTCTTTCTGACTTTTCAAAATAGACTTGGTGAAACTGCTCAAGTTGTTGCAGTTCACTCCTGGGTGTTCAGGATGATTAGCCATATTGTTTGAATGCAAAGAATGTCCTGACAGGTGTTTTCAGTTTTTTAAAGTTTTCAGACTATTTGCTTTGTGCTGGAAATCAGAGTTTCATTGAGAAACTATTGATGGTAGGGGTCTTGAGAGTCCTTGAAAGCCACATAATTTTAAATGCCCTTTTTTTCTCAGTCTGCGGAAGGAATTCAGGCAATTCCTAGATACTTCATTGTTACACCCAGACATTTCCAAGATAGCCGTGTTTCTGGACCGGTAAAAGTCCGGCTATTACAGAAGTTTAAAGTGAAGTAAACATTGAAGACTGGGAGGTTCAGTGAAGTCAATTGCATTCCCATGAAGCATTTAATTATGTTTTTTCTTGGTATTTCATCAGTAAGGTACACCTCCCACATATTCCTAGCAGCTCTGATTTTAATTTCATAATTGGTTATGCCTATGTATGTTCATTCTTTTAATTTAATCAAATCAACAGGTATCATGATGAAATGTCCTAGGAAACGTTAACTCTTTTTTTTTCAGTGCTTTTAAACATATTTACAACTTTTATTACAGTAAAAGAGTTATCAGAAGAGAATAAGCAACTTGAACAAGGAATGAAAGAAATATTGCAAGCCATCAAGGAAATGCAGAAGGATTCTAGTATGAAGGGAGGAGAAACAGCCTTGATAATCCCTAGTCTGGATCGTTTAGTTCATGTAAGATTGCTTTTTAAAGTATTATTTAGCTTTATAGGAATTACAGGGTATTTTTGTCCTCCTCAGTTATTAGTTTAATGTAAAATTTAATGGTGGTTTCTTTGTACATATGCTTTCTTAGTGTGATTCCCCTTTAAAAAGGTAAATTAAAATATACAGGAGAAGGGATTGCCATTAAAATTAAAAAAGCCCCTAGTTTCAGCTGGCTATAATAAAACTGTCCTTGGCAAATTTGTTGTCCCACTCATAAAGCTTTGTTAAAAGTTCATTTGCCTTTTTATCTCTATGGGACTTGCAGGAAATGTTTTTAAAAAACACTTTATTCAAACATCTTACAAAAAACAAGGCGTTTTCCAGGAAAGTGTAACCATATAAGTCATAGTCTATGCAAATATACCGTCAGGAAATTGTTAAATAGATGTTACAATGTTAAAATGTCATGCTTTTTGCTAGTTTCATGTAGTCTAAACTTGAGGGCTCCAGTTGACTCTGAAAAAAGTTAAAGCTTTTCTGCACTTTTTCTTTGTTTTGTTAATTAAATGTTTACTGCATTAGGCAATGGAGTCAAAGAATTCAGAGGGGATCTTTGATGCTAGTGTGCACTTGAAAGCTCAGGTTGACCAGCTTACAGGACGAAATGAGGAATTGAGACAGGAGCTAAGAGAGACTCAGAAGGAGGCAACAAGTTTGTCTAATCAGCTGGCAAGTGCCAATGAAAAGGTATATAATTTATTTTATATAATTTATTTTGTACTTCAAAAGTGACTGTTCTGATAATATAGAACAATCCACACAATCTATAAGACACTGAATTTAGCTTATGAAAACAGTGTAATTGTACAAATCTTACTGAAATATATGTAGTGGACCTACTAATTCCGTTTTAACTTTGGATCTTACTCTTCTTAATGTTACTTTATCCTTGGAATATTCCCTCATGTTAAACACCAAGCATGCCTGTCTTCTGGGGAGAGCTGTGCCCAAAAAAGCTCAGTGATCTATTTCTTCAAAAAAGCCAGGAGTCTTCCATTTTTTATTGATAAATATGTAACAGAAATTAGGTGTTTGAAATTATGAATCATTCTCCAAAGTCCTATATCTTGTTTTAAGTCGTACAGTTCATTCTGTAGAATGCTTCTTCCAGGGAAGGAATGAGGAATGGATTATTATCTTACAAGAAGCCAAATTTAAATTTGCTTTTTATGACAGCTTTGGTGATGCAAAAAGATTTGCCAGAAACTAATCTTCTAGAATAGTTTTTTACATACTGTTAGAGAACCAGAGAGCTTTTAAATTAAATGAAAAGGGAAAGTTTTGTTTAGAAAAAACTGCCAAATAACCACTGCAATAATTCTTTCCAAAACTTAATCTTACTAAAGGAGTAGAATGCACTGTGTTTTAAACAATTGGGAATAAAACTGTGGTGGTATGTGTAGTTACCCTGATTGCTGGGGTAATTTGATAAATTTGGATGAATTTATTATGCATTTAATGATTTATGAAATCATAGCACTTTTAAAAGGTTATTTTAAGGAGTATTAGAATGTTTTAGAATATAAGTGAAAATTAATTAAGTTATTAATCACAACTGATGTAGCAATATATTTTTCATAATTTGTTTTTAAATCTAATAGCAAGAGCTACTGCTTTATGGTTTTGTGTCCTTTCTTTAGATTGAACAAATGAAAAATGAAATTTGCTTACTACATCAGTCAGAAGGTGCCAATATTGTCTTCCAAACAGTGAATCTTCCAGAAGGAATGGCTCCTTCAAGTGTTAGTACGATTAATTCTCTGAATGAATATTTAATACATCTTACACAGGTAACTCATATATTCCTTGAAATAAAGAGTATTCATAACATGTATCTAATTCCTCCAAAATCCAGTAGTATGCCGTGTGTGGAAACAAGAGATCTCTCCAAAATTATTTTGGTGTTCTAACATCTACTAAGCTCTTTGGGCTCTTCTGTAATTTAAAGCTGTAAGTATTTTGCTGTGCTGTAAACCTGAAAGGTAATAGTTAACTAACTTTTGGAACAGCAGTTCAGATTTTTTTTGTTTTAAATCTGGATTTTGATCTAAATATTTGCCCACTCTTCCTTCTACTTCCACAGTTGCACTCTTTCTATGAGAAATTCTCTCTTACTGCTGTCTGGATTCCACACCTGAGTCTGCATGTGCAAATCCTACTTGAACAGTTTTTCCCTATAGAGCCAAGGTCTCTATTAATTTATTATATGAATTTTCATTCCATTATTTGTCAAAAATACATCAACAATTGTAAATAGAGGCATAAATACATTGAAACAGATTCCAGTGATTCCCATGGGAAGCATAGCAAACAGGATTATATTAATGAAGAATTGACTATTTCAGAATTGGAGTAAAAAAAAAAGTTACCTTTTTATTATTATTACATTATCTTTTTCTGTCGTTGATATTTTTTTTTTCATTAGAGAATATTTTTTCAACTCTATATGCTTGTAAAGTAGAATAGTATTTGGGAAAATGAGAAGAAAATGCCACTTCCCAGTTAGACATTCAATTAGTATTCTTTGTAGGCTAGCAATGGGTCCTGGTGTTTTGAACTTGAAGGCCTGTAACCTGCAGTGCAATTGTGCTCTATTTCACACCTGTTAATGTGAATGCCGAAGCTCACTGGTTTTTTTCATCTGTTGCTTCTAAAGAAAATACATATTTCATATCCGTAGTTCACATAGTTCATAACAGAAGCATCTATCATGAAAACACAAAGGACTGCCATTTTGATTAGATTATTAGTTTTGTGTTTAAAACCTATATTAATAACTTCTGTATTTTTATTTTGAAAATAACAATTAGGAACTGGAAAACAAAGAAAAGTTACTTAAACAATTAGAAGATGCAGTAGAGGACTACAAGCGAAAATTTGCAGTAATTCGTCATCAACAAGGCTTGCTGTATAAAGAATATCAAAGGTATTGCTCTCTTTTCTGAATGATGAAAGTTCAATTATCTAAGTATTTAACAATCTTGAAACAAGATTTGCTGCTGTGTTGAAGTAGTCCTTTGGTTAATGTCATAAGTGCTGCCATGTTTGGATAGGGACTCCATACATTTTTTTCAGTCCTGTAAAGATTCAGACAACTCCTACAAAACCATTTTCTGCTGGACTCTTCTCATGTTGCATATTTTATGAGGATTTCATTGTGCTTTCTGCATCGGATATCTTGCATTTTAGTGGAACCTGGTGTGATGGACTCTTCAGCCTCATTTTCTTTTGCTTTCAAGTATGGGTTGTAATAGGTTTTTGGAAGTGGAGAGGAGGGGAGGGGGAAAAAAGCAAACTACTGTACAAATACAGTCAGAGATCTCTGAAAATTTCAGGTTGTCAGGATTTTGTGGCTGGTTTTCTTTCAGGCTCTTAGTTCTTTTATATGCTTCAGTGAACCTAAATTCTATTAAATTATTCTTATGGTTAAAAAATTAAAAAAGTGTTTTCATCTGTTTGGAGGATAGGGATAAATATGATGATTTGGATTTTTCAATTAACAAACTGTTATTTGAATACTCTCTTTCTTTGGATTGGAACGAACAGTCACCCAGGTGGCTTCTAGAATAAGGGTTTAACCTCTCAGAAACCTTTGTTTGTTCTTTGAATCAGTTAAGATTCCCAGACAATGTTATCTCTTTTTAAAGCATTAAAGATACAGCTTTTTTATTGAAGGCTCTAATATACTGCCTCATTTACTACTAGGTGAGATATCTCCAATGACAGGGAAAAAATGATGATTCAAGGCTCCTTCCTCTAAACCTGGTAGAGATTGAAGTTACCTGAGGAGATTCTTTGACTTGGCATCCCATTAAAAGTCACTTTCAAAGAATTTTCTTCCATTCTCCATTTTACTCCATTATGTAAGAAGCTAAGATACCTTCTTTGAGGAGATAATACCACTTCTAAAATACCCTTGATTTACCATTGTTTAAACAAGCCTAAACTATCCCATACAGTCTATAGGAACTTCCTTATTAGACAGGTATGAAAGTTCACAGTCTTTTTTTTTTTCTCAAATGAATAAATAAAAATGGGTAGAGGAGAGTAGTTTGGGCCAAGTGAAGCTGTGTGAGCTGAATCTTTTTATGTTTTCAATGTGTTTTTCACTGAAATAACAAAACAAGGGTGGGAACTTGTTAATTTCTGTAGCAGGAAGTTACGTCCTTTATGCAGCTGAAATAAAAATAAATGTAATGGAAGGAAAGATTTGCAGGCAAAAAAGTAGGAAAGTAAGGCATATATATCTCTGCATTATAATATACATAAGAACAGATAAGACACTGAAGAGTCATTTTCATCATTTAAGAAGCTGTAGCCTAAAGAGAGGGTATTGTTTTTCAGTAATCCGTCTACAATTTATCATGTGCTTTTCAAATTATATTACTGCTAAAAGTAAGTACCTTGGTTTGCAATATTTCAGAGTTGCTGTTGAAGCTACAGTTTTAAACATTATCAAGTCTTTCATCATAATAAATGAAAATTCCTTACTGTTTTAGTCAAAAGGAGAGCTGGCAGAAAGAATCAGAAAATATTAAAGAGGAAATGAAAAAGCTAGAAGAGCAAAAAGAACAGGATGCTATGAAAATAAAGGCATATTCTGTAAGTAATTTTTGTTGCTTTCATTTTTCAAAAGGACTTTAGGACATAGAACAGAGGTTTTAATACACTGCTCTGGTTTGTTAGATGGGAAAATGTGTACACACACCTCTTGTGCGTGCCCCAGGGTGCTGTGTATGTGTGGGGATGCTCCAGTGTTGTGTGTGCCCGTTGTCCTTCCTGCAGGCTGCTAACCTTGCACTGGAGAGAAGCCACCCCAGGAGGTCACATCACACACCTGGGGTGTGAGTCCCTAATTGTTGCACTTAGTACCTCCAGACCATTATCTGGAGTGCTGAGGAGTGGTGTCCAGCAGGGAAGAATCGCTCACAAATGCGCAGAAGATGCAGTGGAGAAGCCTCTGAAGCTGAACTAGGTTATGAGTGCTGTATTGTAACCCTTTCTGCCTCTGTTGTTAGAAGCTTTTATGCTTTTTTTATACCAGTTTTCAAGCTGACAACTTCTTTATTTCAAGTCTCTAATTTTATGGTTACTATTCAGTCTGGTTAATGGTGATCTTTAAGATTATCAGTTTTGAACAAATGCCTTCTAAGGCAGTCTCACGTGTACTGTTCACACACACTATTTACACTCACACTGCTCTCTTAACAATAGTTGTTACCCCGGCTGTTTGATTGGGAGGGGGAGCATGCAAGCAACCCCTTGGAAAACACATTAGTTTACACTAAGAATTAAGGTTACTACTTTTAATTGCATCTTATTATAAGTAACTGTTAATGTAAATGAATCAGTGTTTCAGAAAAACAGGAAACAGAATTCATCTTTCTATTTTGATTTACTTCCACCAAGTTTGAATTCAATATTCCATTAAGAAAACTGAAAAGTATTGGTGGTATTTAGAAGTTCCTGGAATTCATGCAGGTGTCTAATCACAGACATAGTGCAATTTTAGATGGCTACAGTTGTCTTTGGGCACCAAACTGCAAAATTTAACCAAAGGCATATTGGCCTTACAGAGAAGCAGACACAGAGCAAGGATATCACAGGGTGTTGAAAGTAACTGGGAATGTTTAGAAGACAGCAGCTCCAATTTCTACTACCTGTCTCCTTGGCAAGCTGATGTGTGTGACAGCAGAGCTAAAGCTCACATGACTTCTGTGACCTGAGTTGCCATAGTTTGCTCTCCCCACCGCTGCCCCACCTGGGATTTATACTTGCATGCAAGCACATGTGTGCACACAGACACACAAATGTTACTATAGCAGGGATCCTGAGCTTACTTTACAAATAAAGGTTTGGTCTTCAAAGTAGGACGTTATTAGGGTTTGTTTGGAGCCACAGGACTTCTCTTTTGTTTAGAAAATTGTTCCAATGCATTTTTTTTTATTCTACTATAAATGGGAAGACTGATGACAGGGAATGCAGAGAACCATTCTTATAAATTTTGAAAATGTCAGCATTAATTAAAATTCCAGTTAATCAGTACAAGGTACTAGCTTCTGGTTTTGAAGATTCGTCTTTTTCTTAGAATATTGTATACCTGGGCATATGTTGAGTGTGTGTATATATTTTATTAGCAAAAAGAAATTATTTCGGACAAATTAATGGAATTTTTCCACCTAGATTAAAAAGTATGCAAGAAAGCTTGTGTATATAGTTGTGCTTTACCATATTTCTGAACAAGGTTCTTTGTTAAAAAAATGTTTTACAGAATTTACTCGATGCACTTCAGATGGATCCTGATGAAACAAAGAAAGTACTTGCAGAAAATAATAGAAAAATAACTGTTTTACGAGTTAATGAAAAATCACTAACAAGGCAGTGTACCACTTTACTTGAAATGGAACGACACCTCAGAAAAGAAAATGAGAAACTAAAGGGTGAAATAACACATATGGAGACTGCAGTTACAGGGAAGATTGGAAACTTGCAACGATTCAAGGTATAGTTTATAGTAGTAATAGCACACATTTTTATTTTTACTATTTGGAAAGAAATACCCTTTGTTTTTAAATTGAGTTGGTACTAGTTTCTTGAATGCATTACCCAAAAGCTTGCTAATTGCTGTTACAAATTTTGTAGAAATATCCTTTGTGTTTAAATAAGCACTGTGACCTGGACAAGCTCAAGAAGTGGGTCAGTGGGAACCTCACATGGTTTAACAAGACCAAGTGCAAGGTGCTGCACCTGAGTCAGGGTAACCCCTGGTACTAATCCAGGCTGGGGGGCGAACAGATGGAGAGCAGCCCTGCTGAGGAGGAGCTGGGGGTGCTGGTGGGTGAGAGGCTGGACATGACCCAGCCACGTGCACTCACAACCCAGAAAGCCAAACGTGTCCTGGGCTGCATCCAAAGCACTGTGGCTGTTATGAGGAAGGGTTGAGATAACTGGGATTGCTCAGACTGGAAAAGAGGAAGCCTTTGGGGTGGCCTGATTCTGGCCTTCCAGTATCTGGAGGGAGCCTACAAGAAATATGGAGAGAGACTTTTGATAAGGGGATGTAGTGACAGGACAAGGGGGAAGGGCTTCAAACCAAAAGAGAGTAGCTTTAGATTAAATATTAGGAAGAAATTCTTTGCTATGAGGGTGGTGAGGCACTGGCACAGGTTGCCCACAGAAGTTGTGGATGCCCTGTCCCTGGAAGTGTTCAAGGACAGGGCTCTGAACAACATGGTCTAGTGGAAGTTGTCCCTGCCCATGGCAGGGTGCTTTGGATCTAGATGATCTTCCAAGTGCCCTTCCAACCCAAACCATTCTGTGATTCTATGATCGTCGTATCTTACCTTCTGGCCTTGCAGGTTGCTAGGGCCTGTATTAGTTTTATAAAATATGTTTTGACAGTGCCTTGAGAGGCAACTATTGGTAAAATTACCCTGTGAATTGGAAAATCAGAGAAGTTTTGTCAGTGTTTCTTGCAGGAGATTTTTAAAGGTGAACAGTAATTTAGAAAAACAAACCAATTACCTAAAGCACTATATTAAGTATTATTCTTTTTACGCGGAGTAATTTTATATTTAAATTTCTAGCTGACCTTAGTAACCTATTGTGTTGATTATTTTCATAGGAAATGGCTTGCTTTAAGATTGCAGCTCTGCAAAAAGTGCTGGATGGTAGTGTGCCATTGTCTGAGCTAGAAGTGGCCAATAAGCAGTACAATGCATTAACTGCTAAATACAGAGAGATGTTACAAAAAGATAATTTGCTTGTCCAACGGACAACAAACATGGAACACATGGAGGTAATTTATGTTACTTTTTAACCCTAGGGGAAAGAAAATTACTATATATTAATTCAGCTTTGCTTTTTTTCCTCACTTAATAGAATGATAGAACAGAAGTTCCAGCACTGAAATTGCTGGTTAGAACAGTTTCATAGTGAGTATGAGATGTTTGAGCCAGTGTGACTGTTGCTGTTGAATTTTAATTTGCTTTCCTGGTATTCTTAGTGGATTAAGACACATACACAGAATTCCAGGTTTTATTTCAATGGGCAGACAGAAAAGCATTTTGTTTTGGTTCTTTGGGTTTTTGTTTGTTTGCTCTTTAAGCTTTGGATATGTTCCTTCAGAAAATATTTTTAGTTCATTGATTACTGAAACAAGGCTGGCAGAAGGAATATTTGCTGTCATCTTCAGTTTTGGAGGTCATAAGGAAAATTGAATGTAAACACTTCAAGGCTTTCTCTCAAAGTATGTGCTCTTACTAATTCCCAGCTTTTACAGAAATGAAATGTTTAATTCCAAAAAGAGTAAAGCTTTGGAATTTTACTTCCATAAAAGAACCCAAAAACCCCAAAGATTGTTCATAATGTGTTTGCAAAATATTGTAGGGACTGCAAATTTTTAACTCCTTCTGTGAACTCTTTTTCTGAAGTAGAAGGGAGTTTCTTCTCAAGCACTGTGAAGTTGGCTTCAGAGATACATTACTACCTCCCACTTTTCAGGGGTGGTAAAGAATGAATGGTGCCTACATCTATTTTATGGAATTTTGTGTGTATGAGAACTTGCATTGCCTATTTCAACAGCTTCATAGAGCTAGAGAATCATTTATCAACTAAAAACGTGTCCAGAAAACTAAAAAATGCAAATTAATATGAAGCATTCAGTTTGTTTTATTGGTTAATGTAGAAATTCGTGTTTGTATTTGGAGGAGTGAAGGAACATTTACAAAGGTAACATTTGGCATCATATTAGGTGACTAGCAGAACTAAAAGAAATGTATGGTCTGTCTTAAATAGATTTTTCTGTGCAAGATGAAGTACTCTGTGTGGGATGAAATATCCTCCAGAAGTACTTCTAATCTAATTCTAGACACCGTAGGAATCACAGTTGCTGGTCATAAATGTTCACAGTATTACTAGCTGTGATAGTAAGAAACAGAGGACAAAGACTTACATTTTTACACTTAGTAGGAAACATATACTCTTCTGTTGCCATATATGTAGGTTATGGGTCACACACAGATAAAGTTTTAATCTGAAAATTTTCATAGATACTAAGCATGAAATCTGCTACAAGTAAATAGTTTGCTGTTATGTTGCAACTTTTCTGTCCTACAGCGTGAGAATGAATCCTTGAAAGCACAGATAAATTCATTGAATAAGGAGCTGGAGATCACAAAAGAGAAACTTCATACTGTAGAACAGGCTTGGGAACAGATGACTAAACTGGGCAAGTATGAAAGTTATATTGTAACATTAAGCACCAAATGGTATATCCTGTATAAAAGTAATATTTGAAAATATTTTGAAATGGACATGTCTTAAAATAACCAAAATCAGAAAAATCAAAACTATTTCATGTCTTTCAGTAACAATCTTAATTTTTGTGCTGAATATTTTTGTTTGTATGCTTCATTTGACTAAAACCAAGTTTGTTATTTTTCTCTGGAAACTCTTCCACTTTGACTTTTTTTGGGTTACTGGGTCAAGGGTTTAAAAGCTTTTAAAGCAACATCATGTGAATTAGATTTTCTTAATGTGTTCTAACTTGATTCTCAGTCATAGTGCTTCAGAGGTTGTCAAGAAAGTGATTTCTTTTTGCTGGTTTCATGCTTTGTAGCAAAGTATTCTTTCTTGATAGCTGGGGTTTCTTCGTACAGCGTACATTCCCGTTATTCAAGAAGAACTCACTCACCCCTGTTTGTTTTACAGACCAGGCTTGACCAGGTATATTAAGGATAAAGTGAAAGGCTACACTGAAAATAGTTATCAGTGTCAATAACCATGGTTGCAGATACAGGCATTCATAATTGATAGTAATACATTATTCAAATTACGTACCTTTCAAATCTGTAATAAGGCAAGATAACCATGCCTTCAGTTTAAAAAAAATAATATAGCTGTTATGATAAAGTTTATGTGACATATATAAAGAAAAACTCATGTTCAGTTTCATGGTGGAAATAATTTTCATAGTTGAATCAGCTTGTGTATTTCCTAATTCAGTATTTTTTTCTTGTAGGGGATGACAGTGCAATGGACAAAGCCACAAAAGCAATAACCAACAGTGAGATTTTGTCCATTTCTAAGAAAATCACAATGTTAGAAATGAAGGAACTAAATGAAAGACAGAGAGCAGAACATTCACAACGAATGTATGAACATTTAAGGAGTACTGTAAAGCAAATAGAAGAACGTAATTTTGAATTGGAAACAAAATTTGCTGAGGTAAATCTGCTGAGATTTAACAGCCTAATTTGATACATCCTAAAAGCATATTTTTGAGCTTTTCAAAAATTATTTATATCAATAATATCAATTTGTATCAATAAATAAGTGTATAAATAAGCTTATGATGCAAAAAATAGTTTTGCAGCCTTTAAGAGCTGCAATTTTGCATGTGCAGGACATTGGTAAAAATATAACTAATTAATTTGTCAGTAGTTTATTTTAAAAGTTAGTTAATAGCTGTAAAACACATGATGAGCATCTTGACAGATAGTTTCCTAGTTTTGTCACCAGACTGCAAGAAAAAAGTCTCTTCCAGACCTGTTATTTCTTTTGGCTAATTCATATGATCTCTTTTCATTTATTTTTTTCTTATAATTACCAATTATTCAAAAAAAGGTTAGAACTTTACATCCCTTGGGCTACTGATAGTGTTGTGATTCTGTTACAGATTGGCTATGTCCTGTGCCACACATTGTCTATAGTACAGGAATAGAAGTTATGTGCCATTGAAGCTCATGAACCTTAATATTCCTATTCTATTAGTCTTAACCTTGTTAGGTTTTTTTGTCCACACTATTCGTATTTGGATTTTTAATAGAAATTTATTTTTTACTAGCAGGAGACTTTATTATAGTTTCTAGAATAAATTTATTAATAGGAATTGTACAGATTTGTTCTCGTGCCATTACTGGTCTACTATTTAAGCACAAAGGAAGAAAAAGAATAATTGATAGGAGTGCTGATTTCATTTCCACTCCTTGTCTTTTGCTAGTGTAGCCTAACTATTTTAGATTGCTATTGTGTGACTCCCTGTTTCTCTGATGTTTTAGTAATGTGTGTTACATTGTTTTGATTTGATTTAATCTCCAAGAGGGCATAACTGAAAGTGTATAAAGCTTTTCAGCAGCAGTACTGTTAAAGCCTTTTTTGATGGGATAGTTTCTTTTATTTCTTTAAGAAATGCTTTAGGTGATGCACCCTAGTGTCACATTTTTCATATTCTCTTTTTTTGCATATTTTATTTGTCTTGTCTACTTTTAGGTCTGATGGTCTTCCTTTATTCTGAGTTGATGAACTCCTAATGCCATAATTTTTTCTTTCTAGTTCCTCTGTATCCGTTTTTCCTCATTTCTGTACCTCCAGTACATACACTTTCTGTTTCATATACTCCTGTAGTCAGTACCTCCTAATCTGATGTAATAGCTCTTTTTTTGTTTGAGAAAGAGACAACAAGATTGTGTGCAGATGTAATTAATGACAGTTGTAAGTGACATCAGTTTAAGAACTGATAACCAGAAGTCTTCTATACATCTTTTTAACTCATAAATCAACGTCAGCATTCTACTTTTAGTTTTCCAGATACGTGAGGATGCCCTGCACTTCTTTTTGTTTGTTTAGGAAATCAGTTATTTTATTAAGAAGAAGTGGTATCAGAATAATGGGCCACAGCTGTATGTACTAGTTAAGTCCTGAGACTTCTCTGTGTTGTCTAAAGGTTTTCAGATTATCTATCTTAATGCTCTTTGGTTTGAATTGAAATATTGGTTACTCCATATTTGATAATCAACTTGAGAAATCAGGCTGCTTGAAAGAATATCACTTAATTAAGAAAGGTTTTTTTAGAAAGAACAAAAGAACAATATTATTGTCAGTCTTGGCATTTATAACCTCTATTTGTGTTACCAATGCCAATATAATAGGCAGTATATAAATATGTAAGACTGTTCATTTCCTGAAGTGTTTACAGTCTTTTTTAAATGTGTTTTTATTTTTAATTTTATTTTAGGAGCAAGTTATTGTGGTAATGCTTTTAAGAAAATTCATTAATAAAAATTGTGTTTAGTTTAGATTTCTTTTCTGTGCCAAATCGTGTATTCATTCCTATGTGCATGCAACCCTGCAAACAAAAAGATGTTTAGGCAGAGAGTAAGGGAAACTGGTTTTTGAAGACAACCTCATCACAGCTGAACTGTGTATTGCAATGAGTGACAAATGAAAAGTACTTTTGGCACTGCTATTTTCATTGCAGAGTTTGAGCAGTTACGTGCTTAGGATACCATTTTGTTTGTTTGTTTCTGGTTTTGATTTTTTTAAGCTCACCAAAATCAATCTTGAGGCACAGAAAGTGGAACAGGAATTAAGAGATGAACTGTCAAAGAGTGTAAGTAAGGCAGTAAGTGATGCTGATAGACGACAAATTATGGACCTAGAGAAGCGTGAGATGGAGCTCAAGATTGAAGTATCAAAGTAAGTGCTGAAGTAACAAATTTTGAATGCAGTATCTTCGGAAAGGTGTGAAAATTTAGGCTATTAGTCTTATGTAATACACTACTTATGTATCACTGACATCCAATTTTCTGTGCCTGTTCTTTTGAGCATTTATATATGCCAAATTTGGCATTGAAATTGAAGCATTTAATTCCTGACTATAAAGAATGCAATTTGTTTCATTTTAATTTGAACAAGGAATTGAGTGCTGGCCTGGCTAGATACGTAAGTGTGCAATTAGATACTTACAGTACTATTTTTACACTAATTAAGGTTGATTTTGTTTCTGTGCCACCACCCCTCTTTATGTGTATGAAAATCTCATATAACTAACTGGAAAGCAGTTCTTACTTTGAAAGACTCGTATCTCAAAGATTAAGTTACAGTAGGAGGGAGGTTTGCCATTTACTTAAAAGAGATTAACTGCATAAATTGGAAAACTGAGCTTTTTAGATATGTTGATATGGACATTTGTCTTTGAGTAATTAATACAATCATGTTATATTCCTAAACCAGTAAAGTCTATAGGGACACTTGCAGTGATATTCAGCACTGCAAATAAGTTATTAGACTTGGGGAAGCAGAGAAGGGAATTGAGAATGAAACATTTTGAGCATTTAGAAAATGTTGAGTATTAATATCCTAAAGTGGGAGAGAAATACAGGACAGAGATGCTTAGTTTAGGTAAAAAAAACCATGGCATTGTTTTCCTGGAGTAGGTTACTGCTAGCAAACTTCTGTATAATGTATGGCAAAATCTCCTGTGAAAAATTTGAGAGGCAATACAGAACAAGAATTTCCTTAACCAGAGCTCTGAGTAGTAGAGAAGAATATGCTGAAAAGAATGAAGTCCAAATGTTTCGATATGATGAAACATACTAAGTATCTTTCCTTAGCATCTTCTATGTAGAAAAACTTAATAGGTTACTCAGTGCTTTCAAGTGACACAATACTCTTGTTTGTCCTGGAAGGTTAAGAGAACTATCTGATGTAGCACAAACACAAGTTGAAGCTCTGGAGGCACGCCAACAATACAGAGATAAAGAAGTGGAATCTCTTAGAATGCAAATTTTACATTATCAGGTAAAATTCAGCCTGTCTTAAAATTGCAGTTTGGATCCTTTTTTTCCCTGGAGTGAGAAGAAATGAAGTAATTTTGCAATGAATCAGAAAACAGCAGAAGTATTTCAGAAGGATCTTAGCAAACTGGTCCTTGTAGTGGCCATACCCTTTCAAAAGTTCTATATTACATTAATTATTCCCTTCTCCATTTATTCCATTTCTAGCTGTGCAACTATTACAGATCCTGACCTTTTTCCATGTTGTTTACATAACATTAATTCTTTTATCATTAATAACTCACGGTCAAGGAAAAACTCATGTTCAGGAAAATTTGATCATTTTTTACAAGGCAAGAAATTACTTGCAAATATTGAAGATTTGCAGTAGGTTTACTATTTTGTTTTGTTATTAGCTAAAACAATTTATTGGGATTTGGTTTCATGTTGTAGAAGGGTTTGAGTCCTTAAATCCAACACGTGTCAGCTTTTACGTTACCATATTTTCTAAGTTTAGGTATACATTTCTTCCTCCATTTGTGGTATTTTAGAAAGAGACCATTTTTAAGATAAGTATCTGAAAAGGTGTACTTCTAAAATGTGGCCATAGAAACAACAGTGGAAAAATAAAAGCCTGTTAGAGGCTAATTCTTACTCTTCTCTGTGGAATAAAATACATGCAATATATAATATATTAAAAAAATAGCTTGTTTATATTTACATATAAATTGTGTTAAAATGAAAAATAAATTTGTTCTATCAATTTTGTTCTTAGGCACAGTCAGATGAAAAAGCAATTATTGCAAAACTCCATCAAGATATCACAGCCCTTCAAGGTAGTGAATCTCTTGCTGTAGGCAAATTGGAGAAGTTCAAATTGAAACTGCAGAAGATGGAGATCCATAATCTACGTTTAGAGCAGAAGCTTGATGAGAGAGATCAAGCCTTATATTTTGCCCGACTCGAAGGAAGAAATAGAGCCAAACATCTACAACAGACGGTTCAGTCTTTGCGGCGACAGTTTAGTGGTGCTCTGCCTTTAGCGCAGCAAGAAAAATTCTCTAAAACAATGATTCAGCTACAGAATGACAAACTGAAGATCCTGGAAGAAGTTCAGCATGCCCAGCAGGAGCGTCGAAATGCAGAAAACAGAGCATTAGAGCTGGAGTTAAAACTAAAAAATCTAGAAGAATTATTAAGTGCATTGAAGGATGCAAGAGGAGCTCAAAAGGTTTGTGATTTTACAGCTTTGAATAGCTTTGCTTATCTGATCTGCATTTAAATTATGTTCACTTTGTTTTAATATGTTTTATGTTTATAGGTTTAAATATGTTTTAATGTGAAACTTACTGATTTCAAAATACACTGGTAGAATATGACAGCAATTATATTTTGTTTTCTGTAAAAGTCAGTGCAGTTATATTTACTAATTATCTTTTGTGCCCAATTAAGGCACATAGGAACTAGAGGCTAGCTATAAATGCAGTTATATTAAATTGAATTATATTATGAATCTAATTAAATAATGAATTAAATTAAATACAGAGTAGCATTCTGAAGTTCTGTTCCATGAGCCTGCAGCAAAATCTTCACTGAAGATCCATGTCTTTTTAGATAAATCCAGGGGCAGTAATTTTGGCAGCATGGTTAGAAATGTTCCTGTGCTCACGTAAATCTGCTTAAGCTATTTTGCAACTGTAAGCAATGTTGCCCTGAAATCTTAAGAAGGCTTTCTCACTTCTCTTCAAGGTCACTGTATATTATATAGTATGATTGTATCTGTTATCACTGAAGTTGTCTGCATGTAAGCAACCAATGGTTGTAACGCTCTGGGCACATTTTAGTTTTGAGTCAGTTTTCTAGTATTTTTCTAGAGCATTTTGATATAGGTATCTCTGTTATTCTTAGTACATGTGCATTTTTTTGAATACTTATAGTTTTTAATGGTTTTGAATTCTTTTGCTCTTTTAGAAAAGACAAACCAAACTTTTTGCATACTTTTTTTGTTCAGTCGGGACAGATACATAGGGTATAACTTGGGTCATGTGAAAATTGTTTGCAATGCACTTTTGTCAGTGTAAGGGAAACCTGTTGCCTCTCCAGTTGTGTGCTGCACTTCTCAGTCACTCCCCTTGCAGTTTCATACTCTCGTCATGCTTCCTCACTCAAGAAAAGTGAAGAAGCTTAAAAAGGCAGAATATCTGTCTTCCAGTTAGCTTGAGAAGTTCCATCCTGCCTCAAGGGCAAAGAGTGAAGCCGCGTCTTGTTGGCCTGTGGTAAATTATAATGTACTGTATGTTATTCATTGCAAGGTAATTGAGTGGCACATGAAGATGGAGGAACTCCATCTGCAGGAACTTAAACTTAGTCGAGAATTAGTCAAGCAAAAGGAAGAGGTGAAGTATTTGCGTAATATAATTTCTGAATATGAATGTACAATCAGTAACCTGGAAGAAGAAATTGTGCAGCAGAACAAGGTATGTATTTCTGCATGCTATTGAAAAAATATCCTAGTCCTTCCTTTCCTAAATGGTTTTCTAATAAGTTTGTAACATAGGTGTTTGCATCTTGATTTCATAATTCTTTTTAATAGCTCTTCTGGGTAGTTTACTTTTCAGTAACTATTTTTTCAGTTGAAGTTGGCTATAAAATTCCCATTTATTTCCCCAAATTGCCTTCAATAAATAAACTACTTTTATCAAACATTTGTTACAGTTTCATGAAGGAAGGCAAATGGCTTGGGATCAGAGAGAAGTAGAACTGCAGCGCCAGTTAGACCGGTATGATCATCAACAAACTGAAATACTTAGCACAGCTTTAAAGGTACATGCACTAAAAGTAGACTCATAAGCATGTTTTTCAGAGCTGTCAGAGTACATGAATATGAATCTTTCTGTGCAGTTAGAAGAGGCTACAGGCTCAGTTCCAGACCCTAGTTTGCCAATCCCACAGCAACTTGAGTTGGCTTTAAGAAAGATTCAGGAGCATATTCGAACAATCCTGGAAACTAGGGCAACCTGCAGATCACTGGAGGAGGTAATTTAATGTATAAATTATAATTTAAAGTGACAAAGTTTGTGTTTCCACGTTCTTTTACTTCTTTTTCCATGAAAAAGATCCTTTTTAAAATGTCATTTAGACATATTTAACACAGAGAAAATGTAAATAAAAAATATAATCACACCATGAATAAAATGAAATCTTTTTTCCATTGGAACAAATCAAAGAGGAGAATTTTCTAATGTTTTTATTAATCCATTCAGTAGGATAAGATGGCTCTTGCTGTACAAAATTCAGTTGACTATACCTAGTTAAATTTAGCAAGTGTTACAAAATACTTTTATCTTGGGTTGCTAAAGTGCTACTCTGCTACAGAAGATACTTTGTGGTTCTTAAATAATTTGTAAAACACCAGCTTCGTCATTTAGTAGCACAAAATGAATTGTTTAAGTGTCTTGTGCCAAGCAAATAATACATAAAGACACAGTAATGATATTCTGGGTCATTTTCATCTAATAGTAATCCTGTATAGACTGAAACCAGTGCAAAGTGTTTTGTGTTTTTAAGTCCATTTAGACAAAACTTTCTGGTACATTTCTTGAAAAGTAAGATCTTTTTGCAGTGGTTGAATTCTGGAAACAAAGAAATTGCCTTTTGTTGTAGAAATTAAAAGAAAAGGAAACGGCTCTGTGGAAAGCTGAACAAAATGTTATATCAAGAGACAAAGTTATAAATGAATTAAGACTTCGATTGCCTGCAACATCAGGAGAGAAAATAATGGCTGAATTAAGCAAACAAGAAGATGATTCAGAATACCATCATGCCATTAAAATTGCTCATCAGACCATTGCAAATATGCAAGCAAGATTAAATCAAAAGGAAGAAGTGTTAAAAAGATACCAACATATGCTTGCTAAAGCAAGAGAGGTATTTAAACTCTTTGTCTGAAATTTCTTCCATTTTCAAGTTGTTTTATTTGATTCTTTGTTTTCTTATTCCTAGTGAAATCTAAAAAAAACAGGTTTCTGAACTCACACATAACAGAACAGAGACAATTTTTTATTTCATATGTGGAAAGTTCATGTAGAATATTTTAGCTTTTTAGAATAGGAGGCTTGCTTAGTCAAGAGGTCATGTATTTAATTTCTGTCTAGGAATTAAAGTAGTGTCACAAGAAGAAAACTAAAATTCTGCCAAAGTGGTCTCAGTATACTTCGTATGTTTCTTTGGGATTTTTCAGTATTTGCAACAGAGATCTCTGGCTTGTATCTGGTAGTGAAGGTACAAGAAAGACACACATTTATAGATAACATTCTTCTAAGCATATTTTAAACTAAGGTGTTATTTAAAGCATAAACAGTGTATCCAAGCATGCTTTATATTTTATAAGCATAATTTATATTCTTTTTTCTTTATATCCTTAAAGCGTATTTTAAAACATAAACCTTTTGTCAAAGAGATACTTCAAGGCCAAGCATCCATCAGTTTTAGTGTGTCTGGATCAGAAGCACATTTCCAAAGCTGACTTTCTATCATCTTCATGTAGTGTGCTTTGGTTAACATATGTAGCTATTTCTCTTGGGAGAAATCAAGGGGTTTTGTTTGGGAAGAAAACAGAAGATGCAGTCTTAAAATGAGCCTGTTGTTCTCTGTGGGCTAGCATTCCCACTGGGATCACACTATAGTCCAAAGTAAATAAACTTGAAATGTACCTAGTATGGATATCCCTGTCCATACTTATAGTCACAGTTGGTGAGGACCAACACCAAGGGTTTTGTTCTCCAGCTTCTGTGCTGTTACACCATACTACTTGCTACATAGCTTAAAACTGCAAGAGTTGATTTTTTTTTTTTCCCAATAGTGTTAAAAAGAAAAAAAAAATTCATTGATTATATCCAGAAGAAAAGAATTTTAAAAACTTCCAGAATTAGAGGAAAATCTGGGGAGTAATACTGAGCAATGAGTGAACAAACAACTTGAAGGCATTGTAGTGTCATGACTTTCTGTGATAGTGTGCATCACTAGAGTTTTATTTTGAACTAACAGGAACAAGAGGAAATAGCAAAGAAGCATGAGGAAGACATAAGAGTTCTACACCAGAAGTTAGATTTGCACACTGACAATTCCCTTAATAAATTCAAAGAGACTGCTTTGGTGAGTCATGTGTGTTTGTAGAATTAGTGAAGTTGCTCCTATATTTTTTACTTTGTTACTGAAAATAACAGTTTTGCAGTCAAAAGTGAGGGATAACTGATGACTGGAAAAATAATTGGGTGATTGATATACAGTTGTTGTATTGTTGAGAGAATTCACATGAGAGGGATTAGAAGTCAAGTGTAAAAAACAGAGTTACCACATTTGCATATCATCCTAATTTATGGAGACTTCTAGGGGAGAGAGTTACATACTGCTTTCTGGTCTTCTCATTCAGTGTATGGTTATATTAAGCTAACTCATTTTGATACCAAATTTCTCTCTGCACTTTATGATAAGGTGAAACCTGTATTCAGCTGTATTCTGTTGATCATTAGATGTACAAAGCTCTTTTCAAACCAGCCTGACTGGTTTCTCTGTCAACTAAGAAGCACATCTCAGTAAGTAAATGGTAGCTTTTAATGCTTGATTATATTTAGGATTGAGTTAAAAATGCATCAGTAGTGCTTATCTTTTGCTTAAAACTTAAAATGTTTATCACATGCGTTTCTTCTGTTTTACAGGAATTAGGGAAAAAGACCGCTATATCCCTGTCCAACAGCAAATATTTTCACCACTTAGAGAAAACTGTAGCAGAGCAGGATAATTCTCTTGCTTCACTTGTTGGAAAATTAAAGAAAACATCATCTGATTTGGAGAAACAGAAGCAAATTACTCTAACAAAAATCAATGAGTTTGAGACTATCAGAGCCCAGTAAGTTTTTAGACTATTAACATAAGTCACAATTAGAGTGGTTCAAGTCAGTTATGTATTGCTGCTACAGGACTGATCTATCAAATTGGACATGTTTTTGCTGAATTTAAGATGCAGCTGGAAAAAAAAATCTCAAAAGCATTGGTATAGTTGGCAATTCCAAGTTATTTTTAATCTGTAGCCCTTCACTGGGGCTAATACTGAAAAATGGTGGCTTGGAAAAATGCTTTTTAGTTGTTAGCTTTATGCCATTTAGTGAAAAAGAAAGTTGTTTTTAAGTTACTGTATTATTTGCTGGCTTGTGCTTTGTCATTTTTCTCCCCACGATACATTCATTTGGGTTTGTTGCTGAACGAGTTTAAACTCATGAAAGTTTAACCCATGTTTAAAAGGAAAAAATATGATACTTTCTTTGCCTGTGAGGACCAGGAATGAAAATGAATAATGCTCTAATCTCATTTTGCTGGCCTTCATGAGTTATTCTCTTACTAAACTGCCTTTTTTGAGCCAGTCTTTCTTTGCTGTTTCCAAATCTAAGTGTCATTTTCTTTAATAACAATAAAAAATAAACCATTGTGTCCTTTGTGATTTATTTGGAGTTTGCTAACTTAATTATTACACTGTACCCTATTAATGCTTATTTTATATTAGGCTTCAAGCAAAGCACACAGTTGATATGGCACAAATAAAACAAGAAGCAAATGAATTGAGGAACACCTTATCTCAGAAGGAGAAGGAATTAGCAAATGTAAAAGCTGAACTAGAGGTCCAAAAAGAAGCAAATAATAGAGCACCCACAGCAGCACTGAAAAACCTGGTGGAACAGCTGAAGAGCCAGTTAGCCATAAAAGAGAACCAGCACAAAGTTAGTCAACAAATACTAATCTCTACGTCGCTTAAATGTTTCTTAATGCTTAAGAATTCTTTATATAGCTGACTAGGAGGTACAATATAATTGTGTAACATGCCAAAGTAAAATACAATTATTGCTTTTGCCTGTTTTGTAGCAGCATCTTCACTTACAAAAAAAATTCAATTAATTATTTTCAGGCTTTGAGTAAAGCACTTCTAGAACTCCGAGCAGAAATGACTGCTAATGCTGAACAGCAAATTATTTCTGCTGCATCACAAAAAGAGGCGTATATGAATGTCCAGGAGATTGTTGACAGACAAACAAAGGGGCTTACGGTGAGTACTAGATAATATCATTGTATTGCTTTGTTGTATTGTTGATCAACCTGATTTGGGGCCTTTGGTGGCTTTTTTCTTTTCTTCTAGACACAGATAGAGGAATTGAATAATCAGATTACAAAACTTACAGATAACCTTAAAATAAGTAAAAACAAGGAAACTTCTTTGTCTGATGAAAGGGATGAGTTAAACCAAGAGCTTCAGAAGAAAGAAAAAGCATTTGCTAAAATATCAAGGGAAAAAAATGAAATTGAAAAAGAAAATGAAGAACTGAAGAACCGGATTAGGAGGCTAAACAGTAGCATTCAGGTAGAAGTGACTTTTCAAACTATGTTTGATCTTCGTCAAGTTTCTGTATAGATGAGCTGGTTGGGGGGGTGAAAGATTTAAGTATCTTACACTTGATAAAAAAAATTATTTTTTCCTCATCATCTGGGTTACATGTAAGATACTAGCTTTCTTTCTTGCCTCAGCTAAAAAAAAAATAATTACATACTTCTTGAAATATGTTTGAAAGAGTCTGAGGAGTTGAATAACCACTTTCATAGCTTCTTGGAAAAATGGTATTTTGTCTTAATTTAAAGATAACTTTTAAAAGATCATTTAGGTTCTAAACTAAGTTTACCAATTTGGAATTAAAATCCTTATTTTTTGATTGGAGAAAAAAATCTTAGTAGTCACTAAAGTTGAAGTTGTAAAAATTTGTAATGTTTCAGAGCAAAGCTGATGAACAAAATCTGATAGATGTGCTTCAGAAAAAACTTAAAAAGTTGGAAAGTGAACTTGAGAAACAGTCTGAAGAAACAGAAAAAAAAGGTCTAAGAGAAGACAAGGTATGTGATATTTATATCATGGCTTTGAAAGACCTCATCAGCCAAGGCCAAGGCTGTTGACCTCTCCCTATTTCTTCTAAAACCTACCAGCCAAACTTGGTTAGAAAAAAAGCAGTTTCATGGCTGCAACTTCTCATGTTTCTCATGCTGTTACTGCTCTTGTTACTTAGTACTGCTATCTTAATGTTTTCCTGCCTTTTTCTAATGGATCTGTTGTCCTACAAAATCTCAGAAAACTAAGATTCTCTAGGTAGCAGTGAAATTGATTACATAAGTGAAAGGACGCCTTGCACTAGAGCCTCTAATTTCATAAAATTTTTTTGTAAAATGAATATTAAAAGCTAAGGAAGAATTTGGTAGGAGCATTAAACTGCACTAGCTTTATACACCAGTCACAGCAGTGTATTCAGTTGAACCTGCTACTTAGATATGGCAAATAATACTTCTTGGTTTGAACTGATAAATGAAGAAATATATCATTCTTACTTTTGTAGTATGTTTGCTTGTTTTGCTTTAAGAGAAGAAATCAAAAGGAAATACATAATCTGTTTATGTTCTTCACAGACCTCCAAGGAGGAAATAATTAGATGGGATGAAGGTAAAAAATGGCAAATCAAAATGGAAGGATTGCGGAACAAACTAAGGGAAAAGGAAAAAGAAGCAGATGCTTTATCCAAACAGTTGAATACACTGAAGGAATTTTATACAAAGTGAGTTGGTTTTAATTGATTCAGCTACAAGATGATGTCATAACGGAAATACAGATATGTTTGATATATAGTAATTACTGCAGTTTGTTATGTTTATAAGATTGATGGTGAGAATTCAACATTGCTGTTGAGACTAAAAGGATTAGTTGATTTTGAAGCAGCAGGCTACTCTGCTAACTCCTCTAGTATCCTTTCCCTTGTAGAAGCCAACAAGCTTTATTAGAAGAAAGTGTTTCGAAATTTAAGTCCTTTATTATGCTTCCTGGCTTAGCATTCTGTTATTCACACAAAGCAAATAACAGCTTTATGAAGACAGGCTGTTTCTCACAGTGTTGTTATTTAATTAGGTTGCTAGGACTGGATACTTGTAATGTTACTGCAGTAATGACAGTTCTAGGATTATGAGTTGGAAGCCATTTCAACAAACAATCCTATGTCCATACTCTCTGCAGATACTACGTTTACTTCAGTTGATGTAATGGCAGGATTTTACTGATAAAAGATGTGGTGTTGATTGTAGCTGTTGTTAAATTGTGATTTGAAACTGCTTTAAAATGGCATTTATTCTTAGCAAGCCTTGCCTGAATTTCACATAGAACACAGGCAAGACCAACAAGTGGTTTATGATGTGCATGATAATGACTTACTGTCCATTGCTTTTTTTGGAGTTTGAGTTGGGATTTTGGTAAGGTTTTACTGTCTATACAGTAACCTTATTAAACAGAAAAGGGGGTGTGGTTCAGTGAGCAAATAAAATGCAAACATGGATTCTTTTAAGACAGAAGATATTTTCTCCTCAAGAAAGCAAGTTAACAAATAAGCTTTAAAATGTAAATTTACTGAATGTTGCAGGACTGAAAAAGAGAAAATTGCTCTGCAGAAGAAGCTGAAAACTACTGGTGTCACTGTTGACCGTGTTATTGGAGTAAGAGCAACAGAAACTGAAAAAGAAGTGGAAGAACTAAGAAAACGGAATCTAGAATTAGAAAATGAAGTTGCACACATGAAGTGAGAGACTTTTTAAATTAATCTATAAAAATTGAAAAATCTAAATTAGTAAAAAATCTGTGGAATGAGATAGACTTTAATAGGTGAACTATAATTCAAGAAGGAAAAAAAGAAACAGGAATTTTAAAATTTCTGATAATTTCTGATATAAGCAAACTTAAAACTATTGGGGAGCAGTTGTGCATGTTCAGAGAATATGCAGCATTGGTTCATGATTCTAAAAAGCTAAAGAATATGAAAAACATACTCCTATTGTGGAAAATTTTAGCTACAGTTTAGAGTTGGTGAAAGTTACTGGAACTGCTAAGTGCAGATAGGAAGTGCATTCTTAACCAGTGTATCTACTACCACAGTGGACAATGTACCTGAATAATAGACTGTACGCATCTGAAAAGAGCAGATTCCTTTTGCCAAAGTGAGTATCTTCCATTCATGGGGATTAGTTGAAATGTGGCCATCGTTGATTTAGAATAACTAGCTTAGAAACACTGGAAAATCACGTCTAGAAATCCAGAAGTTCATGATGCTTTTACCTTAAAGGGTGTTTTTCTGCATTAATAGCCATTTGTTTGTTTTGGCTTGATTCATTTTTTGATGTAGAACACTGCAAGCAATCCCACGAGACTCTGTTGTAGAAGATCTACATCTCAAAAATCAGTATCTCCAGGAAAAGCTCCATGCATTACAGAGACAATGTTCAAGAGAGACATTTTTGAGACCCTTGGTAAGTTAATAATATAACCATATTACGTAGAATACTACTTAAGAAGAGTATTTGTTTTCTATTTGGTATTCTATGTCACTTAGCTGGTTTTATTCAAATGACAGTGTTCTACAGCAGATGAAATACTCAGCTTTTAGTGGTTTTAAAAAAACCCAACAAAACAAACACAAAAAACCCCAAATCCCCAAAACTTAAAGTTGCTGTATCATACAGGTAGAAGTTGGAATATTCAGCATCCTAGCATATGTGGAGAAATAAGGAAAAAATATTTTAAAATATATGAGTCTGCAACTGAGAGACTACTTTTATATTATATATTGATTAAAAATTCAAGATGCACGGAGTTTGGGGAAATACCGAGCTGCATTTCAGTTACATTAGGTGTTTTTGTTGTGCTTTGATTTTTACAAGGTTGATTATATTGCAAATTTTGCATTATTAAGTTTTCTTAATCTTTCAAGAATAGACTTTACAGTATATTCTATTTTCCTTTATTTCCTGTTTTCTTTTACTGTGTTCTGCTTTTCTTTCATGCTTCACTCTATCTTCAACTTGAATCAGAGTACATGTGACCAGACTGAACTGACCAAGTCTGTTCCTATCACTGTCAGTAAACAAAAGTATCTGAATTTCCTTCACAAGAAATCTCTTTCAAATAGGGATGAAATCAAACATCAGACTAATAATAGTGTTACTGATGGCAGTGAAGTAGATGAGGATGCAGACATGCAAACATCCATCATGCATAATGAAGGGCAGGAGGCTGCTGCTGATGCAAGCAGGGAAGTGTCTCCTGAACAGCACCATGAAGATAGTGAGAAATGCAAGGACACAGATATTTCTAGGGAAGGTAAAGAGAACTGCAGTGAAAAAGAAGAAAATACAACCCAGCCTGAAAATGGAAAAGTTAATGAGAAATGTGAAGAAAAAGAGAGGAAGCAAGAAATTTTCAAGCAATCAAATGTGGATGAAGAATGTGTAGAAGACTCTGATACTGACAGAATGAGCTGCAATCAGTCTGATTCAGGGGAACATCCTAATCAAGCTAATGGCTGTGAAGCAGACAAAATAAATATGAATAATGAAATGAATCCACACACTGCAGAGAATAAACAGGAAAATGACAGAAGCTGTACAGAAGGGGTTGAAACTACCCCAGAATTTTGTGAAATGCCCGAGGTTTGATACTGTAGTAGCCCTCTAGCATTTCTTCAGTATAAATAATATAGAAATAGAATAGTTTGGTCTTGATAAAGCACTGCTTTCCTATCCATGGTCTGCGGGGATATTGAAGTACTTGCCAAGTGGTCCATAAAGCAAACCTTATACTTTCATGATAGGCATGCATGTCAGCTCACAAGTAAGCTACTGTCAATCCTAAAATTTTGATCCAGAGAGTTTACAAATAACCCCAAAGATACATGGAGCTAATTGATGTCCTTCATTCTTTAAGAGACTTATGATATGTTATTATTTACACTTAGGAAAAAAAAATGCTTTAATGAAGCAAATACTTGATTCCTCTAATTAGTGATGAAGTAATGAATCATACAGTAATTCCCAAATTACATAAGTAAAAACCACTGATTATTATATTATTAAAAGGTTTTACTCTTTACTAGCCAGGCATAGTAATTTACCATATCACTGTGATTTGAATTGGCACTATAAAGTATGCAAAGCACTCTTTGTGTAGTATAAATTACTAGCCTCCATGCATAAAGACTTAAGACTGTGGGAACTAACAGATTAAATGAGAGTTACATACTGCTCTTCCTGACTTGCTTTCTGATCCATTTGACATATATGACATTTCTTATGACACATGGTACTACTTAAAAAACTATCAGAGTATGTCCTTAAAATTAGATGCTGTTCCCAGGTACAGTGTCACAGCTTACTACATTCAGTAGCTTTTTTATCTTTTAGTCTTTGAGATTTATTTCTACAGAATAGTTTGAGAGTCAGTTTTGGTTTGATGAAATTTTTACTAGTTTATACTGATTTTTAAACTTCCCTTAAAGGTTAAGCAAGTTAAAGTAATGTAAGAGAAGGTGTTAAAATCAAAGCAGATTAGATCAAAACTGGTAATAATAAAGTTTTGTTTCATTTCTGTGAGAAATACTAGTTATCTGTTGCACTTAATCAGCTACAACTGATAGTTGTAATTTTGAATTAGTACATTACCACTTAATAGCAGTTTTTCCCCCTCTTTTCTCAAGACATCACGAATAGGATCAAGTGATCAGTATCGAAGAGAACAAGAAGTTTTGAAGGAAAATTTAAGATTGTCATCTGAAAACATTGAGCTAAGATTCCAACTAGAGCAGGCCAATAAAGATTTGCCAAGACTAAAGGTAACATCTTTTTACTTTAGTCCCCTTTACCCTCACACAGGTCAGGGATTTGTTTAAAAATAGATATTTCTTCTGTACATACTGTAAATTTTCCACGATTTTACAGAAGATGAGAGGGTTGAATAGCTGGTAGAAATGATGGAAAATATCACTGAGATGGGAAATTGGTTTCTCTTAAATTTTTCAAAGTAAAACTACACTGTAATTTTGTTTACCAGTTGTTCACCTCAATTTGAGATCTAAGTTGCTTATTACTTTTTTTTTTTACTTGTAGGACCAAGTAGATGACTTAAAAGAAATGTGTGAACTTCTCAAAAAAGAGAAAGCAGAAGCTGAACGAAAGCTGGGCAGCATTAGAGGGGTGAGTATTCTAACAGCACTTTCCATCATAATTAAATGAAAATTAAATACAAAAAAAAGCAAAGTATTATTGAAGCTAAATTATTTGGAATCAACCAAAAGCAAACATGAATTGTTCTTGCCTATTTTATTGACAAAATGCTATAATAAATTAATGACATTAAGTTAACAGGACCATTAGAAGGACTAGAGCTAAACCATTACATATTTACACTATCATGGCCTTATTTTGTCATTTTGATTAGTTACCTTCAGAAGCATATTTGTACAATAAATCGTAGTTACAGCCATAATAATGAAAATTATATTCATGTATCTATGTAAATGATTTGATGCAGATGTAGAAAGGGTACTTTACTGTTAGTGAAAGTTTTTGTTGTACTATGCAAGGTGACACAGCTAAATTTTACCCTAGCTACTGTCAACTACCTTAATAGAACAGTATTTCAGAAGTTTAAGGGAAGAAAGTACTCAGCAGTGCCCAGTATGTCTCTTGCTGCTCACTTATCAAACTCTTTGTGTGACCTTCTAAAGAAAGCTGAGTTAGTAAAAGCTCCTAAGTGCCTTTGTAGCTCTTTGTAGATCGCTATACAAGGTAAATGAGTTCTGCTTCTGGGGACCTGGAAAAGATCAGATATTTTTCATTCTTTACTCATGCCTTGTGTGGACTGCTTGTGTATCTGTCTCTTATGCAGTGGTATTCTTGGACAAGGAAATTCAGTTTATAAAACTGTTTCATGCAAAAGTTCTGAGGAGACAGCAAATTCTGCATCTTTCTCCATTCACAGGCAGCAAGATGTGACAGGTTTTTCTTTAATTCTGCTGGGTACCAACATAAACCTCCTAATCCCTCCAGTTATTTTAGAGAAGAAAAAGAAGTAGTTTTTACTTCTGAAATTTGGTTGCTATATATATTTATGAAGAACTCCAGGGAATAAAATCCTCCCCATTTTCCACTTACTTTGCTCCTTACTTCCGTAGAAAGAAAAGGAGGTACCTTATGGCCCCGTAAGTAGAATCAGCAGCATCTTAAAATTATGAGGAAATTGTTACAAAGATGATGAGAAAATAAATGGATTTGAAGACTTAAACAGATTTTCTAACTCATTAATTAATGTAGTGAAAGAAGAAAAATAGAGAAATTACAATGTTACCCTCACATACATTTATTTATTATTCTCCAAGAAGAATATATGCCTTTGGAACAGGAGATCTATTTAGGCTTTAAAATATAGTTCTTCTGTCACTTTGATTCGGCAGAAGAAGGGATGCTAAAAAATGGCCCTCTTTTCTTCCCTCAAGTTCCCAGCCATTTTTCCCCCATGCTCCCAATTGCATGGTCTGTTGGATTGGGGAATTTTTCTACAAGAAAAGCTGAGTAAATTAAGTAGTTCTTTGATTTATTTTCCTAATGTTTCAGTTTAGTTCATGAAGTACAGCAGATTTTGAGACTTAACTGCAGCTCTTTTGGGTAACATAGAAAATGAAGGAGTTGATTTGTTGACTTGAGGGGTTAATATATCATTAGATGTTTTGCAGAGATAAGTATGCAGGAAATTCTAGGGTTCAAGTCACATCAAAACAAAGCATCTTTTTTTTTTATAAATATGAATTGAAATGGGAAAATAAGCAATAAAGTAAGATTTGGAGTATCTCAGAATGTCAAAATGAACTATTGTTTACTTATACTTTTTCCTTCCCCCCTCTCTGTAGGCTGGTAGAAGCGGAAAGACAATCCCAGAACTGGAAAAAACAATTGGCTTGATGAAAAAGGTTGTAGAGAGAGTCCAAAGAGAAAATGAAGAACTGAAAAAAGCTCCAGCTGTGGTTTCTAATGAGAAATTACTTGGTCTTGAGCAGGAAAATGAGAAGCTAAAGGTACAGATTTATCTCCAGTAACTGTATTTAGATAACAGTTTATATGCAAGTTAGTAACAAAATGGAGTAGCAAGCCTGTTGATACTGATTGGCACGAAACTGTTTTGAAAATGGCAGATATGATACAGAACAGAAAGGCAAAACTTCATTTTAGCATAACATAATGCATGATTTAAGGTACTTTGTACCTTAAGGATATATTTAACTATGTGATGAAATGTTCACTGTGCTAAGTAGCCATAACTCTTCTGTGATTTAAAAATGGAAATCTGAAATCTTCTACAAAGCAATGTAAATATGTTTTAACAAACTATTTGATATTTAGTCTGAAATGGAAAAAATGAAACTTGATCTGGAGGGCCAGCTGAGTATGCGTTATGAATCTAAGACCAAAGGAATGGAAAAGCTCATTACTGAAAATGAGAGACTGCGTAAAGAACTGAAAAAGGTATGATCATTGTAATGCATCCCTTTATTTCATTAGGTACTGGTTATGGTAAGTATATGGTTTTTAGGTTTTTTAGTGGTTAATATAGCACTGATGTTGCTATGACAGATTTTTTTCACTATATGTGGAGAGGAGATATCCAAGGACTAGTCCAAGATCGAATTTGGAAGTTGTAGTGCTAGTAATCTTGGATGCAGTTTTCCTCTAAATCAGCGCTGACCCTATCGCACCATTGTTTGAGATTATGCTGTGCTTCATGTGAGGTTAAGCATTCCATAAAGCTTTGCTTTTATTGAACAATAGGAAGCTGACAGTGGAGAGAAGCTACGAATAGAGAAGAATAACTTGGAGATATTAAATGAGAAGTTAAACGTACAGCTGGAAGAAACCATTAAGAAGCTAAATATGGCAGAGAGCCAACTTGATGGAGCTGACAGCAGAAGCTGGAAGTCCATTGTAACAAGGTAGGAATTGAGAATGTAATAAAAAGACAGAAAAATGAAACAAATGCTTATGCTATTATGAGAAATAACCTGTGTCCTGCATAAGGATGGGAGAGAACAGATTTTTGGTAAGAAATACTTAGTCCTGGACTCCTGGATGACTTCAGGGTGAAATAAGATAATGAGTTGCAAAAGTACTCTTTAATAGTGGTAAACAGAGATGGAAGGTATCTACAAAATCAGAACCTGTGACAGTAAACTTATTAGGGCAGAAAATCCACTGGACAGAAGAGAGACCTGTCTGATTTCATCTTAGGTCAGATCACTGTTGATGGCCAAGGTTTTACTCCATTCCCAGTCTTGCACTCCCACAGGATCCCCTGCTCTGACATGTTGCTCAGCCATTTCACTTCACTGAGACTTTAAAAAGCCATTTGGTTTTTTTTAACCTTCCCCCAAACTATCCAGTGAGGTAAAATGTCTCTATGCAAGGCAAGATAACAACCATAATTTGTCTAAGGAAGGAGGGCAAAAATGACTGCAGGACAGGACAAAAGTGGCTGATGGCCACAGGAGAAAGAGGATAGGAGCATACAGTGAAGACAGTTGTGTTATAGAATCCCCACTGTAACGCTTAACAGCTGGTGTATTGGCTCAGCAGTTTTCATATATTTATTCTTCCAGTTCTTCACTTCTTTTGGAAAACATTTATACTTGGTTCTATTTAGTCGACAGAGATATATATGTAGTTGTATATAGATACAAAATACAATGTTTAATTGTACTTGCCTATTTCAACTCATGTGAATAAAGCCTTCTATTTGCATTTACTTTAACATGAATTTTAAGTAAGTTAATAACATGAACACCTTACTAACCCAGAGGAGCTGCTTGGGGAACTTTACCATGCAATCCACCTCACCAGCACATCCACCAAAGCATGTACGTGGTAACAGAAATTGTTTCATAGGGCAAAGGGGTGTCATCCCAGTGACCCTTCAGAAGACTCTTTGGCAGGTAGCAAGGTGTTGGACATTGTATTGCTATCTGAAAATCCAGATGGATTCAGGTGGGAGAACTGGGCTACAGGATCTCCAGAGGTACCTTCCAGCATTTCAGATTCTACACAAACCTTTTGTAGCCGTATACAGCTCAAAGCAAAATGGAATCTTCGTCTGACTGCTGTTCCTCCAGGGTAAACAATTGATTGCAGAATAGTTTTGGCTTTGGAGTTTTCATCTTCTGCATCTGTATTAGCGCCCTTTTCTGAGTACAGTATTTTCCACAAATTATTAAATCAGTAGAAAAATACTTTGAAAGGTATAACACTGAATTAAGATACAACTAGTGTACATACTGCATCAGTAACATGCATCCTTTTAGCAGCAGGTGCTTAGGTTTCATGTGCAATAGCATAAAAAGATTCCAGTCCCCCTTCAATAAAGTGTTGACACAAAAAAACCCCACAGAAGCATAATATCTAGAAAAGCCTTTATTGCAAGATTAAAGATGTATTTCTCATTATGCTTCTTTCAGCAAATTGTATTTATAAGGCCAGAGATTATTTCAAGGCTAATGCCCCAAACATACTCTAGGGTGTATTTTACCCCTGAAGGTAATTTAATCACTATTTCTGCAAAAGTATTAACTTCTGCTCTTATTTTTCTCTAAATAAAAATATTGCCAGAATGCAGGAAACTAAGCTGAAGAAAATGGAAACGGATATTGCTAAAAAAACCCAAAGCATTGCTAACCTTCAACGGCTGCTTCAGGAAGCAATAGAACGTGAACACAACGCTGATAAAAATTTACAAGATCTTAAAGAACAAGTGAGTTAAATTTAGCCAGATAACTCTGAAAATAGAATGCTTTATTTAGGTCTTTGTAATGTCTGTAGTGGCAGAATACTTGATTTTTCTCTAAGCCTTTCTTCTATAGCGTTTTTTTTTCGGTCATAGTTGCTATATTTACATATTTTAGTGAATTAATGAGGTTTACCACATACTATCAAGATATATTCTTGACTTGCAGGCTGAGGAAAACTGTTATTTTTCTACTGTGTTCTTCTGTAGGGCTTTTTTACTACAGTTTCAGTGATCACATGAAAGCCTGTAGATAGATGCTTCAAAAGGCTCTGCAGAGTGAGGCTGCTGCAGAGACCTCCCTATTCCCTCCACTTTGGTTTTTTAGCAGTGGGGGCAGGGGAGTATTGAGTTTGCCGTCCTAAACAGGATCCTCATTTCTGTTTCCAGTCTTACATGGCCTCTTACATGCAGTCTCCAGTAGTCTTACAAGTACTATTGTACACGTGGAAGAGTTGATAAATTTTAAACACAAGTGCCTTTGAAAAGATGTATCACATTTTGGCTTTTAAGTGCAGAGGTGCAGTCCTAGAACTACGCCTCTGCATCAGCTCCCATCTTCTCATTTATTTATATGTGGATGGTTCTCTTCCCCAGACACCTTGTACTGGCCCTTCTCAGTGTAAGTTACCAAATACAAACTTTCAATTTGGGAAGTCATATATATATATATATATATAAAAAATGTAAGCAAGTAGACATGTTCAATAAATAGAACTTGGAATTGGTTCCTGTAAAACAATTATTTTGTTAGTTTTTCCTTGTTTTTCCTCTATTAACATGAAGTATATAGCAGCAGCAAATTTAACACAGAGATAGAAGTCTTTCATTATGTGATACTACTCTGGGAGCAACACACTTTCCAGTTTCTTTCATGTCTCAAGTACTGATGAAGGGATGGTACTGATGAAGGGATGAGATCGAAGTTAACTGCATTGCAAAGACAAGAGCCTCATTGTGTAAAAAAAAATAACCCAAATCCTTATCATGATAGGTAGTAACAGAACAAAAACCTCTCATGTGAGTTCATGAACTGTCACTGCATTCCTTAACTGTATATAATCACATATTTAAACCACTCTTGTGCTTCTGAATTTTACTCCCTCCCCCTATCATCAGGACCTCTTCTAACTTAACTGCAGGTTCAGTGTACCCTCATTTGGGTTGTCACTGCAAAATCATAGGGTTTTCATACTATCTTTCTAAATTAACTGGGACACCCTGATATGCAAATAAGCACATCAGTAATATTTTTAAAGCATTTAAATGATTTAGGTATATCAATTCCTTTAGCGTATGTATACATGACATTGACGTAGCTATGCATCCAACTTTCTTTGTAAATCTAACTTCTAAATACTTTTTTCTTCACCTTTCATGAAATATGTAGCAATAATCTTTACTAACTTCAGAAAGGCTGTCAAGAACTAGCTTTGTGTTTGGAAACTGTACATGAAGGCTTTTTTTTTCCTGATAGCCTAATGTTTGGTTACATCCTTAGTATTATTTTCATTCTTTTTTAAATCTTGTATCCAAGAGAACTCTTACCTGAACTGCATTGCCATGGATACTGTTTTTAAGAATAAAACTTTCTTAATTTTTCTTTTAAGATTGAGCATCTCAAACATCTTCCTGAAGGTGCAGGGACAGAGCAAAACCTCATCAAGGAGCTTCAGCTTTTAAGGTAATGGACTTCTAAATAACTAACTAAATACCTCAGCCAATATACATGAAATAAGAAGATCAAGAAATGACCACTGCAATTTTTAGTTAAATATTTTATGTTTTAAAATGTTTAATAATTTTTTAAAAATATTCTAAAATTGTTCTATATTCTAGATTAACTAATGATCGATTAGAGAAAGAAAAAGCAGAACTAGTGCACCAGATGGGAGATTATAAGCATGAAAGACACACCTCTACCAGTGGAGGTCCGGCAGCTGGTAATAATTTTCAATACCTAAAATAAAGATCTTCTTGTACTTAGGGTCTAAAACTACTTTTACTTAATATGTGTGTGCAAAGTGATAATAAATCTACAGAATTATGTGAAGTAGATTAATGCCAAAGTAGTGTAAACTGGAGCAGATTAAGGTCTCAGATTTTTGAGTACATATATAACCTTTTTGTAGAGAATTTTTAGTAAAAATCTCCCTAATCAATTATTTTGAGCAAGAGGCTGTAAACTTTGTATGATTTTTCCCTCATGAGGTATGTGGGAAAAATCTGCCCCAACTTGATTCATTAACCTCAAAAGACTGTAAGATGTCAGTCATTAATTGAAATCCTCTTTCCTACGCATTTTGCTTTGGATTCCAAGCTGCTAGAGAATGAGTGTCTATTTCCACTTACCAGCTCTGTGAATGATTTAAGATGTAGCAGGCATCAGTTCCATGGGAAAAGCAGAGTACTATGGAGCAGCACATTGCCATATGACTGGAAAAAACCCCCAAAACTAACCCTATTGAAATTATGAACATATGCAACAACACCCTTATGATAGTTCCAAACTTCCTGCATTTAATTCAGAGGAAGTGTTCATGTTGTATTTGTCAAAGCTGTGCTAACAGACTGGCCACTGGGCTACAATTCTGCATTCAACCACAGGAACTAGTCACCATTGCTTAATTTGTACAAGAACTACGGAGAAGCCCAGGTGACTTAAATTTTTGGTGATCCCAACTGGATTTATACACTTCAACTGCTGCAGCTTTCAGGAGATGCAGACTTACTGAAACAAGATTATTTGTGCCATGGGTTTTCACTACTTAAAATTTCATAAAAAATCTTTGTTTTTGCAGGACATAATGAAATTGTAGAGAAGGCTAAAATTGACAAGCTAATGTCAGAAATGGCTCACCTCCAGTCACAGCTGGAAGCTTCAGAGCTCGAAAAACAGCAGTTAAAGGTGAGCTGTGAGGATCATCCTAGGCAACATAATAAGCAAAATTATGGTTAGTTAGGAGGAGCCATTTAATAGCTAAATTAATATTAAATGACAAAGTCAACCTCTAAATATTGTTTACAAAGCCTATTTGGTTTCTTGGGAAGGTGCTATTTATGGGTAGCGTTTTTTGCCTCTAGACAACATCCTTATTCTCTTATCATATAACCTCTCAAGAAAAAGGCAAAAAAAGCTGTTGCGTGGTATTAACAAAGTCCTGGATAAAAGTGGTACTCCTTTATTCTTTTCAATAGGAAGAGACAAAAGAGCTGAGAAGAGAACTAGAAACCTATAACCCTTCTTTTTTTGAAGAACTTGAGGATCTAAAATATAACTACAATGAAGAAGTAAAAAAAAATATCATCTTAGAAGAGAGATTGAAGCAGCTTTATGAAGAGTCTGGCATTCAGGATAGTCCAGGCAACATTTCTGTTGATTAGGCTTGTGTTCAGTATCCTCCTAATTGATACAAAAAATAAAATTGTCTGTGTTTATCTTAGAATTATACAAGTCTCTCAAAGTTATGTTAGTTTGCATACACCTAAGATTGCAGAATTGGATTATTCAACAGTTCATGGTCAGTATTTATATACAATAGTCAAAATAAAAGCCAAGTTTTACCTCTCCCAGCTCCTGTGCAATAATATATTTTAATTCAGAACAGTTAATTTGGGTAGTAAGGTGTCAGGTGAAGTTGAAACCTTGGGCTTATCCTAAAAGTTAATAAATTTTTTTAAACTGTCAGCATACTAAGTATGCTAAGTCCCAGATCAGTAAGAGTATGTAATTTGCTCTTGTCTTGTGTGGCCATAATGTTTAACTCTGAACTCAGGGTCAGTGTGCTGGATGTCTGTTCTTACATGCCTGGTTATTTTTACCTCTATGTTACAAAATCCAAGAACAAAGAACTGGAAATGAAGTTACAGTGTTTCAGCCAAACCACTGGTATTTTTGTACATAATTCATTTTTCATTTTGTTTATTTTATAGAGCTAGATGTGTACTTTTATAGCAGAGATGAAATAAAGCCAACTCAAATGATCATTCAGTCTCACTTTATTATTTGTATACCTTATCTTAGTATGCCCTTGACAAAGTTTCCTAATTGAGATGCAGTTGTAAATGGGAATTAAGCCAAGTCATGTCTCTCTCTCCACTTACTAGGTTCTCCAAAATAAAACTCATTTATTTTCTATTATTTACTCTTTTTTCCCAAAATAGTGCAATCCCTGTAGGATATAGGTTAATTGGGTTTTTAAATAATAGCATAATGCTGCAGATGAACAGTTAAATGATACCAGGAAGTTTTCCCCATAAGAAACTGTTACAACTGTAAAAAAAATTGTCAAATTTTAGGACTAATTCTGGTCCCACGTGAAATATGTCCTTTTACTGTTAAGAAACTTGATGCTAAATCTCAAACCTACATATAATAGTGTACATATAATAATTACATCTGTAGAAGCGCAACCTATGTAACTTTTCCAGTTGATTGCATTCATTAGTAAAGCTTTTAAGACCAGCCAGTAGACAACACACTTCCTACACTAAATGCTAGCCGTTTCCAGGAGTGGGTTCAAAAGTTAAGGATTTTTCAGAAAATAAACATGCTGGAAGCTAGATCTCTGCTCTGGCTGGCAGATTTCTGTTATTTAAAATTAGTCATTTAGAATAAAATTAAAATGATACAGTACCTGGGCTGTTGCCTAAGCTAGAAGAGTATTCATGAAGAATTCTGTGGTACAGAAAAGTAAGAGGAATGCAGCACATACATTAACTTAAAACAATCGTTTCAAGCATCAAACTTGATATCTTTGAGTCTGTCAAATCTTTGTCCATCCAACTTTGAAAAATGGTGAAACAAACTCTTTGGTTCAAAGTCACAGTCATATTTCGTTCTATTAAAAGAAATTACAACAGGCTGAGAATTCAGGTATGTCTCTGCAAGTGGCCAAGGTAAACCAAGATGATGGCGATGGAGCTAAAAGAAAAGGAAAGATAAGATCAGTTCAGCCATTTTGATAAAGTAGCACAACAATTCCCAACTTGGGAGGTGTGTGGGTGCTTGTGGATTCTAGGATTCTCTGCATCAGGGCACTTAAAAACCATTAATCAGTTATCTCTGTAACATGAACAACAACAAAACACAAAAGGCAAACCAGAACCAAGCTGTCCTCCACAGTTTCAGAAATAATACAAACTGCTAAAAAATCACATTCTTATTAATAATGCTTGTTCTATTAGTCAACATTACAAGAACTTACTTTTTAAATACAAGAATTAAGTTTTAAAACTAATGATCCCTATACAGAGAGGCAAGAAAATATGTTCCCAATTATGTTATTAGAATGTTGGGAATTAAAAAATTCAACATGTTGTCATTGTAGTGATTCAGTGGCTTTACTAATTCTACTGTCATCTCATTTGTTGGAGAACATTTACTATTAAAGAATTTGGAAAAAAAGACAAAAAATTAATACAGTACTTCACATTTTATGTATTATAGTGCTTTTGACCTGTCCATCCATATACGTACCTTGATTAAACACCCATCATGGCAGTGCCACACAATTCCTTCAACTTTACCCTCAGTGCAGCTTTCAAACCAAGACAGTATGTCGTTTTGCTTCAAAGCAGGTGGATTCTTTATTTCAAATGCTCCATGTGGTACTAGAAGATGTACAGGGTGCTTCTTGCTTCCTAATCCTGTGTTTAAGGAAACAAATACGTTCCTCCTAGTTAATGTGTTTCCTCACGTTTTTTACTGCAGGTATCTTAAAAGCATTCTGTAAAGGTAAACTTCTATTAGATACGACAAGATTGTCTCGTCTTTTACAGAACAGTTAGTTATATTTTTACATACCAAAGGCAGCTGTCTCTCCTCACATTTTAGTTTATATTTATTAAAATCTCCTCCTCCTTTGTATAAAATAAACATGACACAGAGATTTATATAGTTGTCTGCTTTTTTCTTGTGGTCACCTCCTCAGTCACCATAAAGGTACCAGCTAAATCCTTCATGCTTCAGATCATGATTAATAGCATAAACACCTTAGTTCCTGAAAATCTGGCATATCTTCTCATGAATACTTAAAAATGAGCTGTTAACAAATGCATTGCCTTTTCATGTTAACATAAACCTTAATTTAAGAATACAGCTATTAGAACTTTTTGTTGCAATTCTTGTACATATTGAGAAAATGCTTAAGACTGGGTAGGACTATTTTTCCTATCCATCCTTGCAAGTTATCCTAACAGCAAAGCACAGAAGTTTGAAGTCACTTGTGCTCATACCCAATTACTTTTTTTGTTATAAGGCTTTTAAAGGAAGAAGCCACAACCAAAATTTAGCCTAAATTACATTTCCTTAAAAAAAAATCCTATTTAATAATTTAAAAATTGCAACTTGTGACTAACTTTAGGGGCTCCAAAAAAATGGCTGAATAAAATTTTCTACTTCAACTCATCAAAACAGCAAGTGAAAAAAAATGAAGGCACCAAGAAACAATCTTAAAAAATTTTATTAGTATTTTAATAGTAATATTTAAAACAGCTTTTCCAGTCAAAATATTTTTTTGAAAGACTAAAGCAACGCATTTTTATAGTAACTGAGGTTTAATAAGACACAACTAGTCCCATGACAACTCAGCTTTCTAAGGTGAGTATTTTTGGGTGAGAGTTCCTTCAGCCAGCCCTCTTCTCTCCTTTCTAAAAAGGTAGCTACTGGAAAACTTTTAAAAAAATACTTACACGAAAAAAATGCATTTATTTAGCTCAAAAATACCACGAAATTAAGAAAGTATTTAACTAAAAAAACAAAACCAGACCATATAAACTTACCATATGGATTTGCATTGATATTAGTCCCAATAAGCTCCAATGTTTGTTCTAAGATTTCTGATAATGGCACGGGACTGATTTCCAGAAGCCCCGGGTCAGCATGGTGTTTCAATACCAGCGCTATTCCAGCCTCATAATTTACAACAGATGAGTGCCAGCAGTACTGCTTACTGTGTTTCTCCACAGGCACCCAACCTATGAGAAAACACTGCATTTTACCAAAGTAAATAACTGAAGTTATTAAATGCATGCATTAGAAAAACCTACAGTTAAGTACAAACAGAAAGAGTAAAAAGAAAAACTGTTGTATCTCATAAGAATTCAAACGTGACAATTATGCCTTCAGCTGAAGGCCTGTAAGTTTGTACAGAAAACTGCAATTATTTCCATGTGTCAGAAGAACAAAGCCTTTCTTGACAGTGAATGAATGACATTCCAATTTTTTTTTTTTCTGAATACGTTAATTACTATTTTTAACTCTGGAACTAATTCTGATTCACTTCAGAAATTCACACACACCTTTCCCCAGTTTTACCTGTGCTGCATCATAGGTACCTGGCATATGTCCATTTTCATCAGGCAAAGGATTGCCATTAGAGAACTCTATGTCCTTTGCTGGAATCCAGGTATCTGGAACAGGCTTGAAATCCTCTTCAATATTCCAAACAAATTCTAGACATATAAATGCAACACTGAGTTTTTGGCAAACTGTTAACCAACTTTGCTTTAGTTGTCTTTCAATGCAATCATCAAAATACCATTGATCTAAACCTTGTTTTACAGACAGTAGTCCCAGTTACTTTGTACAAACACCAGCATTTGTCACACTTGAGTGGTCTACAATTAAGATAGTTTAAAGATGCATTTAGGCTTTAAGAAGTTTAAAGGTTCAAAATTTAAGATTAAAAAAATAGCTACCTAGTCCAGTTTAAAGCTCTTCAATGTAAAGAGTGATGTTAAAAAAACTGGAGCAGGATCAGGTATTTCCCATGTTAGCTTGGTCATTTTTCCAACTGGATAACTTGCATTGTCAAAAAGAAGGAAAGAAATCTTCACCAACCTTTGCAATCTTCCAATGAATATAAGAATCGTTTAAACCTTTTTTCACCTTGTTTGGTGGGTTTTCGATCCAACCTGGCCCATAGGTAGGGCTGTCCTAGGAGTTTCCAGAGATAAAAGCATCATTTTACTGAGGTAACCATACCCAGCACAGTACTAAAATCAACTACATAACAGGCAAGATAGGAATTCTCATTTGCCACTAGAGAAATTTTATAAGCAAAGCCACCCACAATTTAAATTCAAATTACACTATATGAATTTCCGAATCTATTTTAGATTCTATAGACAGTCTTGCCTAGTGTAATACATTCCTTACAATTTCAGGTGAAGGCATGAACCCCAGTGAGTCAATGAACCACAGTCTTCTCATTTCCTCCCAACCTCTGTACTTCTATTGATCTTCCCCAAGGAAATTAGACACTCTATTATACATGACCCAATTTGCAAGGAAGACTTACTAATAGGAAGTTTAAAAACTGGAATAGTTCCTAGATGTTCATATTCACTTAAATCACACTTCATGTATTTCAGAGAGTAAATTCTAGAAGAACTTTAGAAACACCTTCTAAGTTTATGGTAACTATTACTTTGTGGTCAGGATGTTTAATGACACTTGAATTCACAGCAGCTGTAAATAAATCATACAATAAAAGTGAAAACTAAGTAAAACAAGACTTCTAGTCAGCGTGAGAAATCTGCAAATGGATCTTCCTTATTACCTTTATATGTAGTTACATAACAGCAGGTTCCATCCACCTTTTCAGTAGGAACTGCATTGTGTACATCTGCCTCTAATGCCTTTCCAGTTATAGTGTCAGTTGCCAAAACTTTAAATGGCTGAAAGGAAGACAAGTGGCTATGTTACTGCCTTGCTCTCATGTAGATTCTTGCTCCTTACAGCTGGCCTCTATAAATCCAACTTGTTAAGTATTACACTTATTATAGAGCTGATTTCTAATACTATTGCAATTCACCCTTGTTTCTTCAAAACTTCCACATTTTCCGGATCCAATACCCTGTTAGGTTTTTCTGTGCAAAGAATCACCAGTGTAGGGATGTACTCTTACATGACCATTATTGAGATGGTTTAACTCTGAATTGAACAATTATGTTACTGTTCTTTTGGCAACCATTTCAACTCTTTCATCCAGAAGCCAATCACCAATGGGGGAAGATCACCCAGAGCTGAATTCAAGCTCACTACGCAGCTGCTACTAAAATCAAGGAACACAAGCTGGAGGTCTGCAGCCAGACAGGTGACTGCCGCCCCAGTCTGTCCACATCTCACAGCCTCAAATGAATTCTTCTGTCATAAGCCTAATATTCCAAAAAGAAAACAACCACAAAGAAAAAAGAAAAAAAAACAAACCCAAACCCAAAAGGGATACAAGCTCATTTTTCTTCGTACGAGGCTCACAGGTGGGAATGGCAGCATGGTTTTAGGCAGGCTCCCCGTGCGGTCATGCTGGAGTGGCCTTCACTTAGAAAAAGCAAACACAGCATCAGGGTGAACACCTGTATGCACTTGCCAGGAAATGCGTGGGGCTGAGCTGACACAGCACTCAGACGGCCCTTCTTCCCTGAATTTCAGGGGGAGAATCCTATGCAAACCTCTCCCGTGAGTTTCCCTTAAATCTGCAGCCAAACTTCTCGCCACTCGGCTGTGGCCGGGGGCTCTAACACGATCCGCGCTGTTGTAACCCGCGGCCCAGCGATTTCCCCTGGGCTCGGGCACGGGCCCAGCCCCACCTGCCTGCCCCCAATCCGCCAGTCCCGGTGCCGCCCCGGCCACCTGTCGCTCCCGCTTGGCCGAGGGCTCGTCCTTCACCTCGGTGACGAACAGACACGGCACCTTGCGCTGCACCGCGCCCCGCCGCCTCATGGCTCCGGCCGCCCGCGCCCGCCGCCGCGCCTGCGCCTGCGCCTGCCCGCCCGCGCTGCGCCATGGGAAATGGAGTCCGCCGCCGCCGGGGGCGCTGCTGCTGCTGCTGCTGCTGCGCGGGGCGGGGCCGCCATCAGGCCCAGCGGCGCGGTGGCTGCTCTCGGCCCGGCCCGAGCGGGGCCCGGCGGCAGCTGCGCTTTCCCCAGCGCCGGCGCATCGAGAGTAGACTCCTATAGACTCCTGGGTCTATGGGTCCTGCCGGGAACCTCCTCCAGCGCCGGCTTCTCATGGGGTCACAGGCTACTTTGGGTGCATCCACCTGCTCTGGCGTGGGGCCCTCCGCAGGCTGCAGGTGCATCTCTGCCCGTCGGATCTTCGTGGGCTGCAGGGGCACAGCTGCCTCACCATGGCCTTCACCATGGGGTGCAGGAGACAGTCTCTGCCCCGGCGTCTGGAACACCTTCTCCTCCTCCTTCTTCCCTGACCTTGGTGTCCGAGGGTTCTTTCTCTCACACATATTCTCACTTCTCCCTCTGACTGTTGTTGCCCAGCAGGCTGTGGTATCATTGTGGTATCAAAGATTTGTTTTTAAGACCACAGTTCCATCAGCAAGAAGTTGGATTTTACTTAAGCTTCACTAAATGAGTTTGTTCCATTTCACATTAAAAAGCACCAGAATGGGTGACTCTTTGAAACAATCTGATATTCTATATTTTACTTGGATGCAATAGAGAGAAAGGAAGATGTTCAGCCTGGGCAGGTTATGCAGCAGCATCATGCTGATGTCCCAAGCTGGAGGAGCAGTTGGTAACTGTTAAAATGTAACATTCCATCCTGGCTAACAACTGCTCTCAGTTCAGTTCAACAGTTCAACCACATGGAGAAGGTACCACATGTTTCATTCAACAATTTTTTGTTTTAGCTACACTATCCACTGAGTTTTGTTTCATCTGAAGGTCTGGTATTTGGAAGAAAACTGCTTTCAGGATAAGATTATGATTTGCCTGACTGCTGATAGCTTTAATTCAAAGAAGTACTTACATTCCACCTGGTAAAAATCCAGGGATGGTTTTAGGGCTCTTGGTTATTCCATCCATTTTTAAGGGCTAGGGAGTTAGGTGTTAATGCCTGGGAGATGGGCTTTGTGTCTCAGGGGGTGGCCCAAGCGTACTGACTACAATCCAAAAGTTTTTGGAGATGCTGCTCCTAGATGTAGCTGTTAATGTCTGGAACTGAGAGAAATTTGCTTCCAAATATTCCAATATTTTCCAGTCTGGCCTTGTTTTCATTTAAGAAATTACTCAAAAACTTATTCAGAAATAACCCCCACCCTGGCATTTACAGTTCTCAGGTGGGAACTGAATCACATCCAGGATATAAACCTGAGTTTACACACTGAGGGTAAAGCTCGTGAGCACTTGCCTCTTTGGAATTACAAGTTTATCATATGTTTGAGGAAGATACCCCAAGTTTTAAGGATAAGGGAATTGCATCATCAGAGATGATGCTAAAAACTGCAAACTCTGATAAGACAGAGATGTAGAACAATAATTTTATGTATGTCTAAGAGAACTGACTCGTTGTGGAAGTACTATCTCTGCAGTATTGTGCAGGCTTTTTAGCTGGTGGCACATTGATCAATAGAGAAAGAGCAGCAGTATGAGTACATATATGAGTAAAGAAACAAAAACAAATCCATGTAGACAGTCTATTATTCCCATTAGGTTTTTGTTTGTCACCTTTAAAAACAGCTGACAGGTGGTGTGAGCAGTGTAATAGCAGCTGTCTCAACATCAAGTCCCAATTTTTTTCAGTTTTTGTTGGGAATCTTTCTGGGTTTTCTTACAGTTTTCTGGTGTTTCTTACCCCATGTTTTCTCATAGATCTACGTCCTTTAATAGTAAGGCAATACTAATGCAAGATTTGCACTTGTACAGCACATTTTATTGGAGTTTGATCTGATTTTCCCATTGTACAGAAAAGGAAGCTCAGCCACGTCGGTTAAATGACTTAGGAGATTTTTTTTTTCCTTTCCCATCAGCTCATGAACAGTCTGCAGTAAACTAAGTAGACTGTCTTACCCCTATTCTAATCTGGAAACAATTTTACATCACCAAACACCATTGACCTTACTCGATAACTTTAGAGCTGTCTAGAGCTTATGATAAACTTCAAGATAATTTGAGATGCTGTAAACTATAAGAATGTGGTCCCACAAAGTCTTGGTCATATGTTTACAGCAGTGTGAACTGTCATATATTCAATCCTATGTTCACACAGCATGTACTAATCCATTTATTCCATTTTGATTGTTGTATTTCCAACACTTGAAAACTGTTTTCTCCTGCAGCAAAACTACAGCAAGTTCTCCTGTTTCTGGGAGACAGAGCCCGTAGGCTGTAGGAGGATAAGCTGTGACTTCTTTCACAGAAAACCCCGTAATATAAATGGACTTTATTTGCCACCTAGTAACAGTGAGTAAAAATATTTTCTCAACAATTTGTTCATTAGAGTAATGAAATAGACAAAAATGCCCTTCCAGTGCTTATGTAACATATAGTAAGGTCAGGAAATGCACCATGGTGAATCAATGAGGTATGATGTGCTATCCCAGTAAGTTCAAGGGCAAGAAAGGAATTTGAATAAGATTGCCACACAAATTGTTTTAGCTGTCATATTATGAAATGTCACACCTATTAGTGATATAAAAGATGAAGTCACATTTAGGTTGCTGAGATCCATAGAATAAAAATCTTGCTTAACTTGAATTTTTAATAGATTTAATCTCTCTAGTAGTTCAAATGGTTAGTATGCAGGTAATAATTTAAGAGAAATCAAAAGTAGTATGTGTGGTGGGAGGAGGAGGTTGGTAGGGACACCAGTATCTGTTGATAGAGCACAACATATATGGATGAGATGCCCCTTGGAGAGATAACATCAGATTACAGTGCTGTTTGTGCAGATATATTTCTAGTTCATTGTTTTGAATAAAAATTTCGGGCTTGAACATTGGTTGCATTTTACTGAAGTACAGTAATAGTGTGTAAGGCAGCACTCTTATTTTGGAAAACCCCACCACTACAAGTTGGATCTTTTTTCTCATCCATTTCTAAGAGGAGCTCTTGACTGCCAGGCATCCTGGTAGACGGTTGGAACCCAGAACAGGATAAGAGTCCAGGGCAAAGAACCAAGACAGATGTCAGAAGCAGGAGTGAAGAGAGCAAGTCATCATGAAACCTGGTGTTCCTGAAGTTGCCCCAGAAAAACGTAGCCTCTCATACCTGGGCATGTGGAGCCTAACTAAGCACACAGGATCAAGGCAGGACCTTGAGTGCTCCATACTGCCTTTGGCATAGCTCCCACATACACAGACAGCACAGGCATGCTTTTGGCTGTGGTGCAAGTCAGAGGCTGTACCCAAGACACACTGTGGGCAAGGGTATCCTGTGTAAGAGCAATGTCTGGCAATCACAACTAGAAAACAGACCAAACCCTTTCACTTTTTCCTGCGATATGGACAAATTCAAAGTCTCTGTGCTCCACAATAGCATTGCAAATACTAAACCTGCAATTTTTTCTAATACTTAAAAATCTTGTTAAACTAATTTAAGTTTGATTTGGCTTATTCTACCTGGAGCTAAAAGTAGCCTGTTCTGAACAGTGAAAAAGGCTCTATCATGTTAGAGTGTTATATCTTACACATCTCTTACATGAGATGCAACAAATCTGATCTGCAATCATGTTATGAGAAAGGGTTTAACATGATATACATGCTGCTCATAGGCAAGCAAGAGTTGTACAAGAATAAAAACAACTGGAATAATAGAAAAATGTCCACACTTTCTTTTAGACTGGAAAATATATCAAACTTCAGTATTTTTAGTATTGGTTATTAATTCACAGAATACTATGGTTGCAAATCAGTCAGCTTGAATAATACAGATAGACTCACTATTTTTCATCATTTTTCTTTTCAGTCCATTGCATTTCCTGGCTCTTGGAATATGTTATCTCAGTATTAAAGTCATTTTGCTGAAAATATTATGTGTGGAGATAGGTTCCTTAGGAAAATAATATATTTTCTGATTTGTTTTCTGATTAAGTGTATGATATTTTCATGAACTTCATATTCTTTCACAAATCTACATTTTGTACCTAGCTAAAGCAGTTGAGATTTAGTTTGATATACAAAAAGTCTTCAAATTTAAAATGAGCAATCCTGTGCTTAGCATTGCTAAATTCTTCAAAATGGATGCTGTAGCAAGTGATACAGCATGTTTGCAGCTTTTTAAAATAGGGCAGTGATGAAAATGTTCTCTTTTCAAATTCTGTATTCAGCAGTGCCTGTGTCCATTCAGAGGAGCTGGTACCTGTGTTTCTCATACTTTCTGGAGTTGGGAGGTGCTCTCTCGCCAACCTCTGCACAAGATAATGCCTAATCCTGATAATGGTTTCAGAAGTATGCCTGCTGGTGTAAACCTGGATGTGATACTTTAGTTTCCTCCTAACAAAGTAAATCTAATGCTGTCTGCAGATGTCCCATTGAAACAGGATGTCCAAGGAGGCATTCTGCATCCAGCCCATCGTCAAGACTCACTCAGAAATCAAGAGAATGTTTTAGTGCCAATTCACCCTCCACTGATTATAAACCTCAGTGATGAAGAGGACGATGAAGAGGATGATGAAGAGGAAGACAACTGTAAACACTTTTTTATTTTATAAGCAAGTTGAATGGGTTTGCCAGCTCTTGCAATGTACTTCACAACTGATCTGTTATAATAACCATTGCATTTTTAAAAAAGAGTTGTTGACAAGTTTTTTGAAATAGTTTTCAGTTAATCTTTAAAATCTTGGAACTGGTAGTCACCAGATGTGAGCAAGGCAGTTATTTTCTAACTCCTGTAATCTAATTCAGATGGCCATCAAGAACTCTTCAAAACTGTGGGATGAAATTACAAGTTTAGGAGGTACTTTTCTTCTGGGGAAACACATTTTTGAACAAGGACTGTATGCACTTGTCAGTGAAGGTGAAGTCACAACTTTTTTACAAAAGATAGTTGTGTGACTTTAACTTAAGTAATTTTTTCAGCTGATTTACCAAACTCTGTAGGCAGTCATTTTTTAGAGAAAGTTATTCTTAAATCTAGTAAAGAGAATGATGCAAAACTCTCCATCAGTTGAATTGAATGTTTTTATATTTTTATATAGATATATATATATATATATACACACATATATGTTAATACAGTTAAACCATTGATTGTATCTCACTTAGAGATAGATTCATAGGGATGGAAAAAAATTACACATTCCTGGAGAGTGAAAAGGGAGAGAATGATCTACTTTTGGCATGCACTCAACCAATTACTGTGCTGCCCCAAGCCACTTTTCACTTTCCCCCTGCCCACCAGGCTGGCTGGTAGAGCAGCCTGTTAGTGCTTCCTAACTTGGTTTCAGTCTGAGTATGCCACTTAAACAATAAAGAAAGTAGGGCTTTGCTAATCTCCATAGCCTTAACCGAGAGAGATCCAGAGCACTCACTTCACCAGCTCTGCCAGAAGATAGTAACTTTGGGCAGAGGTTTTGTGACAAGCACTCCCTGGTGACATGTTGAATCTGATCTCCTCGTGGGTATGAATGATGGATTATTTTGAAAATGAATATTGGAGGTGTTTTTGAATCCTTTTGAATCAACCAACATTTGCTTCTTAAAATGTGTTTTAACTGCAATTCCATTGCACTTTAAAATACCTAATATTAAGTAATCATTTTTCAGTCCAGAAGCCCAGGTTGCAGTCAGAAACAAAAATAACAGAAATGAAAGTCATTATCATATTTGATCATTAAGAACTATTGAAGGTCTTTGTATAGTTATCTTGTAATCTTTTACAAATATTTCCTACAGATGTTTCTAACTGGATGCCTAAGACTGTTACAGATATTGAAGAGGAAAGAGCAATAAGGGATATATGCTATAAATCTGGTAAATATGAAATTAGTCACTCTTTCCTTAAAAGCAGTGCTTCCAATACAGTAAACTCTAGGGTTGGTTTTTTTTTTCCCTCCTGGGGCATGTGTAGGAGAGTATTATGGGATTCAGAACCCTTACAAACACCAATCAACAAAAACCATGTCTTCACCATGGCAAGAGGAATTATTACCCTTGGAAGCTACTGAACAAAACTTGCAGAAAGGCAAGTATTTTGATTTCTTTGGACTGTATTTACCACTTCTAAAATTGCTGTAACAGGGAGAACCTATTACATAGTTTGCACTTCCTCTTCACTTTTTAAATGTAGTGAAAATAAAGTATTACAAGAAAACATATTTGAATTTATCAGCATATTACAAAAACACTGCATTCTTTTTTGCCATATATTTAGTCACACTTTTGGTGACAACCTGCATCAAATGTGGACAGAAAAGCTGGAAATGGGCTATTAACAGTGTGTACTTTCCTGACATACACAACATAGGTATTTCATATAATTTCATGATAAAGATTTATATAGTCTAATTTTAACCATCCTAAGGTTAGGAATGTAGTTTAAATTTCTCATCTAGGCTCTTTAAGGTATGTGGAAAGAGACAGGAACTCCAATGATCCCCTATTTATTGAATCATCAGACAATGCCAAAGGGTGAGATGAGCCACTTTTCCAGAGGTGCTCCATGATCTCTGCTGGCTGTCTTGGGTGTCTTGATGTCAAAATGTAGTGATACATCAGACTTTTCTATAACTAAATTTAGATTAAGTAAATACCTCCTCAAAAAGAGTTCAATTTTGTTTTGGATTCTGGACTATCCAACATAATTAGGGTCAAAGGAATACAAATTTATAAATATTTACCCCAGTTCTTATGATTCTTAATTCATTATTCTCTTCTAATTTCTAAATTTGAAATGTTTGTTATTAAAATAGTTTTGATAAACTATTTCTAACATATACATAGATATATTAATCTATAGATGAGGGAATCAGTGACAAATGTATGAACATACCTTTTAAGAAGTGTCTTTATTTATCATTAGATACATTAAGAGAAAAGGATAGATATGTTTCCCCAAAACAGTTTTTCAATTGAGTTCTCTGAGGCTTCAGGTACTATGATGATATGCATCCTGAAAATGCCATAAATTCAGATAGGATTCATAAATATAATTCATGGATAGTGAGAAGCTCGTGAATAAGCAGGTAATTTATAGCTGGGTCTTTACTTTGAAGCTATCATCTTCTTTAGTCTATGAATTATGGTATTTTCTTATAGAATATGAAAGTTAGACACCAGTTACTCTAGACAGGATCCAAATAACTAATAAAATAGAAAGAAGGTTATGAAATGAGAGGTTAAGAGAAATTGCACTAAACTAATTAATGGCTCATAGGGGTGGGAGGAAGAGAATGTCAGGGCCATTACCTGTGCTTACACACAGCTAAACATTCTTTCTTTTGCCTTTCCAGGTGACGGTAACACAATTCCTACAAGATTTACTAATACAAGAAAAGAAAAAGAGAGTACAGAAAGGAGACTAACGATAGAGAGTACTCCCAGAACAGATCATAAATCCTTTGACAATGGAGGTAATATACTGTAGCATCAGCTTCTCATTGCTGAACGTCATGTGGTAAATAAAATAACTGAATATGCATGCATTAAACTTCACTATTTTGCTTTTGAGTTATTATATGTTATGTTTTAGACACTCTTTCTCATGCTGAACTATTAATTACAACAATCAAACTCATTGTTTATGATTATATATTATGCTTATTTTAGGATTGTACTGAAAATATCCTTTATGCAGATTACAGTTGATTTTGGGAAAGAAAGGGATTTGTGGAGTTATGAAAAAGCAAGTGTAGAGATGCAGACAAGTTGGTTAGAGCCTGGTGCTAGCAATGCCGAGGTCGTGGGTTTGATCCCTGTATGGACCATTCATTTTAGAGCTGGACTTGATGATCCTTGTGAGTCCCTTCCAACTCAGAATATTCTGTGACTGTGATTCTGTGACTCAAGTTAAAATGCTTTCAAAACCTGTTACTTTTGTGAGACTATCCATAGTTAAGATGAATAAGCTTTGTATTTTTCAGTTATGCTATAGAAATATAACAACACTGCAATCCTGCAGCTTGTGTAACAGGATCTGATCCCTCTGCATAAACTTGCTTGACCTTAATGAAGACACAGTGTTTTGACCAATTGAGTTCAGTATTGAATCATGTCATTAAAGTTGAAGAATGCTCCATTCTCCTTGAATTTACTTAATACTTAGTTGTATTCAATCCTTTTTTCTTCATAAATATTTATGAATGATAAAAATAGTATTAATTGTAGTATTCTCTTTTCCCCCTTAGTTTGTCAATGCAAAATAGTGCAGTACCATGCAAGGGCTGCTTGCTCTAGCTTGGAGCAAACTGGTGTGGGTCTTCTAGCTCCAGAACTGTATTGCACAGTGGAAATGTATCTTACATTCTACATCTTTTCCTGTGACCTTTATGTACAAAAGTATCTTTCTTTTTAGATATTCTTTATGTCTGTATAAACAGTTACCACAATTCAATAATTAAGTCTCTGTTCACAATAATATGTATTCAAAGCTTTTAACAGACTATTTAACAACTCTTTTTAACAGACTATTTTCTCTAATTTTTGTGGGCCTTGTTGAGTCAGCTATTTGGTTTCATTGTCTTCATTGTATTTTTTCACCCATTTCAGCTAAAAAGATGTCATATAAAAAGCAGGCTGTTTGCATTGCTCACCTTTCTCAGGGTGCTCTTGAGTATAGATAACTTTGTGAGACTCCTTTCCTACAGGAAGTGGTGGTTCTGTGATGCAGAGGAACATATTTGTTGATAGGAACAGATTTGAGGCGCAACCTTGGGAAAAAGAACGAATTACATCAAAGTATGCCAATGTGAAAGGTACTTCATTATTATTTGTTTCCAGATTTTTAGATTAGATTACTTTTGTTCCTCTGCAAGTGTGGTGAACATTATGTATTTTGTTTAAAACCAATCTGAAGTGAAATTTCCATTCACAGCGTGATTTCTTTCACTGCAAGATGACAGCAGTTGTTATATGTTGTGATTTAATTCTGCTTCTTTCTGCCAGTTTACATCCTCTGATAGATTCAATGTGGGCTTTAGTAACTCCCTGAGTTACTAAAGTCTTTGATGCCCACATGTCAGATCATGTTGAGTGCTGTGCACTTTCCACTTCCGCCAAGTAAAACAGATTTGATTGTAGGTGGTATCTCACAGAACATAGGACTTAATAAAACCAGTAAAAAAAACAGTTAAGGAAAGAACATAACACTTGGGATAAAGTGTGTTTATTAAAAACTAGTCACATACAGCAAATTAAAATACCTACACTGAAGTACCTTGATGATAAGTTTCATCCTTTTCACAAGAGAATTCTAAAGTATATTTGTCAATGTAGAAAATGTTATTTTAAGTAGATTGCCAGTTATTTCTTTGCAGTTTTACAGTAAAAAGGAAAGAAAGGACATTTTTTTGTCTTTACCCCATAAACTGAAGCAGAAGTAGAGAATTTCTGCCACACTTTGGCTGGAAATGAGAGGAGCCAAAAATGCTTATTTACGTTAGCAGGAGAAAAGGAAGAATGAAGCCACATCTTCCTGAAGATAGCAAGGGCCAGTAGAAGAGCACCGTGGTTACTTTACAATGCAACTTTCCCTGTGAAGTTCTGTTTGTAGTTTGAAGGGGGTTTACCTGTGCAACCAGTGCTGTTGCAAATTTATCTTCATCATTGGTAGTATTTTGTTATGCTCATGCACTGCCCATGTCCAGGATGTATCCAGATGCTACAGGCAGAAGTCATTCACAGTTCAGCCAGGCATCCTTTGGAGTGCATAGATTGGTCTCCATAGGCTCAACCATGGGTGTTCCAGAGGTCAACCCCTATGCAGTGTAGAGAAAGGATGATCTGATTTTTGCATTTAGAGTTAATTTTTTAGTTGGCTTTCAAGATATCTTCTGCTGGAGGAAATACAGACATTTTTGCTTTCCTTCTGAGGAATGACGCTTTTGGAATAATTAACATGTGAAACCATGTTGCACCCAAAGGGGCCTATATATAAAGTAGGAGATTATGTTTTCAAAACACCACAACATTTTTGGATATGAACATTTTTTGTGCTTTCAAAAAAAGTGAATATGTATTATTTTAAACCCTCAGAAACAAACCACATTGAACTGGTAAAGAGCCACCACTGTAAGGAAGTTAAGAAAAATAAAAGGATTTCTGAGGAACGAAGAAATTCAGCTAATGCACTAACCGGCAAAGGTATTTTCAAAAAATCTTATTCATTTCTGTTTACTAAACTGTGAGATGATTTAGCACTATCTAGTAAATTTCTGTTCTTAGTGTCAAATACGGACAGCCCATACGTGGATTGGACTATTTACAAAGAACGTTTTTAAAACCTTGTTGTCCAGCATCCAGTTGCCTGCACTATGTGAAATTTTGAATAATAGCACAACCTTTTTGGTTGTATTTTCACTTTTAGGAATGTACACTTTGGACCCCAAAGTAAAACCAAGTTACCAACAAAAGGTAAATAAGTATGATGAGACTGCTTCTACCAGTCCGTATGGGAGAGAAACTGGAAGATATGCTCATTTAAATTCTCCAGAACCTCAACGATCAGCATATGTAGTCTACCGGACTGTCACTCAAAAACCGAAATTCAATGGACCTACTGGTGGGTTCCTACTTACACAGAATTCTTAAAATGCCTGTCTATATTGTGCTGGATTCAACTGGCTCCCTGCAGGTGAATAATAAGTTATTTATGCCTAAATACAGGCATGGGTAAATTTGATCAAGCATAGTTTTCACAATTAGATTTCAGCTGTATCCATAGACAGAAACGTAAAATTTTATAAAGCTTTACAATTTTTCAGACAGAATATTCATGAACAATAGTTGAGCTGTCTTTACCGCAGGAATTCATGGTTGCAATGAAGTGCTGATGTGCACAAATATAATGATCCCCACTTTTTACAGCATATCTTATGTGACTTATTATTTTCAAATATTTAATAAACCTTGAAAACTCCACCTTTAAGCTCTTATTTCATTCTAACTACTTATAGTAGAAATATTTTTTGCAGTAGAATTTCAGTTGTGTCTCAAGAAATGTTTCTTGTTCAACCTCATTTTTCCTAGTAGGTTATGAACTAGGAAAATTCATAACCTTTTTGCAGGATATATTTCCATAATTGGGATTTCACTGGAGTTTTCATTGTTATGGATTTGTATTTATTTTTGTTATTTAGAATTGTTTTTTGTCTTGAATAAACAAGGGTTTGGGTCTTATTCACACTTCTGTTATCAATTTAAATGCAGTGTAAACCTTTGTGTTTAACATTAGTATTATTTTTTTCAAATTAATTATGTTGGACAGAGGACTAAATCTATTCTTTCTGCTGTTCATAAAGGATGACACTTTCCTTCATCTTACTCTACTGTCCTCTTGATGGTACATGCTATGTCATTAATTTGACAAGAAACCTACAGGTGGGATTCTGAGTCTTGCATCTTTCTGACAATCTGCTTCAGATTTATTGCATCTTTTGCTTTATTTTTATCTTGCTAATATATATAGCCTCACCCAATCTAGTACCTCATTTGGAGTTTATTTGAATTTCCACTTTTGTGTCCATGGTTTCTCTGCATAATTGTTTTTTTTTCATTTGTCACTTTGTCAACAGATTTAGTGGTAAATAATTTAAATAATCAGAAGTGTTAAGAAAGTGATTTTTATCTTGCCAGTTTCAGTCATCTCTCTTAAGACGGGTTGATCCTGCATTTTGAGGCGCCTCCCTGTCTTAGTTTCTAATAACAGGGACCTATTCCAGGCATAGTAATGCCTACTTTAAAGCGAATAAAGGTAAGTGAAACAAATTCCAATGTCAGTGCTTTGTCATGAGGACAAAGAGTTGTGTCTTTTTTCTTTTTCCTTTGAACTTTTGCTTTCATTAAATGTGAACAAGCTGGTATAGAGATTATAGAGAGAATATTCTTTATGGAAGAATACATTTTATTAAATTTCCAGGTTAAAAAAGGGTAGGTCATTTTTGAAAAAAAGGGAATCAGCATTTTTGTTGTAAGAACAATCATTAACATTTTTGCTGCCTTTCTTTCCAGCAGTACCTGAATCTTATGGTCAGAAAGGCTCCAAACAAAAGAATCAGCCTGACACCAATAGGAGATTTTGGACACCAACAGAAAACTATGGTAATATTTACACATTGTGTATAAGCTGAAAATTTTAGGATTATTATGAAATTAATTATCTGAATTAATTGCATTAAGATGGAATTAAAAGAAGAATATTAATAATATTAATTTTAAATCAAACTTTTTAGAAAATGGTTTGTGATGAATCAACATATTCTGAGGCACAATCAACTGTCTAGGACAAAAACACGATATAGCCTTGTATACAGGGCTTTCACAAGCAGGGATAAAACAGAAGCTATTGATGCCTTTGGAAAGGTCTTCAGCCCAGGAGCATTCCCTTTGTTAAAAACAAGGATGTCCATAGCAGAATCTCCTCGTTCAGAAGTCCCCACGACCCTCACAGAAATGCTGCAGTATTACAAATTTTCTCTAAAGTTCTAGAGGGAGTCTGCCTGTAATACTAGCTTGTGTTTCAGAGGTGATGTCTAACTCATCTGATGCATTCATTGAAACTTCAGCCAGTGTAATATTTAATTCACATATCAGACTAAGGGAGTGTTTCCTGAAATTGTGGCTGAAATTAAGAAACAATGTGTATGTTTTTCCTACAGGCAAATATACTTCAGGATCTTCTAATTCACCAACTTGGAGGAAAAGAAATCCACGAGCAAAATCGTTCTCTAAATTTAAAACAACCACTCAGGTAACTGATAGAAATGGTTACAATTCAGCCTTTTTAGGAAAATTGCCATGTCTCTGCCCACCTAGAAAATGTAAAAGTGCTTATAAAACTTTCTCAGTCAAAACCTGCAAGATTCTGATTAATGCTGAGTAGCTGAAAGAGCAGTTATTAGTTTTATTTGTTTGCAGACATGTACCTTTGCCTGCATAACTAACCTGTGACTTCTAATTTTTTTACAATAATACTTATATGAAAGCAATATGTGTACCTGCCTTTAAAGTAAGGTGCTACAAAAGGCAGGTTTTGGTTTCTAGCACCAGACAAACACAGTAGAGATCATATGAGTTTGATCTATTTGTTTCTCTGCTGTATTGTTCATGAAGCTTCAGAAAAGACTGGACAATAACTAGCCAAGGTCTGAATTCATGAAAGGACTCAGGCTACAAAACATTTGCAAGATACTCTAAAGACCATTCATGCATTTTACAGCTGTCTTGAAAGCTGAGATTAGAACCTCTATCTCATGTTTCATGTTGAAATTTTACTTCTTAAAATGTTTCTGAAAGTTCATGTAGTTTTACTCTAAGAAATTATGCACAGAATTTTGTATCTATTTTGACAGCAGAGTAAAGAAGACACGGAAGTGAATAGAAAAGGAGAAAAAGAAACATCTAAAGGGAAATAAGAAAATTATCAACTGGAATATCCAAAGACAAAGAAACTGCACATTCCAAAAAGAAGGTGCGGGAAGGACATACACTACAGTGTTTCAAAACTGGTTAAAACTTCTTAAAAGTATGCTCTGCATGGTCACATATAAAGATCTATATTCACTAAATTTAATCTACTATAAAAATTTGGCAGTTGAAGTTATTTTTACAGACTACGGCTCTACACCACAAGACTGATAGTAATAGTACATAGAGAAAAAAATCCCTAAGTAGAGTCTTCCCCTATTTTATTTGACAGATGTTTAAGGCATAATTCCTAATACGAATAAATACTATTAGTTATACTTAGCAGTTTCAGAGGACTTTTAATGTAAACAGCAATAGTGTAATGCATTCTAGAATGTAGTTTTCTGTACAAAAGCCAGATTCCTAGATGGTTTAGCTGTTTTGCCAGATGTTTGGGGACTCAGTCTGAATTTGATCTTGAGATTTTGCAATTTTAGCAGAGCAGCAGAACTGTGTTATGAACTAAATGAACTTCACAAGGAAATTCTCACAATTAGCTGAGATATGTATTTACATGCATTTTAAACTAAAATATGAAGAGTTGTATAATGACTGAGAGGAAGACTGATAAGAAGGATACTTCAATATTATGTTCTGGGGAAAAAAACCTCATACTGAAGTGTTACATATACATGACTTCATATCTTTGTCTCAGATGTTTTTTCAGTTGTTTTGCATTTACCTGACCTTTGGTCATTCTTACAACATAATCAGCTTTTGAAGAGAGCCCTTCAAACTTATTTCTGTAACACTAGGATCCAATAATTATCTTGGTGACACCTGTAACTGTGAGCATTTTTCCACCTTGGAGCCTTTTTTTCTGTGACTGCTTATAACATGAGGCTGGATCAGATACATTCCAGGATACTTCTACCTGAAATTATTCTATTATTCTATGAGAAACATAGTCATACATTTCTCTGCCCTACTTTGTTGACATGATTTCAATAGTGCTGTAATTTTTATTTTCTTTTGAAATTTAATTTTTAATCATTCAAGTTAGAAAATGATGTACTGATTATAGACATTTGCAGTTATGTATCACTTTTCTTAACCAAGAGAAGAATAGAGAAACCTAGAGGATCTGGTTTAGCTAAGTGAAAATGTACAAAACTAGAAGCATCATTTTAAAATCAAAGACTAGCTGTGTTGGAAATATTCCCCCAGCTCTAATTAGACATTGGTGTTTCAAATTCTAGCACATGATGCCTTGCAGCAACATTTCACGTGTTGCCTGCCTGAAGCAATTTAAAATCTCAGTTCAGAAGGCTGTTGTATCAAGTTATTTTTAAATATCTTGATAAAGGCTTTTAATTCACTTTTTTTCTCATAAAAGAAATATAAATTTTACATATGCTATTTGTCCAATGTCTCCACAATTTAGAGTATTAAATTTAATAAGACCGTAAATGGGCATGGGCAAATGCTGTTACTCTGGTCTGATTCTAGCATTCCATTATGTGTAAGTGCAGGCTGTTCTGTGCTGTATGTGCTGCCTGCTGGTTTGTGCCACACAGATCCCTTACCACAGGAGAAAATCAGCCAGCTCCTTGGAATAGTGGCAGCTCCTGCTTGGTACGGGTGATTACACTCCCTGCCTGGCCTCACCTTTATTTACAGTGCAGCAAGTTCTCAGGTGGACATCCTTTCTGTTTGACAGTAGAAATGAGGAATATAGTTGGCTTCTTTGGGAAAATCTTGCAAGAGTTCCAGTGACCAAAATGGGGTAGCGTTCCCGTGGATGGAATCTGCAGGGTGTGCTGGGCTGTGGTCAAAGGCCCATTCAGCTTGGGGCTCCCAGCATCTGAAGGGTCGTATTATTATCATACTATCTTCCTCTTCCTTTTACTGTGGTGTCAAAAAATCAGTCTTAAGAGGTCCTTTATAGAATCTGAGCACTTTTTGACAGGGATCATGAAGAACAAGGCACCTCCTGGTACAATTTAACCCACCTCCCCACCCTGAAGAAGCAACCCAACAAACCAAAGCCAAAAGAAAATAATTTTCTAGCATCTTAAGATGAGAATATCCCAGCAGATCATTGGGCTAAGTGTCAGGCTCAGCTCAAGGGAAAGACAAGGAAAGCAGGGGGAAAAGGACGTGGCCATGAGAGTAATACTGGGCTGATCCTCAAATGTTGTGGAATCACAGCTTCAATACATTATCTCTTTTCCCTGGAGCTTCTTGTAGAGAAATTACAAATACTGTTCTTTTAGTCATCACTTACTCAACCCAGGAATTCACAGATACCAAAAACATACCTCAACATTGCACATTAATATATGACTCAACAAGATATTTACAGTTCCTGTAAGGTGTTAACTGCTCTTGACAGAAATCAGAGGAACATAAAGGGATCAAGTGCTTTATGTGATCAAATCCTTAATTAAGATTTCTGTTTCACAGCTTCAGACACTAAGATTCTTAAAAGAATAAAAATACCTGTTTGTTTTCCAGATCACAGACAATTTCTCTGTTACACTTTTTTATCTTGCCTAGTTGTGTCTCTCATTAAAGCCCCAGAGAGGGACCCAAGGAAACTGAGAATATGCAGCCTTCATGCAGTAAGGCCCTAAAGATTGATTGCATTTCTGTACTTTCACATAACCACTGCATGACAGAGCCCCCCACTGATTTACACTTACAGTAGTTGATAAGCCCTGAGATAGTGAGCTAAAGATAAGAGGCAGAAGGCCACTGAAGCAGAGTTGAACTTGCCCTGGAATTAAGTATGCATGGCCATAATCTGCTGCTGATTTGGAAGGCCCAGGGGAAATAAGTGATATGTTGCTTTCACCCTATACATGTTAAAATATGCTAATGTTTTTCCAGATGGTACTTCTAAAAGCACATCAGACATCTCATCTAGGTGAATCATATTCCTTAGTAAACAATAACAGTGCTACCACCGGTATTTTGACAAAAGTTTGCAAAGCTTCCAGTCTGAGATCCTGCATTCTTTAACAAACCTATATGGCTAAATTAAAACCATTAACTCCCAGCATCTCAGCAGAACTGATATTTTAAATAAGCTGTTTATTAATTAAGGTAGGAAATTCCATCTCAAGTTAGCATCTGAACAAGAAAAACATTGGTTGTTGTAAAATAAAAATGCAGCAGAATGTCCCTGGGAATTGTAGACATTGTTTAAAAAAAGAAAGATTTTGACAATTTTCCCCTAATAAAGATATTTTTTCTGATAAAAGCTTCCTTGTACAGCAATACATTTTGTAAATATATAAATTTATTTAAAACCCCGAAACCGAGTCTGTCAATTATTTAACTGCCTGTTGCCACCAGGGGGCGGTGCAGTCCCAGGAATGGGTTTGAACAACGCCCAGCAGGACCCTTCCCTCGCGCGCGCTTCATTCCCGCTCTCCGGAGCGAAAGCCTCTCCACGGTGTTCCGCAAAGGCTTTGCGTTCAGGCGAAAGGCCACAAGAGTCTTGTTATGGCCAGCTCGGGGGAGAAGTACAATGACCTATAGTCAAAATTTCTAAATAGCAATTTTTTTTTCTCATAAAACAGTGTGGTGATATAACCCTACTTCTCTCTCATTCTACACGCTTTCCAGAAGGCATTTTCTATTATCTCCTGTTCTGGACACTTCTCACCACAACTTCTTATCAGGGGAACTGAGAAGTCTTTGAAAAGAGATGTTCCCAGACTGAGAGTCTCCTTTAATCTTTCCAGTCTGGAAACATTTTAGATGCTTTTAAATGTCTTTGCTTTTAATATTCTGGGGTTTTTTACAGGTGGTAATAATGATAGAAACATGCTATTGTGGTATGTAATGTACCTGAGAGTAGAACTACTATGCTTAAAATCCTGCTCCCTCTTTCTTTTTTTTTTTTCCTAAGGAAAAGGCTATTGGTAAGACTAAATATTAAATTGACAGGGCCATCTGAGAAGGTAAGGTGAACATCCAAGACTCCTTAGTTGGTTTAAGAACATACACAAAAAGACACATTTGGGGGTTTTCTGGCACATTTTGCTTGCCCTGGGTAAAAGTAATGTCTTCAAAGATTGGTATCCTTGTTGGTGCTGTTCATCCATGATCGTAGAATCATGAAGGTTGTAAAAGACCACCAAGATCATTGAGTCCAAGTTTTATTAATGAATTTCTGATCTAAGGATAGAATGTGCTTCTTACTTCTTCACAACTCATTCTGTGCCCCAGGATGATCTTCAGGGCAGCTTTTGAAGATTATAGTGCCTCACTCTGTACCAAGCACAACATTACCTAACATGACCCACAGTAATCCTTATGACTTCCACACAATTACTGATATTCTTAAATTCAAGTGTATTTTGATTGATCACAACAGAGTGGCTTCCAAGCTTTTCACTGCAATATGCGTTGCAGCCTGCCAAATTGATATTGCTCTTGGAGATGGATGAGGACATGAAATGCTTCAAGACTAACTTTGGAAGCAAAATTTGCAAACTGGACAAATATAGTAGAGAATTGTAGGAGAAAAAATAAATTATGGAAATGCAACAATCAGTTGAAAGTTATATAAAGCATTGTTTGCACCAGCTCTTTCAGTTGTCCGGTGCCAATCAAAACCTTTGTTCTGTTTGGCATTGGGAGCACCTGATGATGAAGGAAGAGGGAAGCCTTAAATAGTTTGTGCTCATACGTACCAGACCATTAACATTCAGAAATTAAATATTTGTTTTGAGGGATTATTATTTTTATTCCATTATGTTTACATTTGTAGGTCTTTCTCATAGGCCAAAACACATGTCAGCAAGAATAGTGCCAGTACAGTTTGGATGAATGGACTGCTGAACTGCACACTGATACTGCCAGCTGTCAAGAGAAGTCTTGGGTCTGTTAAAAAATAAAACTGAATTGTGTGGAGCTGTATTTTTGTGTGCAATATAAGGAATTGAAAAATATTATACTCAAAATATTTTGTAAATTACTTAAAACTGGATCCTTGGGAGAGGGAATTGTTTAACATTTTGTGAAATGACAATGATATATTTCATCGTGAAAATGCCACATGACAGTGGCACTGAGGTTCCTGGTACACTAACAGTAAAATATGTTTCAAGGCTGGAACCTGGCAGATGTTTAGCATTTCTTAACTTCAGGCCACAGATACCTGCTGTTTGATTTAAGGCACTAGAAAAACTACCAGCATGGCTTGAACTGAAGTTGCTGTAGAATAAATAGCCACAATAGATGAACTCTTTTGATTTACTATTGTTTTATTTGCCCTAGAGTGCACTGCACTATTTTAAAGTGACACACCTCCGGGCTTCACAGCAGACTCTCCTCCCTTATTCTATCATGAGTGATCCAACATTTGGTTTGCTGGAAAAAGCTGTTTTAAAGCCATTATTTTAAAGTCCCTAGGATGGTACATACTATCTCTATTTAAAAGCCAAGGAATAGCAGTACCTAAGATTTATTTTAATAGACTATCAACCACTTTTATTAGATTACATAGTGGAAATAGGTTTTTGCTTACCAGATGATATCATTCTTCTCTGAAGAATTTGAGATGTGTCTCTCAACAGAACTGGTCTTGAGAAAACCCTCTCTTTCCTATGTAAACTTCCGGCAGGTGGTAGCAAAGAGCTAATATCCTGAAAATATTGCTTGTGTGTATATATATATATATATATGTATGCATGTATTTTTTTAAAGTGTATGCAGGAGCCACTGAAATTTGTTGATAGAGATAGATTTAAACTATCTTGGAAGGGAGAAAAAGAAAGCCATTCTTTCCAGGTATGAGCAATGAGATGGTGTGTCAGAACTTGAGGAAACATCTTGTAGTGGGATACCTCAATCTGCTTCAGGAGGTGTTGGCTACAATGTAGCACACCTGATATGTTTATACAATAATGCAGGTGGCATGAAGAAAAAAAACAGGATGAGCTCAAAGCTTTGGCCCAGTCCCAGAGATTTGATATCATTGGCATAATTGAAACCTGGTGGGATAAGTCCTGTGACTGAAGCGCCCTGTTGGATGGTTAAAGGCTCTTCAGGAGGGATAGGCAGGGCAGAAGAGGTGTGGGGTGGCCTTGTATGTAATAGAAGGGATAGAATCTATGGAGCTCACAGTTGGCAGTGGCACACTTAAGAGACTCTGGGTAAGGATCAAGGGACAAACAAATAATACAGATGTCACTGTGGGAGTCTGCCTAAAACTAGCCCCATGACTTTGTCATTGTTCAAATGAGATGCTTTTCAGGAGTAATTGTTCAGAATGGTGGCCCAGTGCTTGCACACTTTGGTTCCCCTTGGATTATGGTCTAAGGTCTCTGTGTCTCATTTCCTTTATGAAGAGGAGCATGCTAAATTAAAAATGAAGGCTATTGTGTGATCAACTCATACTAGTGAAATCCTGAACAATTCAACTTGAGGAGATTTAGGATTTTCTGCCTTTCTACAAGCCCAGTGTTATTGGATCTAGAGCTCCCAGATCACAGGAAATGTTGAGTTTGACATTCTTGGTTGTTCCTGCAGTGGCTTTGCCCTGGACTTTTGAAGATAAATTATCACTTGCTCTGTGTCTGAGGAGGTCTGTGATGCACATCTGCCACAGAAAGTTGGGATCCCAGAGACAACTTGGAGGAAACAAATCAGTTTTCTAAAGGGAGAAAAGTCCATGGAGTAACCTTGGTTGTTATTCCTTTGAAATATTTTTTGAAATGGTACATTCTGACAGAATACTTCTGTTTTGACAAATTCATATTTTCTACTGGAACTGGGCTGTTAGAAAATTCCCAGCTCTCCCTAAGTTCAATTTAGTGAATGTATTATTCATGGCACCTGAAATAGTACCTCTCAAAGCTGAACTGTAAGTCATTTAATTCTCCACATAATCAATGTTTACCCAAGCATCTCTTCATCTTTGTTGTCTGTTTGTAAACTGTTTGCACCATCCCTTTTTGATGAAGTGGTGAGCACAGAACAGTGATTCAGAGGAAGCTCTCTCATTGATTTATATGATGGTGTTCACTTTCAATACTGTTTTTAACATCACTCTATTTGCATCCTAACATTTGTTCTTTTGATCAATGCCATGTATTGAGCAGAGACTGTTATTGACTTGTTCACAGAAGTATCCAAGTCCTTTTTTCCCCTCTGTAATTGCAGATAATTTAGAGTCCTCTAAGGTGCATTAGTAGGTCAGATTATTCTTCCCAATGTCTATCATTAGCTTTTCTTTCTGAACCCTGCAAGGCAGGCAGGCAGTTGTATTGCAATCAGGCTTCCCCCCAAGGAGCACAGTTTGAAATTTGGTCTGGGACTCTGCAAGCACACTGCACCAGCTGCTGTCCAGCACAGGCATGGAGAGAATGTCTTCCCCACAGAGACCTGTCCTCTTTACCATCAGCGTGACCCCCTTCTTGCTCTCACAATTACTCACTTCAGCTGCAGGTTATCAGAGGAGAAAATACTAAGGGGAAGGTTACACGTCCTTAGTTCTCTCAAAGAATTGTGCCTCAGATGCCTAGGTTTTACTGCAGACTGTATGATGTATGAAGAACTTTTTTCATAGATTACCCTAAAAATCATTAGATAAATAGCTGTACTCTGAATAGGTCAGCACTCTGATTTAGGGTGAGAACTGGTAAGATAACTGCCTTAATTTAAGTTGCTAATCTCAGTCCAATAAAATTGTCTAAATAGTCTATTTTTAAGGGAACTGAAGGCTTCCTGAGAATCTAGCCTCACAGCTACTGTCAAAATGCTCAGTGTTTTGGGGTCTTGTTATTCTTTAACATGAGCTTTTAATTGGCTTTCCTGTCTGCAAAATATCCTGTGAGTTGAGCACACCAAACAACCAACACAGACTGTCAGGTGCAGGCCAACACAAAGGGCAAATAACACACAGGGAAAAAAAAATGCAAAATATATGGTAGCATGGAGATTTTTAAATTTTTGTTTTCCACCAAAAGGAAGAGAAACTTTAATATTAGAACAGTCAGCAAGGAAAGATATTTAAATGGATAAATTATCTAGATTTCATGGATGAAGATTTTCTACCTTTAGCAGGCAACTGCTAAGAGATGAGTTTACCCTCTTGGGCTTTTGCAGAGTAACAGTTTCCTGCTTGTAAAACAAATAACAAGGATTAAACTAGATCCATTTTTTCTGGCAGATTAAGCACCTGTCTTCTGTCAGGTTCCCTGCTCAATACTTCTTGCCAGTGCTTGCTCATAAAAGAAATTTGTCAGCTACTAAAGCATTGAAGAAGGAATGATTCTTTGCATACATTTATAACTCAATAGTAACGCAAGTTATATTTGCAATTTAACTTTCAATTACTTCCTGGAGGAGTACTGTCCAGGAGAGAGCCTGCTCATCATAACTTGCTCAGTCATGCCCTATAAGTATGATTAAAAGCAGGTGTCACAAGAAACTCTTCCTGCTGATTACACATCCTACTGATTACTCTTGCAAAAGGATGTAAATACAGTATAACTGTTACCTCTGAATAATGTAATATAAATGGTCAACCCATTAAAAAACAAACCCAGCCCTCCCCCCCATCCCCACTCCCCTGTCTTGTGAGATGTTGGCACTAAAATATCAGCCAGGTCTCCAGAAATATAAAATTTTTGGTTTTATTTTTCTTTCCCAAGGAATGATCAATATTCAAAAATGAGAAGGAATCAAATTAACTTCTCTATTACTCCTGTGCAAAATCCGCTCTTCTGATTAATTTATTGGCAGTACTGTGGCTAATCCAGGGCATACAGTCAGGTTTGCTGAGGTGTACCTTAGCAGAGTTTAGAAAATAAACTTGTTAATGAAGCATGAGAACTGGCAGCATCCTGCTCAGCCTCTCTGCTGTGTTGGGGGGAAATGCACAAGACTTTCTTATTTTGCATATGGTTTTCTGTATCTAATGGAATTTAACTTTAGAAATGTGAAGCTGATAGGGTAAATGGTACTTTCCCTGTGAGGTGACGCTTTACTCTCCGGTTCCTCCTCTCTCACCTGGCCCCAGGAATTTCCCTTAGCATTGTAGAACAGCTATACCACTCTCAGGGGCATCAGGGAGGATTTTATCCAGGTCTTAAGAGTTTTCTTTACTGTGTGAGCTGTAAATTAGACAGAGAAAACTCTGGGCAGGGAAAAAGGCTTCAGCAGCCTACAGTCACTCTCCAAGGCATGATCCAAGGATGGTGATGTGGAGGTACCCTACAGTACTGCTCAGGCTGATGGGAAAGGAGTGAGGTCTCAGTGCAACCTCCCACAAACTATGAGGAGTTAGCAATCATGAAAATACAACCTCATTTCTGGAACAAAAACACAACATAGTCCTGTTAATCAAAGTATAAACAAGATAACCGAAATGCTGGGTGTGGGCCAGGTAGAGACCAAGCATGAAGCACAGAAGTTATTTGGGAAGTGCTGGAGTCAAAATAGCTGAGGGAGACTTACCTTAGGTGAAAAAATCCACAGGATAACTCAAATTGTATTGAGTTATGTACTACCTGACCCTTTGGCAATTTCTGCTTTACACAGACCCCGAGCATGAATAGGCATCTGAGATGTCATGTAGGTGCAGTGAAAATATATTGGGGAAAGTCCTCAGGAACAGCTGGATGGGAATCTGCTTAGGCATGAAATGTGAGGAAAGCAGCAGAGCTTCTTTACCTATTACAGAAGCTAGAAGTATCTTCTCTTTCTTGGTAATTCTTCTCTTTGGAACTGTGGATTACCTTTTATATTCAACTTTCTGATCAATTTGAGGTTTTAAGGAGCTTTTCCTGGAAATGCATTCTGAGATTGAGGATCTCTGTGGGTTCTTTGAAGATAATAAGTACTTACTGTGACTTAGGAACAGGACACAGGATTAGACAAAGGAGTTTGGGTCTTTTTTCCCTTGTAGTTGGTTGCCTACTTTTTCCTAGTATTTATAGGAAATTTATATTTATTGGTATTTTTTCAGACTCTTGTTCCTCCTTTGTTCTACAAGTTTCTTGGCAGTCAAAACATTATTTTGCACAAGATGGCAGCAAAAAAATTATATGTGTCCATTTCTTTTGGGAGCTGTTTCTTTCTGAAAGAAGATTAAAAGCTAGAACAAATCATAGAGAGTAGCTATAAAATGAAACAGAATATAACTATTTATTTATAATTTGTAATCGCATGCAAACAAATCCTGCTATTACAATCACTTACTTTGAGATGCTAAATAGTGGTCAAAGTTTTACTCCTTCTCACTATCCTCTGCCCTTGATACTCTGTATTGGAGAAGGCGTTATTGTACCCAACTTTTGGCAAATTTCTGCTGTCACCATCACATCAGAACTTAATAAATGAGAAATAATCTTCATTTTGCCAAAAGAAAACCGTTCAACAACAATCAGGAGATTTCTTATGTGGCCAATCCTGTCTGGCCTTGCCTGATCTTTTCCTGTGAGACTCAGCTGTATCTTTCATGAGTTTAAAATCTCAGGTCTCGCAAGGTTCTGCCTCTTGAGGTCTCACAGGCAATCATTGCAATTATATTTCTTTCTGTCCAGCCAGCCTTTGCTCTATGAATGAATCACTCATGAGCAGAATGCTGTTATATAATGTCAGCTTTAGAGTTTAAGAAGATTAAGACTAATTTTCATTGCATGGTATCCACAGTGGGCAAAGGAATGTGCTGGAAATAAAAGTGTTAGCATTGATGAATTATGGGGAAAGAAAAAAGTAGGGTGATTGTGTTCGATCATTTGAAAAATACAGATGGAGAGAAAATAGAAGTGTAAATTGTTCAGAGTGAAGGAAATCAAAACTATCTAGTGAATAGGTAATTAACACAATACAGCCTCTTTGGTGAAACAGAGACAGCTGAGGCAAAAGATTTAGTTCACTCTATACCAGGTAGGGACAGCCCACATATTCCTGTGAACCAGGACGTAGCTCTACAACAGAGTGACGTTTTCTCACCAAGAAATAGGAAACAGTAGCTGTGGGGGGACTCCAGCAGGAACTCTACTGTCAAATGCTGCCTCTTAAATGCATTGATGCAGTGAGCATCTTAGTGCGCTCTTTTCTCCATCAGTTTCGATGATGAATAAGGGTGGGCCACAGACTGTGGCTTTCCTGAATAATCAAAGTTAGAGCCATCCTGAACTACTGCTGTAATATGACCAGGACTGATTTTTCTTTCTATCCAGTTGCTTTAGTTTAGCTCTATTTTCTCTTCTTCTTTTTCCTAATAAATATACAGGATGAATCTATGCTAGATACTACAGTTAATTGCATTCACTTCTTAACTAAACATGGCAGACTACAGCATGCAGTCTAAATTATATGTCAATTTATTAAGATCTTACAAATTTTGCATGAAGAAATGTAGATAAATTCCAAATATTAGGTGTAAATTGAAACTACTGGGGTGTAATGGCATGTGGTAGAGAAAAATGCTTTTGCCTTCTCCTCTTGCAAGCAAAGAAGTAATATATAATTGCATGCTTTTGTAGCAAGATATGTTTTGCTAGTAAAGAGGTTTTTTGGCAATGGAATAAAGTGACAAGTAGACTGAATTTTCCATGTTAGAATAAATGTCCAGACTTCTGTATTCTCTGCACCTCACTACAGGATTATGCACTTGTTACCAGCTCCTTTCTCTTCCCCCAGCTATTTTAATCCTTCTGACTACTGCCTGTGGTACTGACTGGAGGTGTTTATAGGCTGGGATAGACATACTACACAGTTTCTGAGAGATTCTTTATTGCATGCTGAGTATGTCTGATGTTTCAGGTTTGCTAAGTATGTACAGATCAAAGGTGAACTTAGTGCTGAACTTACTACCATGTATGATTTATCTGAGGAATACTTGTGTTTTCAGAAGTCTCATAGCTTATGCTGTTGGATGTCTGAAAAAAATGCAGGAAAATTCTATCCTTTTGTTTCGTTTCACTTGGGATGGAGCATAGGATTTTAATGTCTTCTGAGGGATAGTTGATGATAATGCCTTTGGTTCTTCAGGATCTGTTTTTTTCATCTGGTTCTGGTGCAAATTAATGTGTTATCCACTCCTGCCATTACAGCTTCACAGGAATTTTTTCATATCTATATTATACAAGAAATCACATACTTGACAATGAACTGTTTATTTGCAATTTGTTCTCTGTCTTCTGCCACTGAGAGAATAATGGGACTATACATGCTTATTTTTCAGGGAAACAAGGAATGGCTTGGGTTGGGGACCGTAAGGATCATCAAGTTTCAGTTTTTATAAAATGATTATAGTTTGGACAAGATTTTCTATTCCAGTGTTTGAGGATTTTTGCATTTTTCATTATGGGAACATCAGTATCAAGAACTGTAAGAGAAAATTTCATGGCATTTATACAGCAATCGAATTAAAAGGAAAACTCCTACTTTTGCATATAGTTAAACTCTTTGTAGATAACACTGCACTTGCAGAACTGTCAGAATTAGGGAATCATTAATATTGTCTAATTTAAATGCCTTTTTAATGCTTTTTTTTCGTAGTTACAAGGGGCCTACATTGACTCTAAAGTTGAAACAATGGCCTTTTCTTTAAGAATACATGGTGAGGCTTATTGTGATTTTTTTTTTCTGTCTCCTGGGATGGGGTGGGGCGGGTTTTGTTTTTTAGAGTTGAACTTAGTTCTCTAGAGTTTTATTAATTTGCTCACATAAAATGGTGCTTTGGAAATCATTAATATGTTTTCTTGTAAGATTCAAAAGCAAGTTTACTTTCTTATGGCAACTGCTGGCTTCCTTGCTTTGAAGTGTCGTGATAGAGGGGAAACCCAGACGCTCAATATGAGTGATCAGCAGGAATCCGATTTATTGATTGTACCAGAACTCCTTATATACTAACAATAATAGGCTTTATGCATATTCGTAACGGTGCATTCTAAGTGGTTCACGTCTATTAAGCTGATTCTAAACTCTTCCTTAGACCCCCTTTCGTGGTCAGCAGTTCTGCCTTTTTCCCTGGCCTTCTAACCACAGATGTCCATTGTTTTTCTGCCAAAACCTAACCTTGCTGGCTCTGCAAATAAACCCATAGTTCAGCAGTAAGGCTCAATGGTGGTTCAGTTATTGAGCAAGATACATGTAATATTCTGTAACTTCAGTTGTTACACAGGATGTGTGGTGCATTGTCTTATGAGACCTTGCTCAGCTAACTGCAAGGGCCTATGTGCCCGTTCTCACGTAGCCAGCTTCTCAGATCAGTAAGCTGCAAAGAATCTGTATATCCCAAATCTATATGTCCCTTTTCACGTAACCAATCTCTCACATTGAAGTGCTTTATTGATACTTGAATTGTATATGATTGATACTGTGACATTTCTATGGGTCTGGTTCTGGATCATTAAAGCTGGGAAAAGCTTTGTTGTTAATTGCAGTGAGCATCAAAAGATCCATGCTGGATCATGCTTATAATATTAATCTCCACCATAACAAGACTACAGCATAAGATCAAAAAGTATTTGTTTCATTTTTGATAATTTTTATAGTTCTCAACTTCTTAGTTGTTTCCACCTCCCACTATGTTTAAAGCCATCATGATTTCTGCTGATCTGAATTTGTAAAGTAATTATTAAGAGCCTTTGATATTTATAAGATATCTGAAATATTTCTACTAATTAATTATTGATTCCCCAAGTGATTCAATCCTACTGATTTGTAATAAATATTTCAGATTTCTATGAAATAAAGAGGGTTGACTTGTTGTTTTTGTTTGCGGGGGATTTTTTGTTTGTTTGTTTGTTAATTTTACCTTCATGATTTTGTAATTTGAAGCAAGAAGACTTTTAATACTGCTGAAGACATTTTTATCTATGTGTATTTTAATGCGTACCATATATATTTGTGTTGATAGCTTGTCCTTGAAATTAGCAAAACCTATCAGTTGTTCTGTGTTTGAAAGAATCACAGAATTGCAGAATATGCCAGGTCGGAAGGGACCCACAAGGATCCTTGAGTCCACCTCCTGACCCTGCACAGGACCATCCCTGAGATTCACACCATGTGTCCAAGGCTATTGTTCAAACCCTTCTTGAACTCTGTCAGGCTTGATGCTGTGACCACTTCCCTGGGAAGGCTGTTCCAGTGCCCAAACACCCTCTGGGTAAAGAACCTTTTTCTAATATCCAACCTAAACCTCCCCTGACACAACTTCAGGCCATTCCCTTGGGTCCTGTCACTGTCACCACAGAGAAGAGATCAGTGCCTGCCCCTGCTCTTCCCCTCATGAGGAAACTGTGGACTGCAGTGAGGTGTCCCCTCAGTCTCCTCTCCTCCAGGCTGAACAGACCAAGTGACCTCAGCCACTCCTCCTATGGCTCCCCCTCAAGGCCCCATTAAGGCAATCTGCACATGTCAGTAACTTCACACACTCAAACTCCTAAACTATAGGGTGCATTGTCTTGGGGTAGATTATGAAGGCTGATGAGTATCTTTATACCATATGTTGGGAGACTTGGAACTTAAGAATTTTAGAGAGTAAATTTAAAAATTCCGAGTTTAGTTGGAGCCCAGATCTAGAGCTGGTGGGAAACAATAAATACATCTAATCTCTGTTTACTCCATGGAGTTTCAGTGCTGAAGTCAGACCATTCTTCAGCAAAAGACATGATTCTGTTTAAATTTCAGAAAGTAGAATCTTATCTGGAAAATAATCCACTAACATTTTTCAGCACTCTCTGAACGGACTGATAAGAGCTAATCAATCAATTTTCAAAGCCTGACTGCTGTAGGAGGATAACGTAGTGACAGTGTGCTACTGCTTTCTCAGATTATTTCCCAACAGCTGCAAAAAAAAAAATATATGGAAAATATGGCTTTATTATCTCATATTTTTTTAAATAATGCAGAGATAACTTCTGAGAAAATAAGTTTTGGCCAGGTCACTAGCACACTCTGCTGAGAGTTCTCTTTCCACTCACTTTGAGTCACTTTGGGATCTTTTACCAGTCACAGAGAGGATGTGCAGCAATTGCTTATTGGTGGTTCAGCAAGACAGAGAGCTAGATAGCTAAGATTAATTGGTTAGGAGGCTGAGTATTAATATACTCATCACATCCAATGAAGAACTCTGCCAATCCAACACTTGCCTCTCAAGTGGGGGAAGTAGAGGCCCTTTTGCATAGGCTAATTCTTCATGCTGTTGAGTTGCTGTCTTATTCTCTGCTTTCATTTTTTTTCCCCTTGAAGATTTTATCCTTTTATCTCAGTATTTTCCTCATAAATCGCTGAGTTCCTTGCTGGCCCATCTCTGCACTTCTGAAAATTCCTTCATAAGAACTTTTTTCTAGCTCACTTCTAAGTCACTTTTTGAATTCAAAGGTTTGAGATTTTGAATTTTTCAGTGGCTCATTTGCACTTTCAAAGCTTCTTGACAAAATCAAATACATCAACCAGGAAGGGTTTTTTGGCCAAAATATGAAATATTTTGCCCCCTTCGATCCTACTATATGGGGCCACCTAAACATTGTCTAGTCTGTTATGGTTGTGAGTTGAATCTTCTGGCATGTTATTTTGGCTTTTGGAAAATAATATACAGGCATATTTTAAACTTGGATAAAAAATCCTCTTTATTTCAGACAGTTAAGGCATTTTTCAGTGTAATTTTCTTCCATACCACCTTCAAGCACAATCCTGTGTTTTCATGGCATCTTATTGCAAAGCTGTTCTTTGTCCTTTGCTATATGGTCCTTGACAGGCTGGGCAAGATGCTGTTTTTAGCATTGTGGCATTCTAATGTTATTAGTGCTTCTCTTTAAAAATCAAAGCTATCCTTTCCTTGAGACAGAACTTAAATTTATGAAACTAAGCTCAAAAAGGATGTCTAAATCATACCTCCTCAGTAAGACAGGATATCAAATGTTACATTTAGCTTATGTCAAACTCAAATGCTTGCTAAGTCTTGAAATCCTACGCAGGTTATGGTAGGATCTTATCTGTAATCCAGCTCACTAAGTCACTTTTGTTTGAGGTCTTTTACTATGCACAATGAAAACAGGAGAAACACAGCTAAGGAGCTTTATATCCTTTCATGTGAGTATTTTTCCTCCTGAATCCTTGAGCCACTCACTATCTCAACAGGTCCACTCCTTTTTTAATTTTATTATATGAAGTGACTTCAGCTCACTAACTTTCTTTCATCTTAACAACAGTATTCTTGTCAGGTTTAAGCCTTGGCCGCAAAGCTGTGCTCTCTCGCTGAAGCCCTACGCAGAGAGTCGCGGTACCAGAGTGCGCCGAGGAGGAGCTGACTGTGGGAGACAAGGCAGAGAATCTGAGCAGGGCCTGATATTGCAGAGACACGGCGATACCCCATGTAAACTCAATATTCTTTCTGTTAGATTTTATAATGATATTGCTGCCTCTTTTAGATGAAGATGTTTTGGTGGGCTGTGAGAAAATTACTTCTAAGGGTTGAAACCCTTCTGAGTAAATAGACTTGTATACTAAGCATGTAACCTGCATCTGAGATTTTGGACACAGGTCTCCAGTATTTCTCTGTATTGTAACAAACATTGTAACACTGTGATAATTTATTCAATGATTCATGTTCTTTTTTAACAATAGCTTTCTAATTTTTTATTGCTGTCTTGTGAAGTTACAATGTGATTAACATTTGTTTCTGGGATGGTATTGAATATATTTGCTGTATAATTATTTGTATATACTCTCTTTTGATCTATACTTTCCATAAAGATATCCATAATTAATGTCACAGGTCTTTATTTATTTCCAGAGATAAAGAAAGTATTAATTCCCATAGCTCATTTGGACCTGCAGGGGAATAGCAATTTTTAGATCTAAATAAGCTATTCAGAATTCCCCTTTGGTATTATTAATTTTGTTTTTTCAGAACAACTGCTTGAATGTGTACCAAATGAACATATTTAGCACAAAAATTAACTACGTTCAAATAACTCATCTGTTTAAAAAAAACCCTGAGAAACACAAGCACATAGATCTTTGCAACTCTGAATGTAAGCAAAAACAAGGGAAATACAATCACAGAGTATAATATTGTAATAAAACATCAGAATACGTAAAAACCTCAGTCACAAAGTTATTGGCTTCATATGGACTCATAATTAATTCATAGTCTGCCTCAAATGTGGCTGGGAGAAAGGACATAAACCAAGAATGTGAGCTTTTGTTGTTTTCCCCTCTGTGACTTCTTTTCTGCCAGATTCCAAATGAAATGAAACCAAGGCTGGCATTACACACAATTTAATTCAGATGAAACTTCAGACACAAAAGTCATTAAGCATACATTGCCTAAATAAAAAATGAGATGTTTGCAAGCTGCCTTGACATGGTCTGAAAAGTTTAGTACATAAAAAGCAGCCCAGTGAATAGTCAAATGCTACTGAAGTAAATAAAAAGAAAGCAAACCTCCTCCACCCCTTTATTACTCTTTTATTCTCTTACAGTTTCTGTGCAGATACAATACTCCAGATAAAATAGACAGTTATATGGATGCCGAAGCAGAATGATTTCTTATATCACTAAGTCACTGCAATACAATTTGAAAAAAAAAAGAGAAGCAAAAATTTACTATTTTAGCAGTGTTTACACCATTTCAATTTTTCATCCAGCAAATGAAGATCTATGACTCTTGTCTCTTCCCTAGAGATGCTAGTAGTAATCGTAATTTCTTAGCAGTTAAGTCTCTTCATTATGTCCAAGGTGTCCAAACTATGATACTGAGAAATAACACTGACTGTTTTGGATGTCTTCCTGTTTAGGCATTAGTAGTACTTTCTAATTGGCATCAGAGACCAGGTTCAAAGCATATAAAGGGCAACTTACAGAGCAAGACAACTGTCAGTTCATTTCAATTTGCTGTACTTCGTTCGGCCTGAATATCTACTGAAAATGATTAGACATATATAAATCATGACTCTGGAGAACTACTGATACGACTGTGACTACAGATACTATGACTGCTCATCACGTTGGAGTGACTTTCAACTGTTCTTACTCAGCTGTAATTTTATGCTCAGGTCCCACATTGTGGATGTGAAGCTAGTGATTGAAATAAACATCTAGTTATTATGTTGTAGCCCCCCAAAACTCACTGCAGCTGTGCAAATTCCTAAAAATTAGTTTAACTGATACTGTAATGAGATCCATTGCAGTGGCTGAGGGTTGTTGCAATAACATCCACGATTCTGCCTGACTTTCCTCATCTATAAGTAACCCACAAAGAATGTTAATAAAACAAATGGCTAGTGAACAGACCTTCTCTTAGAAAGTTTTCACTGGCAGAAATGACTCAGTCATGATATCCCTTCTGTCTCAAAGAAGGTGATGTGTGCCAGAAATCACTCAGTGTGAATGAAATAAAATATAATATGAAAAAAAGAGAATAAAATGTCTTCAAGTAGAAGACAAATCCAACTGTTTGTGTAGATTTTTAGGATGCCATTATTATTGTTATGTATAAGATGTTTGAATGCTAAGAAGATAAGCTACAGAATGATACTTTGAATAGCACAGAATACAAGAGATACTGTACTATAAAATCTGGTTTTATTTTCAAATATTTGTATTTTTGTGTTGGCCACTTAAAAACTAGACAAAAGCAGGCTTCTCAATACAGAAATGGTAAAAAGTCTTTAAATAGAATTTCATTAAGGAAATCTTTAAAAAGAATTCATGTTCTTGCTGTTAAACCTTTATAGTTTTGATCTTCTACATTTAAAGAGAGAATCTTTTGTCTGTATTTTCTGTTTCACATGAGGAGTTCTGTGTACTATGCATACAAAATAAGGAATTTGCATGTCAGACCAATAATTAGAAAAAAATAGAAATGTAGAGTCATAGAACACTCTGAGATGGAAGGGACCCATCAGGATCATCGAATCCAGCTCCTGGCCCTGCACAGGACACCCCAACAATCACACCATGTGCCTGAGAGCATTGTTCAAACACTTCTGGAAATCCAATCTTCCTGTAATCCAGTCTTAATTGATTTGACTTAAATTGAACTAAAAGCTACTAATTTTATTTCATCTTATGTTTTTAGTCTCAACTTGAAGCTTTTTTTCAAATGTTGGCATGTTCTTCTGTTTACTTATGTGTGGTATGTCTTTCATTTGTACCATCTCAAAAACCATATAAAACCAGTATAAACCATAAACCTGAAATTGAAAACAGCAATGGCTAAAGAGGTAATATAAAGATGTAGGAAGACTGTACTAAGATACAGTGTCTCTACTTCCCTGCAAAAGTTTTGAACCTGACTGTATCTTCTCTTTCTCTCTCTCTTTTTTTTTTTTTTCTGAGTGAAGCAATCTTACCAAAAGGTGGCAAGTGAAATAATCTTGTTTAAGCGGACAAATGGGGATAGTAGTACTTTTTCCCCTGGAAATAGTACAGTAGTTATTTTGTTACTCAAAAACACCATGTGAGTTACATGAAATCAATTTTTAAAGAAAGATATAATATATCTGAAATATAAGGTATATATTATAGGTATTTTTAACTTCCATAGATCCATATCTTACTGCAAAAATTGAGGACAAAAATATTTGTGTTTGGTTTTGTGTTTGTTTTATAAATAACTAAGGAGGCTGCAGCTTTAGGTCTGAGACAGAATGATTGGGCTGCTGAATTTACTCACAAAGGCATTGTTTAATCCTCCAGTTATTGCTGACAGTATTCTTAGATCATTGTCAGTGTTAGAGAAATTATCCTTTATTCGTCTGCTCCTTCTCTGATTTACATTAGTTCTTCTGGGAAGGTTCTAGAGGGGAGAAAAAAAGTGATGCATAGACTTATCCAGCTTCAGAATTGGAAAGATTAACACTGGAGAGAGGCAGAAAATTTAAAAATGTAAGAAGAGAAAGTTTACATTCACAAACTGAAATATATATTGTGTGTAGACACAGAAAATCGAGGATATTGAAAAGGTTTATCAAAGTCAATGAGAATAGCCAAATATTGTAACCCTAAGCATGTACATAAATCTTTGCAGGATTCAGGGCTTTGTTAATAAGTTTCATGATGAAATGATGTATTTTAACAAAATAAACCACAAGACTTTGATAATAAATCAATTTCAAAATTAGTTGAAAACAAAAGGAAGTAATCTATTTTTTAATGTTTTAAAAAACTTAAACCTGGTTGGTTTATTTTTCCTTGAAAATGTAATATTTACTGGAAAAAATCACTTATTTTTCCTCACTTCCTGCTTCCCTCTTTACTTAAATTAGTGAAAAATATGTTCTTAAGATGACACCTTTTTTCCTAGGGCAGTTTTAAATGAAGGTTATGTATTTCTCTTTTAAAATCTACAAATAATATAATTTCAATTAGACTTTAAAGGTTTCAAACAATGGCATAAAATCTAATACTACCTGCACATATACAAGTTTATCATTTTTGGTAGTTCTCAGTACTACAGTTAGGAAAACATATAGGGATGGAGTTAAATGTCAGTAAGTTGAGGACCTAAGGATCAATATTTTACCTTTACTCTCTTGTAGCAGATTATTTCCCTTTCAGTGGGGCAAGGAAATTTGCTGGAAGATTTAGTCAACAGAAAACGTCACATTAATTTTATAAAATGTGCCCTAGGAACATGTCAGGTGATTTCAAATTTAGGCAACTCTTGTCCTTTTGTCTTCATTTGCAACCCAGTAACGATCCATCTGTGTGTTCGACAGAAACAGATTATAAGCAAGAAATTGGAAGCATGTTCTTCCTCTGTCTGACACATACACATCTCTTTAATGGCTGACTGCAAACTTTTCTCCTCTGGATATGAATATGTGCTTTGGCCAACCTGATATTTCTAATCTTCTTCTAGTAAAACCTGTCTATGTCAGTTGTCTGCATTTACAAAAGCTTCCTTGAGACAACATCTTTTGCTAGGAGTTTTCATTTTCTGCTCCCAGGTTGCATGGTTGAGAGTAGTTTTCTGTGATTCTACCTATTCTCCCACAATGTGCTTAAATCAAAGGGATCTTAGTTCACATTCACTACTTCTTCCCTGAAATAATACTCCTTTATATTTGCACATTCACTTTCTGCATCTTAGATCCTGGCCTTTTCCATGCATGTACAGTGCCAGAAGGAAAAGGTGCTATAAGAAGACAATGTGTCACACAGGCATACAGACTTGTAGGTTGATGGACTTCAGATATTTGCTGATTAGAAAAGGTCTGTATCAATGGGAGAGGGAAGCCAGAAACTGATGGCTGGCACCTGGTTGACATAAATCCTGAAGAAAATTTCAACATTTATTTTAAGATCACATAGACAAACCTTTCTGAGTGAACCATGTTAGTCTCAAAGACATTTCAAAATGGGGCAGGCTGATTGTGGGCAATGCTTAACTCGGCCCAGGAAGGAAGGTATAGAAGCTGAAATGTCAGCTCATCTTCAGGCTGTAGATTGCTTGTATCTCTGTTAATTATGTTAACTGTTGAATCATAATTAATTTAAATGGCAAAGCTGTGACCAATTTTTGGCAGATGTTTAGGTAAGATGAGTGATAGCTGGAACTAGGCTCCCCTGTCTCTGAGTTAAGGAACCCTCTAAGGGGAAATGTTAAGCTTGTTCAGACAATGATAAAAAGCAGTAGCTGAGTGATGATGAAACCATAGCTAGCCAGGCAGTCTGCACAGTAGCTTTGCTCAGCAGGGACAGAAGGAAGAACTCCTTGAAGTACAGGAGAACTCAAGGAGTATATACAGTGCTACAAGTTGGAAGAGCAGTTGGCAGGTTTGCTAGAGGCAAATATCTGAAGGTTTTCTGTGTGCCTGCCTCTCAAGGCTGTGCAAAAAGGGTGTGAACAGACTTAGAAAGACCTTTATAAAGGGATGAAGCCTTACCATGCCCAGGTAAGAACAAAGGTCAACAAAATGGGCAGTTTGCACTGGAAGCATGTATTGGTGAAGGTCCAGAACAACTCAGATCAGCCTATCCTTGTTGTCTTGATATGATCAGATATGTCCCATGTATTAGTAGCTAACCCAGTCAGTGTAGAGCTGGCTAAGAGCATAACAATCCTAAGCATAACTTCTAAAGAGAAATGAAATTTATAAGAAGTTCCAAAACCTAATAAATTTTTAGCTCAGTAAGCAGTTAAAAGTCCTGCCAGCAGAATGAAGGCTGCTAGATTTATTGTACAAAGTGCAGCAGATACTTCGCTGGACAGCCAAATGCTGTGTCAGTGGCAAGGGCTTCGAGTAAGATGTTACAAAACAGAGATTGGACAAAATGCGGCAGCTGAGGTTCACTTTGAACTACTTTAAGGTAAGTAATATAAGGAACGCATACAGGTTGACACAGTATCAAATTTTGAATTGAGATTTACAATTAAGAACAAATATCTTAGAGTAATTTTTAAAGTTATCTGAAATCATTGTCTTAAAATGCAGCAGCAACCAAAATGGTCAGCAAGATATTGAGTATCAAGGAAGACATGAAGATCAAGACAGAATTGAAGTTCTGTAAGGGGTCAAGAACATTTAGAAAAAGGCAATGAGGAAAGACAGGGACCTCTCAGTTTAGAGAAGGCTTAGGAGGAAGTTGAATTTGGAGATGTTATTCTTCAAGACTCACAATACAAGAATTAGAGGGCACTTAAACTAGAAAAGGTTGATTTGAACAGGTAGAAGAAAGCAATTCTTTATACATGAGGCAGTAAGCTTCTGAATGTTGCTACCACAGAAGGCTGTAGAAGCAGAAGGTATGAGTTAAAAAAAATTAGGCAGATTTATAGAAAAGAGTTATTCTAATGGAAAATAAGAGACTAGATAAGGGTGCACCTTCTAGTATTATAAATATAGTACTTGCAGGAAAGTTGTGGGAAAGTAGAGGGGAAGCAGACACAAGAAAGTTTTCAGGCTTGTCTCCTCCCCTGAAATCTCCTGTTGTTGTTTTCTGAGACAGAATATTGTGCTAGATGCACAAATTCCCTGAACCTGGAGAGTACTTATTATGTTCTGACATGGGTGAACTTAGCTGGACTTTCTGGAGTAACAATAAATACAGATGACTCTTCATGAGAGAAAAGTGAAGTTCTATAACCTTTTTTAAGGCATTTTAGGACATGACCTGATCCACGTGTGAATGAATGCTCCAGAATAACTCCTCAGTGCTGAAAATAAGTCTTACCAGAATGCCTTATTGATCTGTGGTCTTCAAAAATCATGGTATCCTAGTTTTGGATGATGAAAGTCAACTTTATCTTGTATGCTTTCTGTATTGAAATGATAAGACTGTAGCATGAGGACAATGCAGAGGGTATACGAGAGATCCGTCACTTAAACAGAGAAAATAGATCTAGATATGGACAAATAAAGATGAAAAGATGACAATGACAAAACACTTTTTAGTAATACTGAATAGAGTGGATACATTTGAAATTTCTGTGGTATGTCAGTAAATTGTCTAAGTTTGTTCATCTGTTTTATAATTTTCATTTCCTGTGATTTTCTGCACTTGTACATCATAATAGGTAAAAATAATACTTCACTTTTCTGTTGCCATTGTGAAAGGATATCCCTCTGATTCAAATAATCTGGGAAAGAGCTAATTCTAATACTTTAACTGTACAGCAGGTATTTTTCAGGTCACTTTGAGAGTAATGCTATCTTTTCAGCACTGCAATAGTGATACAATAAAAGCAGTTTAATTGCCACAGATGAGGTAATGCAGTGTCTTTATATATATAAACTATAGCAAAATTTTCACTCAAATATTTGTATTTTGTACATATATGGCCATCCCTCTCTGGCTGAGCATATCTTAGTTATTTCATCCATGCATGGAAATTACTGCCTTACAGCTGTATAAACACTGAAAATCAGGTTGACTAATTGACTAATCTCTTCCTGTGTTTGTTTATGTTAATAAGTTTACTCACTTATGGTCTCCTAATGTGGGCTGGAGAAGACTGACTTTGTGATTTTTAGCACTTGAGTGTAGTCAGTTTTTCTGGAAAAGTCCTAGATAAAGTTTCTAATGCTTCATTGTATTGGTGAGAGATAGTTTTGATAGAATAATTTGAACAAAAGATTCCATTTCCGTACATAAAAAAAATTTTGCCGGCTTAAGTGAGATATGTCAAAATGTGCAGTACTGTGGAGAGAGAAACTTACATTACAGCAACAGAGTTGCACAACATTTCTGTATCCTGACAAAAAGATGAATAAGTGATTCCTATCTGCTATCTATAATTAGTTCAGTGAACTTTCTCTGTAGCTGATAATGAGATCCAGCTGATAAGAGTTAGTCAAAATGATGTTGGTGACTGAGCTACATGAGGTCATTGAGGATAGTAGGATCAGTGTCTCTTCTTTCTTGTGAGGAGCAGGTTGAATGGTCAGAGCTCTGTGGCTGCTGGGAGGTGATTACTGACTCCTAGGGAAGCATCTGACTTCTGCAGGTGTACCCCATGAGGCACCAGTACAAGATCAAAAGACAGAGTTGTATTTGGATTTAGATTGTAAATTTACCTTGTCTTTTCTGTTCCTAAGCATCATAAAACTGTGCTGTAGTCCTATGAAAAAATCTGCTTTCTTTGTTTGTTTCTCCAGTTCTCTAGAGAGGAGCTGCACTGCCTAGTACTAGCCTTGAAGACTCTGTTCAGGATCTGCACAGCCCAGTGGGGATGGTGTGAAGATATTTCTTCCTGCTGGATATATCTAGGTAAAAAAAACAAGCAAAAAAACCCCAAACCAACCCAAAAAATGTAGTTAGAGCTGGCATTTGTGAATTAGTGCTGTAATGATAAGGCTAGAGCATGAGGCTTCTGAGTAGTAAAATATTAATAATCAAAATGTCAGTGTCTTTGGCATCCAGAATGTGCCATCAAATAAAGTGCAGGACAAAACTTAGTGCCAAGGATTCTGTGAGGCGCAAGTAAAACATGCTTGTATGGTGCATCTCTGGGAGCACTGGGATTTTGCTCTGTAGAATGAAGACTTAGCCAGACTACTTGACTGGTTTTTTTTCATATGGGCTTTGGACAGAAACGAGGAAGGGAAAAATAATTTGACAGACGAATCTGCTCAACTGATTAGGGAGAAAGCCTTAAGGAAGACAACTGAAGAAGCTTATTGGAAAGCTGCATGTAGAATTTGAATATGATGAAACAAACCTTGAAACCTCCAGAGAGGCATTCACTGTTCATATAAAATTTTTGAAATGAGGAAATATTTTTAAATATCTCTCTTTTTTAATTTTAGGAAACTCCTGCAAATGAAAAACTCCTCCTGAACTTTGTACCTATTGCGTAAATTATGTTTCATTTTGGGATGAAAGAGAAAACTGTTTTTTCAGATGATCTCCTCACGGTATCTGAGCACAGCTTTGACATAATTGGCAATCTGCCCCTGCATGGTCCCCTCCTAATGGAGGCAAGGAAAAAGAGATGGTGGCATGACTGAACAACAATCATGCTGCTGTGGAAGACTACTCAGATGAGGTGGGTGCAGGCAATTGGCTCATGTAGCTCAGGGAAGAAAGCAAGGAGTGACCACAGCTATTTCAGAGAAAGTTGATTTTAGGTCAGCATGAGGAGGACTGGAGGGTGAACTTTGGTTTAGATCAGCTGACTGTACCTGTTGAGTGGATCAACTGGTTGTGTAATTGAATATTTTATTTTATTTTCTTCCCAAGTTAATGGAGAATGTGAGAGTTTTCCTGAGCTAGCCTGACTAGCATGGAGGAAGGGTGTAAGTTGCTAATAGAATATAAAAACTCACAGGCAATAGAATGGGCTTAGACAGAAATAGGCTTCAGCTGGATTCAATATAAATATTCCCTCCTGGTGTGTGGGGATACCCAGTGCCATCATAACAACCATATAAGGACCAGTGATATAAATGATATTTGCATTTTGATCCTGCTGTATGTTGAATTGCTATGTTCTGCTTGTATTGTGATTTTACTGCTCTGTCAGATCCCTCTGCTAAATCCAAATCCAGTGTAGCATGAAATACCTTCAAATAAGTAAGTTTAGCATTAAACATTAAGCCCTTCTCATGTGAAATGTCTAAAAGAAGCTGCTCAGAGAGTAATGAATTCTGACAGGCCATACAGGATAAAAAGGGATTTTATTTTCAAAGTCTATTTTTCAGCTCCTGTAGACACATATCAGACAGGAGAAGGAAGGGAGGGGGAGTCAGTGAAGTTGCCAGTGTGTTATGTCCAGCTGTTATTTCTTGATGTCACTTTGTGTTGAAGTTGATCTTACACAAAGAGTGGTTTTTTTATTCAAGTAAGAGACTAGTTCCCTGAAAATAAAACAGGTTTCTGATAATTGATGATCAGCTACTTTATACATAAATGTGTTCTGTTTGCCACTAGGTGCCCCCACAACCACAGGAAAGTTAATTGTAAAACACGGCTACAATAAAATGTTTTGAAAAAAGTGGAGGCAGTGAGAATCTTTCTGACAAATATTACTTATGCTTTACCCTGTATCAAAGACCCGATATTATTAAAAAGTGGTTGGTTTTTACATGTTATATAGCTTTAAAGTGCTTTTTAAATCCAGTTAAACTAAGTGTTCCTTCCCTACCCCCAATTCTGCTTCTTAAAATAGTCCATTATCACCATATTTCTATTTTTTTTTTCCAAATGAAAATGGAGTAGTGTGTGTAAATGGTTTGCAATGAATTTTGTATGTCAGCCATAGCTCTGCACGGGATCAATTACCAAAAAGAATTATCCTTCTAAAATGGAAATTTCTATCCGAATATTTATTCGACATCATATGTGTAATTTTTTGGCTGGGATAGGATAGCTGAAGACCAGGAATATGAAAGTTTTGGCTTCTATGCAGCTAGATGTACTTGTGGCAGCTTAGAAGGGTTCAAGTCACTACTGACTGTGTGTTTAGATCGCTAAGTAAAATTGTATGTTGACTCACTAAAAATGCTTGTTGCATTTTATATTTTGCTGAGTGGTGCACTATGTTATAGTGTAGCAGAAAAAGGATTTAGAGAGGGAAAAATTATTTGGATTTGTCCCTGTGTTTACACTTTGTCATGCTTCTTATTAGCTGGATATATATATAAAAATGTATATATAATCAATATTTTGTTATTTTATTTTCTTAATACAGGAGGGAATAATACTTCACAGGCCCATGAGATGAGAGATTTCAGGAGAAGGGTAGAAACATTTCATTTTGGGCAAGCTTCTCTTGTAGGCTTCAGCTGTGAAGGCTAGAAATCATAGTAACTGCAAAATAAACATTTCTATTTCCAGAGACAGAGAATAGACTCTTATTCCATGTAGCCCATCAATCAAGAGCACTGCTTAAGAAAACAGCTCCTTAACTATTCTTTGTGTTTGAAAATGCGAATGGTTAAGATGGTTGCTGCACTTTGATTTGTATACCTTAGATTTTCACTTCATGGTGGTTTAAAAAAACCCCAGCTCTCACTTGGTGCGCTATACAAGCATTGTATGTCAGCTAGGGAGTTAATTTGACAACAGAACACCTGGAATAATACATCTGTAATACTTTCTTGTGTTATTAGTACATTTCTTTCCAGAATGAAGTGGTTTTGACACTCTCAAAATTGTTCTTTGATCTTTCTTTCTCCTTGTCTCCAGTCGCACTAAGCAGCTCCATCCTTCTTCCATCATCTTGAGATTCTGCTGTAACCATCCCTGCTGGGCCCCTCTGAGGTGGGGGAATTGTATCAGGTTATGGGCTGTGGTGGTGGCAGGAGGAAGGGCTGTGGCTGGCACCAGTGCCAGCAAGAGAGGTGAACTGCAGAAGATGATATTGGGGTGATGTGGGGCTTGGAGGTTCAGTAATACAGCTTTTTCAGTGGCTGAACTGTTCCTGGCTTCTCACTGGCTTCAAGGAATGGAAAATGTTCATGGGGTGAGAAGTCGAGCCTGGCTGGCTATATGGAATAGGCAGGGTCAGCCTCGGTATGGCATTATGCCACTGCCTTTGATCCATTTAGGGATGAGTTTGTTCTGAGTGTTTGTCTATAAGGAGCAGGGGAAGTAGCAAGTGGAGCTTCCAAAGGTGAGCTGAACCCCCTCACTAATGTAGGCAGACTTGTGTTGAAACCTTTCAGTTCAGTTTGCTGTTCAGCTCCTTTATTACTTCTGCTTTGGAATTTATTTTTTTTAAGTAGAAAATTAAAATTATTAACTCTGTTCCAAGGACAGAAATTGTGAATGCCCTACCCCTGGAAATGTTTAAGGCCAGGTGGATGGAGCTATGAGCAACATGGTCTGGTGAAATGTGTACCTGCCCATGGCAGGGGGTTTGGAACGAGATGATCTTTAAGGTCTCTTCGAGCTCAGGTCATTCTATAATTCTATGACATTGGATACTCTTTTCCTCCTTCAAGAAAAATTTCTGTAGACTCTCTTCTGACCATTCAATTTTGCTTCTCCTTTTGCAAGCTCTGGAAAATTGAAAGGAACTTTTTTAAAATAAGATTTAAAATAATAGTTATTTGGTTGAAAATGTGTTGTCTAGAATATGAATTTAAAGTTCATAAAAGTTAAAACTAATACAATTTTCCCAAACCTACTTGTGCATTCTTTAAAGACGTTGTATTCATTTAATTGAGTGGGGGAGGGGAAAAGCAGCTTCTTTTGTGTTAGGACTGTGACAGTCAGAAAGATTAGAGATTTCCACTCAGAAAATTACTCCTCTTTCAGGTATTTCAGAGATACAGATTATGTTATTACATGCATTTCATGAATCCTCATAATGTAAAAAAGAAGTGAAAATACCAGGGGAAAGGCAAAGTCTGCCTCGTCATGTATATATTTATGCTTCATAAAGGTAGAAGGTAGATATTGTTGCCTTTGTATTTCCATTGAATGATATGGAAATTCCACAAGTAAAATGTTTAATGTCTGGGTAGTTAGTTCCCAACATAACAACGAACACTGCAAGTAATTACTTATGTTTCAAAAATGTATGTAAATTAACTGATATTAGCAGATCTGAGAGGAAAAAAAGACAGTTGGATAGCTGAAACAGACAGATGATCATGTGCTGTGTCATTATAGTTTGAATTTTATGTCTAATATTTCTTCTAATGCAACTTAAAGAACAAAGACTAAATGCAACTTAAAGAACAAAGACTAAAAAACTGAAGTGAAAAAAGCACTTCTTCTGTGACTTATTTTCTTGCTGTGAGGTTTATGGAAGGTTTTTTGATGAGAAGATTGATAGGACAGGAAACCTCTGTGAAATTTTTCATTCATATCCTAAAATCACATCTGTTATGTATTTATAAAGAATTAATGAACTAAGCATTACTAGTTCAATTTATCATGCTGCTTAGAAATGGACTGAGTGTGTTCAGAAATGGCTTGAAATATTTCATCCAGCTATAGTGCAACTACACTCAAATGTAATGAAATCTGTACCTCAAGGCTGGAGATGGCTTGTTCACTTCCTGTGATATCTAAAATTGCCCCCTTTTAGACTGATTAGTGAGAGACGTTGTAGGGCAAGAATACCTAACTCCAGAATCTTTGAAAATGTAGCTATTCCTTGTTCTTTATTTCCCATATCTCCCACACCTAGCTCTGTATGAAGAAAGGCACTGATCCTGCATCTGTACTTGTCTCTCTTTCCTGCCATGTAATTGTTTGAACTGGGAATTGCTAAAAGCATGAAACATAGTTTTTAAAATGTTTTTCCTGGAAATTTAATAAAGCAATCCTGTCTTTAAGGCTGTATTGCAATGATGATTTCTATATAAATAGTATAAATCTGTGCCCAGTAGAGAGGGAAGTAAAAATGAGGTAAACATGAAAATGAAGAAGAGATGATCTGCTCTGTAACTTAATATGTCTTTTCTAGTAAAATGTTCTATATTTTCCCTAAAGAGTTTATTGGTCACTTTCACCAGGGTACTAAAATTAAACAAGAATATCTTGGTGTGTATGGACTTGCCACCTGACAATATCAGTATGGGTGGATATTACATGTCATGATGTTTTGCACTGTGGAAATGTCAGTATATATTAAGAAGAATAAAATCATTGTTTTTTTAGTTGAGACAATATGTATTTATATAAAATCCATTCAATTTCCCTAAATTACACAGATAATGACAAAAAAGAAACATTTCAAGTCATCATCCTGCAAGAGCCCTTTCTGGACAAAAGGGTCCTCTCCTGAAGAGTTTCTATTGTATTTCAGGACTTAGTTCAATTATTTATCTCCCTGAATATAATTAAAATAATAAATATTTTAGCACTGAAAGCCTTTTCTTTATTCCCTTTGCTTTTTTCACTTCAGTTTTTTAGTCTTTGTTCTTTAAGTCACTGCTGAGTTGCATGTCAGGACTTCTAAAGAAAGCTGCATCTTACCTTGGGAACACGGGTAAGTTATATTTTCCACCTAATGCTGCAGTGAAATAAATTACCTGTTTCAAAGTATTTCTTGTTTTGAAACATCATGGGGAAGTCATGAATGCAATTTCTTTTGTAATGGGTCTGACCAATACCCTTAATCAGCAGAGAAAATAGATGGAGTAAAAAGGAGTCAGAGTCCATCAGGTTGTGTTGTACTAAATATTGCTAGAGAGAATATATGTTGAGAGCCTGGCTGCAGTCTCCTGTGAGCTGTTCCTCTTTGCCCAACATCCTGTAATTTAGACCTGAGTAGCTAAATCAATTTTTTGCTTGTAGAAGGTCTGCTGATTGCACAAAACAGCAACATCAGTACAAAGTGAATTTTCTCTGAACTCATCAGACTGTCATTGGACTGTGGTACTGCAGGATTTTGCATGTTTGAGATTAGAAAAGGAGGGGTAGAGAAGGAGGTGACTTTTTTTCAGCTCTTTCAGCTTACTCAGAACCTGAAACTAAGAGGAGCCCAGAGGACAAGTGCCAGCCCTTCCAGGACCTCACAAACAAACACTTCTCCTGGCTCTGCCTTGTAGCTGGCTGACTCATAGTTCTCCTTACACAGAACACCTGCAGACGTGACTGGCTGCTCTGAGACTATTCATCCAACAGGGAAAACTACAGAACAAAGTCATAAGCAGTGCAGAAAATATGTGGTGATGAAATAAGCATTTAGTATCCTTCTCTGGTCATAATATTTGCCCTGTGAGGGGGGGAGAATAGATAATTGTTTTCTATTTCAATTCTTGATTATTTCCATCCTTATTTAAGTTTAGAGTTTGCACTGTTAGTATCTCTTACTATATTTGTCTGATTTCTGTATGTTTCTGCCAGCCCGATTTGAATTTCATGTGCAGGCTGTTTTATTGGATCATGCATTAAGTGAAGATAAACCAATAACTATGGTTTCTGTGGAGCTGTTACTTAAAAATCTAGCTTTCATATCTAAACAGAGACATCTCATTCTTAAAAGTCACTAGTGTCTGTTATGTTTGTTATGGTTCATGACAGATAGGAAATGAGAAAACCAAATACAGCTTTGCTTTTTTTTCCCCCTTCTTAGTGTATGAGAGGCACATTGCTTCCTTAACCAGTATATCTCTTGGTAACCTCATATTCATACTGTATCCTGAAGGATTTAGGAAAATGAGTAGTTTGAATCATTTGTTGAAGGGCAAACAGAAATATTGTAAATGGCATTTTTATAGGAAAGCTCCTGAATTTTTTTATTCTCCTGTGAATTACTACTGTTTTTTCTAGCATTGGTTTTAATCGATAAGTCATTATATAAATAATGAAAAATGCATTTATAAGAAGTTGAAGCACCTCTGATTAATTAGCACATTCCTCTTCATGGTGTATTATGGTTTTTGTATGTTCTTGAGTCTGTCTAATGATAATGAAGAGACTTATTCAAATCTAACTATTGGATCTAACTATTGCTTTTTCAACGTATAAAAATGTATCTGTGGTAGTATCTTTAAATGTCAGAGGAAAGTAACGATTAAAGGAAACCTTTTGGTATGTATTTGTCTGAACTTCCTCAAATGGCAGTCCACATGTGCAAAGGTAAGATCGAAGATGAAACTAAGGTTTCAGGTCTTGAAGATCCACTAGTAGAGTGCATTTTCTGATATGGCTTCAGACAGAAAGACTACAATATACCCTTCAAGGCCTTTCTAAAATGCAAACTGATGTATTGTGAGTAGTGATGATTGGGAGGTCTTCAAAAGCTCACTCCTAATCTGAGCTAAAGCACTAGAGTTTGAGCACTTGTTTGTCATCTGCATAAAGCTTCAGAGGAAATGAGCTATTCTTCAGTTCTTGGTGCCATCAAATTAAGTCTCAAAGTTTTGGCTAAAATTTTCCTTCTAGAAAGGTGAAATACAAAAAGGGTTAATAGAGGAAAACATAAGGTGAAACTTGATTACTTAATGAACCTACAGAAGACCAGATCTTTGGAACATACCCAGTTTTTGGAGCAGAGTTGTAGTCTAGGAAAAGCCAAATAGATACAGCAATTCTAACGGCTGAGGAATTTGAACACCAGGGAAGTGATACTGACATGTTATGAGAGAAAACCTGACTGCTGGTAATGCTGATCCAGTTCAGTGGAAGTCTTAGAACTTGAATTTAATAGAGTTGCAGTCTGGGCAGCTTGTTGGGACAGTGTCGTGGTCTCTAGTTGCCCTTCATAGCCCCACAACCTCTGTGACTGCAGTTTAGTCCTCAACAAGCCCATTCCCTAATCCAAAAGGCATACGTGCTCTTCTACACTATGTAGGCTCTCAAGGAAAGGCTGGATGGTTGCAAACATGTCATGCTGTTGTTTGTCCACCCCAATATTATACTCTACTAGCAAATCCTTTTCCCAGAGCAGAGATTTAGGTTGGAAGTACTAAACAGTCCCTGTGGCTTTCCACTTAAGTAATGGCTAGGCTCTGAGTGGAGATTGTCAAGTTTTGTGGGTTCTAAACTCCAGTTGTGGAAGTACTCATTTGTCTCTTTCTCTCCAATATGATTGTTGTAGTTTCTGCTATTTTGCTTGATGAGAACATGCAGGTCTATGCTTCATCTTGTAAACCCACTTTACTCTTCCAAATAAACATCTTATTTTCTTTTCCAAATTACCAGTTTTTAGATCTTTGTGTGTTTAATAAATCCTATGTAGTAGTTCCAACTGGCTATACAAGTGTTTAAAAATGAATTTTCTTCCTGTTGAACTTACCCATTCATGCCTTTAGTAGGTGAGGTTACTTGTGGACCAGTGATAGCTGATGGTATTATTTTCTGCTCCTTCCCAAGAACAATTACATTCCAGAACCTTACAAGTCAGAGCCAGAGTCAAGCTGTCTACACAGTCACAGCTGAAAATTCAGCTCAGTATCAGAGGCACAGAATATGTTAAACACATGCATAGGTATGCTGAGCCCTGTATGTGACATATTGCATTCATTTGCCTATCATATATTTGATAATTTTTTGTAACTGTTCACTGACATTTTTTTAACATCTTTTACTGTACTATATCTGCAGTGCTGTTTTATCTTACCATTTTACTTCATTTTGTAAGTAAATGTGTTGCAACACAAGATCTGCTATACAAAAATCTGGGGTTTTGGCAAGCTATAAACCAGTCATAGACACATTGCTTAAAGATGTATCCATATGGATTTTTTTAAGTAAGCTAAGGAAAAGGTATTGAAAGGAAATACTCCAAAAAATCTTAGTCTGTGTGTCTTACGGTATATCCTCACTGTACAAAACTGTTCAATGAAAGAAACGTTTATTAAGGAGCTGCCACTTCTCATTTCATTATGTAGTTTTATAAAAATTCTTGACAGTGCCCTTCAGACTATTAGAATTGGTCTTCATTTTCTGTGGGAAATTTCAAATTAGATTTATTTGTTTAACACTTACTTGTTCCAGTGCTTAATGTTCACTTAGATTAATCTTCCGTAAACTGGAAAATTTTTTGCTGGAGGCCAATTCTATCCTGGGCTGCATCTAAAGCAGTGTGGCCAGCTGGGCAAGGGAAGGGATTGAGCCCCTCTACTCTGCTATTGAGAGATCCAACCTGGAGTGCTGCATCCAGCTCTGGGGTCCTCAACACAAGAAAGACGTGGACCTGCCTGAATGAGTCCAAGGAGAACCACTAAGGTGATCCCAGGGATGGAGCACCTCTCCTATGAAGACAGGCTGAGAGAGTTGGGGTTGTTCATCCTGGAGAAGAGAAGGCTTGAGGAAGACCTTATAGCATCTTCCAACACATAAAGAGAGTTACAAGACAGCTAGAGACGTACTTTTCACAAGGGCATTTAGTGACAGGATAAGGGGTAATGGCCTTCAGCTGAAGGACAGTAGGTTTAAAGTGGATATTTTGCTTGGCCTGTTAATGGGCCAAAGGGTCACGCGTTTTTCACACTTTTATGTTTGGTCCATTTGCATATTAGGGTTAATTCTCCAATTATAATTTCAGGCAATGCTGTAATTACCCCAAGTTTGCTCCCCCTGTCAGAGGCTTTAGTTTACATATTTTGGTGCCTGGGCCAACAAGGTGTCCTTGAGATCAGGCCCAGAGAGGGTTTGTCATGTCTAACCAGCTTGAGAGAACAGTAGCTAACAGGCTATATTGTTTCAGAGTTACATAGTTAACAGTACAGGATTTCAAAAATATGAAAGTTAAAACCTAAGGCATCACTGTCCCTGGAGGTGTTCAGAACCAGGCTGGGTGGGGTCTGAGCAACCTGGTCTAGTGGAAGGTGCCCATGATGCGGGGGGGACCTAGATGGTCTTTAAAATTCCTTCCAAGCCAAATCTTTCTCTGATTCTATGAAATCAGCTTGTCAGTGGAGCTAGTTTGACTGGCAAACAGAACTCTCAAGAGTCCACTTAAGAGTCAGCCTTGAAGGAATGTGGAAGCAATGGACAGGTTATAGGGTATATTTGTATTTTCAAGGGGATTGCTTTGTGCTTTTGGGCTGTGACTAAAAAACTCACATGGGCATTTTTAAACCCTTTGGCAATTTCATGGACTTCTTGGCTGTCCAGTAGGCTAAAATCGTTGTCTATTTTCAGTGAGCAGAAAGACTAGCACTTGTGAGAGGTTCTGAAGTGATGTTGGATCTTAAGGACAAGTCATGTCACTGTTTTGACTCTTTGGCATTCTGCTTGCCTTGTCTGAAAGTTATTGATCTTTAATAGTAGCTAAGAGAGAAAAGATGAACAATATGAAATAAGTACTCATAACTGACTTTCCATTTATATACCAATGTACAGGCTAAATAACAGAGGGCTGAAGAAGAACACAAAATTAATGTGGATTCATAGAAAACGATGGGATGTGACTGGCTTTTAGACACCCTTTAAAAAAAAAAAAGTTGCTGCATCCAGTAGCAAGGCTTTGGTTTGCTTTTCTATAGACTACTTTTATTATTTAGAAAAGGCGTAATTATAGTTCATCACCCATACTTACAGCTGTAATTATTAATTCTGTTGACCCTTTACAGGATAATTCAAAACTCCAGCTGTTCTTGGGGTTACAAACACAGCTCATGTAGCCAATAAATTTTTCTCGGTTAGTCTTGTGAATTCTAAGTACTGAACAAAATATACTTTTTGTCTCTTTATGTGTATGCATCAGTTCTTTTAAAAAAAACGTGTATTAAAATTCTGCTTAATAATATTTTGTAATACAAAGTCATTACTGCTCATAAGAATCAGTTTGTCAAAGTGCTCAGTTTTCTGAAGGCTTTCAGAACCAATGCAATTAGTTCGAGGTAGGTGTATCTCATATATATATTATATATATTTGGCTCACACCATTGCCTTTGGACAAAACCTCACTATACATCTCCAGAAGCAAGTTCTGGTATACAGGACTCCTGCAGGGCTCAGCTGAGACCCTCAGCTGCGATGATTGTTCCCCTGGGCAAACTCATTTGAGAAAGGGAAAAACCACTGGATAGGGGGAGAAGAGTGAGAAAAAAACTGCCTGAATGCAGTTTCAGTGTTTCCCTTTGGTAATTAACGTCAAATATCGGTCCCAAAGCAAGTTTTTTAATATTCCATTACAACATCAGACTGGAAATTTCAGTATAATCATTACCTAGCAGATAATTTGCTAAGGTTAAGTTCTTGAACGTATTTGTTTTGCAAAAAGAACACTTTAGATGAACAATTATAGAAACAATATAAAACCAAATTTCAGTTCTGTGACAAAAAAATATGCTTTTGAATTTTCTTCAATTTTCCTCTTCTGTACAGGAATATTTTCTGAGAATATAGCATCTCCAGCTAATGTTTCTTACCATCATGTGTCTGTCTTAAAAAATAGTATGTCTTTTCAAATCTATCCTTTTTCCACATCCTATACTGAGATTTGTTCGGTTTCTGACAGGCAGTGCTGGGAGAGGTTCATTATCTGCTGCCCAGAGGTTGCCCCACTGAACCAGTAAGAAAAGGTTTGTCATAATTTGATCACTCCCTCAGCTGGGCAGAAATCTTGGACACTAGCTCCTGGCTCTTGTTTTCACTAACATAGCAGGGAAATCTATTATCCCTGTGTGGAGCAGAACAGTGAGGTGAAAAGGCTAAATTGAAGTCCCATTTTTGAGCTTCTGGAAAAGATAATCTTCATTTCAGAGATACTGTTATTGTAATATACCTAATAATAAGAAGAGTCTTTATTCTAAAGTGTGTGGGGTTTTTTTTTTTTTGTTTCATTTTGTTTAGCTTTTACTGTCTAGTCTGGCATAAGCCCATCATCAGAAATACAGGTTCTTTTTCCTCTTTCTTTAGTGCTGTGTTTGATTTGGTCTGAATATTAACATTGCTATTTAAACTCTGTATGTCATGAATTATATTAGCATGTTTCTGAACTGAAAGAACTATGAAATGTGAATTCTAGATAATAGTCTTTCTATATGAACATACAAAATGCAGATAGCCATGCACCCATTATTTTATCTAAAAAGATATTCAAAGAGCTCTGCAGTGAATGATGAACTCAACAGCTAAATTTTTTTTTTTTTTTTTTTTTTTTTTTTTTTTTTTTTGCTTAGCTATTCAGAAATATCTTCTAGGAGTAGTAGGCAAAATAAAATAGCTGATGAGGTATTTTTTTGGAAAATAACCAGATGTGTTGCTGATGCTTATCTGTAAATTCTGTTTAAATCAAAGAGCCAAAGGGGGAAAATAAAATTTATTTAAAATTTTCATAAAGCTGATTCCTGTGACTACTGTTTCACTAAGGAAAACCATAACTTTATCAACTAGGCAATATCAAAAACCACTAAAAAATTACTTGGAAAAGGAACAGAATAAATTAATCTAGCTGAAAGCAGTTTTGTGTCAGTTCTGGGATTTCAGAAAGCAAATCAATGAATAAGACCTCAGCTATGGTCCATTAACTTAGGTCTATTAAGGGAAAAACTGAACAAGAGCAAGTGCTGAGATATTGAACTTTAGTCTTGATTTTTAATATATGATACTAGGCAAAGTTACATGTCTAACTGCCTGTTGCTAAGAAGCTAATATAAAATACAGGTTTATTAATTGAAGCACTGGAAAAGATATGTTCACTTGATTGACTGCAGTGCAATCCAAAGGATTTGGAATATTCATAGCATAGAGGGTTTGATCACACTCAATTTTTTCTGGTAAGACCTGTAACGAATTATTTTCTTTTAAACCAAGTCTTAGATGAACTGAGTATACAAAATGCTAGGATTTAAAAGAAGAAATTATCATTTGTTCTTCTTTCTTTCTCTGTAGCATCCTAAACAGAATTTTAAATATATTATCACTGTTAAAAATATTATGCTCTAGGATATTTTTTTTTTTTTTTGGAATTATACAACCAGTATAAACTTTCTTGTTGTAAATCAAAATAATAATTTTTAATTATTTGAACTAAAATAAGTCTAGGTATTTTGCAATATCTTTTCTATAATTTAATTTCCAATTTCTAGTATTTTGCCTGCTTTAAATATTTTTATTATTTATTCATCACTAGTGTTTCCCATCTGACATTCTCTGAAGTCAATGAAGTTTGGTGAATTTCAAAAATACTTGATTCAGATCTACAAACACTATAGGACATACAAGATTATATTTAGTGAAATCTGAAATCTAGTTTTAAGTTGCAGTAATTTTCAGAAATAAATAAAAGAAGTGTACATTTTAGGTAAAATTTATCCTATCCTTGAAGTGGTAGAACATGTGTACTAGAAAGGAGCTGTAAAATGATAAATTTGGGTAATGTCTATACTCCTTTTTTTCCTCTTTGAGACTTCCCATACACAGTTAGCACACCTTCAAGTATAAGAGTGGGTCATCCTAAACTTGGAAAAATGTTCAAATACGTATCAGGAGACTAGCTTTCCATAAAGGACATAGGTTGGAGATTCAAATGATGACAGGCTGCACAGGAGGAAATTGGAAACACTGCTTGGGACTGCACAGATGGTGTCAGAAAAGCCAAAGTTAGTGTACTGGTTTGGCCAAATTTAGAAATATATCCTCAGAGACAAGGCAGGCTACAACCACCCCTCCCCACCAGGTTCCGGGAAAATAAATTTTCCTCGAAGGAGAGTGAAAGAGATAAAAGCTATTTATTTAACAAACACACAGGAAAAGGATAATAATGCTAAATAATAAAAATCTCTCACTGTGGAGAAAAGCCTGGGAAAGTGTTCTAGTCCTCCCTTTGTTCTCCTCGGAGCTGGGGCTTGGCCCAGGGCCAGGCCCTCTGTGCTCGGTGGAAAGTCCTCCCGATGTGCTCTGATATTGAAGCAGTCCAGTAGAAAAGGGAGAAAATCTGGAATTCCAGGGAAGGAAAAAAAGTTCAACTCTCAGTCTCTCTCCGGAGAAAAAGAAACTGAACAACTGGCCAGAAACTGACCCGGGAGCAGGAAGCTGGGTGCCTCCTCCCTCCCCTGCCACAGCACTCATCTCTCTGTGACCTTGAACAAGCTGCAAGCTGCTTTGAGAAAGTTTTGCTCAGTTTTTCCCTCCCCCTCTCAGGCTCGGGTTAAAGGCATAGAAAGGCACAAAAATGAATTTCTGGGCATAGGACAGCGATATGGGATACACATCATAAAGTCACCCCAAGACACACAGTTAGAATCGAAGTAGCAGGGGAAGTTGTAGGCAATTAGAAGATCTTCTACTTCTTTGTGAGCAGTAAGAGAATAAATGAAAATGTGGGTTTATGATGAAATGGGTCAGTCACTCAGTGATGTAGAGGATGCGGTTAAGGTAGAGACATCAGTGCCTCTGCCTACATATTCACTATATGGTCCCACAAATTTTTATACCTAGGCAGAGAGTCCAAACAGAGGAACAACAGTCAGTGGAAGCTGATCAAGTCAGAGATCCCTCTTATTTTTAGAATGATGTACAGATTGAGAGAATTCCCAATGAATGCAAAAAGTAAAATGTTGGACTCATTTTCTAAGAAAGAAAATAATGATAGAGGGGCCTACTAGCCAATCAGCTTTGCCTTTGGTCCAGGAAAGGGTCTCAAAAATTATTTAAGAGGTGTGAAGTTCTTTGTAAGGAAAAGGGCTACATCTCTGTGTGTATTTTCTGTTAGCACAGTGTAAGTGCATCTTCTTTGCATCTTTAAATAAATCTTGATGCCTTTTATTTTAACACCCTATATTGAAATATTTAAGAATAGTGGATTTCTGATAAAAGTAGCTTTGATGCAACCATTTGCTTTAAAAAGCTGTGTCAGCTTGGAGTTTTCCACACTTACATTACCATAAACTGAATGTCAGGCTATTTGTAGAATATGCCACACACCATTTTTTTCTTTGATGTGTGTGGAAAATATAATATGCGAGAAGAAAGTTGAACAAAAATTGCTTTCATTTTTGCCAGTGAATAGAGAAGACACTTTAGTAGAATCTGTGGAACTTGTTGATTTTATCACTTCAGAGTCACTCACATTCTTATGAAATAGGATCACATATTATGAAATGCAGTGCATTATATCCATTAAGAGCGACCAATGTGTATTCCACACATAAATGTTTTAATCAACTATTGTGTCTTGCCAGGAGTTTAGAGATTAGAATATGGACAAATATTGATAAACTAAGGAAAGGAAAGCTCCATCTCAGTATGAGGTGGGGGAATGTACACTTTGAATTCAAAGTTCCCTTAGACTCCTTCTGGAACTGGTCTTCCACTTATAGGAACTTTGAGAGAAAAGTCCTGTATAGTAATTTAGCCTGATAACAGGTTCTATTTAAAAACAAATGAGAGACCTGCATTAGAAGTGTCTTTGAACAGACCTTAGTTGCCAGGCATTTCTATTAACCACTATTAATAGAAAAATTGAGCTGTAATAGTTAATACAAAACTGGTAACAGTTTATAAGTCTTTAGTAAGTCAAGTCTTTTAAAGCTGTGATCTTCCTTTATATCATTGACTGGTTGGCTGAACTCTTTTTTTAATCTATAAATTAATAAATGAGTAGATATTGAGGCAAGACAAGAAGAATGACTCATGCTTGTAGAACAGCTAATGTAACTTGGGTATAATAGCTCATAATAGTACTTCATTTATTTTCCCTCATAAACCATATTTTACCTTGTTGTTCTTTTTTTCTTCTTTGAGAATTACTGTTTTTCACATATTCCAGGTAATCAGGTTACATTTTTTTCTACCCTCCTTTGATGTTTTTACCTTCAACTTAAATTAGTTGCAATAAATCAAGTAACACAATGTGACTATTAACGTTGGATGAGATGAGCAACATTCCATAGGGATTACAAAAAGGTGGTGTGGGGGTTTGATTTAAGATATGTTGACAGATTGTCTTTTTCACATCCATTCAGATATCTGCTATCTTCAAAAAAGCTTAGCTAGCTGACATTTGCATATATTACGAAACTACTGTTTGTTTCCCCACCTTCATTCAATCAGGTGTTTAATCAGTCAGGCTGTTTGTGCATTTCCATGCTGTGTGTAACAAGAAAGAAAAAGCAAAAGGACAACTTCTGCTGTAGCAATCTCAAGAAAGAATGCACTTCTGAAACAATCAGATTTCAGAAATTGAATAGGACAGCTAGGTATGCTTAACAGACTGATACCAGTAATATAACGTAACACTGCAGCTGCATGGAAGTAATTTCCAGAAATGAGAAAAACAAGTAAGTGGGAACAGGCCAGCATGGATTTATCAGGAATAAATCAAACCTGACCAATTTGATTGCTTCCTCTGAAGAGATTACTAGGTCGGTGTACCTAGGGTGACCAGTGTATGCAAGATAGCATACATTTTTTCAAAGATATGCAAAAGTCAGTATTTTATCAGTCTCAACATAAATTTCTAAATGCATGTTGTTTATCTCTCTCCTCCCCCACAATCCTGTTACTTTTAAAATTTCTACTTTTCAAGGCTTTCTTAGCACAAAAAAGCATGTGTATTTACACTCATGAGTATAAATTCACATGACAGTGAATAATGGGTGATTGTATTTTCTGTGCAGTTTATTGTGCTTTCTGTAATGTCAGTCATTATTCTATCTGACATGGATAGCATTTTCAGATTGATGTGTTTAAAATTAATGAGGCATTTCTTTCCTCAGAGAAGAAGTTAATAAAGAACATTTTTCCCCATGAATTAGCTAGATGAATTAATACAAATCAGCTCAATTTTTAGAGTTTTGTGATTTTCTTTTTTCTGGCAATCCATCTTAACAGTTAGAGGCTGAAGGAGCTACAGTGACAGGAATATAAAATTTCAATTTAAAAATTATTAGAAAAGTAAAAACCAAAAAATGATGTAATTTTTCAAGGATGAAAAAGGAAGAGTTTAAGTATATGCATCAGCTCATCAGTGTAGGAAAAAAAAAAATTAAGGTCATCCAACCATATATATTTTTCTTTTCTTCATATGTATGACAGTCGCTGATTGTAGAGAATAATACATGAAATGAGAACCTACAGATTCTGGAATTGCTTGAGATGAAACTTGGCATTCACCTTGAACTCTAAATACAGCTCTTGTTAAATGGATCACATGAGAAGGGGAGAAAAAATTGAGGCAGAAAAACCTTAAATATGAAATTCATTGTGTGTAAATAATTTTACCAGTTTACTGTTCATTATAGTAAAACTTTTCTATAAAAAGAGGTCAAAGTCTTCAAATCCTCTCTCTAAATATCAGTCTTGGAACTGAAATGCACCCTATGATCCTCCAGTGAGCTCTATGTATGTGACAGATACACTAGAATATTGTAACTTTGTAAAGATTTGGGTGTAAACAGAATATTTTGATGCAATGAGACATAATTTATATGCATTCTTTATTTCACTTTTCTAAGAAAATTAGTCTCTGAACATTATCTACTTCAATATATTTGCACTTGTGAAAATCTATGACTTTCCACCTTTTGTTGTTTTCAACTGATGACCATTTCAATGACGCATCTCTTTTACTGTCCTAGTTTCTTGAGTTCAGTAAAGTGGGGCTGTTTACACCAGCTTAAGCTGTGGGTGTTATTCGGTATTTTGGGGATATTCTATTCAATTGTATGACAACCCATGGCACTAGTTTTGAGCATAGCACCTTCACTCTTCAAAAGTGCCTGCAAAATTATTTCCAGGAAATAAATCAAGCTCAGTCTGGCCATGCATAAAGCAGCTTGCTCCTACCTGCAAGCACTCTGTGGGCTCAGTAGCTTGGAGAGAGCAGTACTGTGTTACCTACAGCCTGAGATCTCTGGCTAGGAGCTGGCTTAAGGCAATAGTGGGCCCAATAGGTAAGGCTTTATTTAACCACACACGTGTTCTTATGCATACCATTTTTGTAAAAAAAAATTGGTTAAGAAGAGCTCCATTCTTGTAAAATATTTAATTTGCTGTGCACATTCGTATGTTTATCTATATACTTTGCAAGCATGTATTGGACTGTTCTGACCTGGTGTTCATTTTAGTGTTTTAGGCAATAATGCCACTGTTCTGAAGTGAAAGGGTGAACTGTCTAGCAAACAGTATATTTGCATTTTAAATTATGTGCACATGTAAGGCTGTGGTATACAATGAAGTTCCAGCAGAGATGTATAGGATGTAGTTTGAATGTTTTACACACACGTGTAACTTGGTCTTGCTGGTGATAACACAAGCTAAATTACTTCAGTTCTCATCTTCTTCCATCACCTTCCAAAGTGTCCAGAAATACTGGCAAGTTATTTCACAGTTTATTGGGAAGGAACTGGAAAAAATAATGCGAAAAAGAAATCATAGGATATACTTCTAGAAGAGTCTGCAACAACAAGGTGCAGTATCTGTGAGGAAATGTTTGCTCTCAGCTACGGCTTTTCATTTTGATGGCCTACCCTAAGTAACCCTGAGCACTCTAATCCTCTGAGTTGACTTTGAAATGAAACAACATCCAAAAAGATTACATGCTTAACTTCCATCAGACATCTGACTGAATTTCTCTGTAAACTTTAGAAATGGAATTGTTTTAATGTATTTTTATAACATTGTATTCTTTTAGATCTTCCCTTAAACTATGTAGGGTTTTTTAACCCTTATGCTACCTAGAACCTACATACCATCTCCTTTTTTCTCATCTTTCTTGTTTTTTAAAACCTGCCGTTCCTTTCTAAATGTCATCTTATACAGCTGCCAGCTATACAAGTGTAAGTGCAGAAGAACTCCTATAACTGTTGACTATTAAATTTACAATGAATTTAGACAACCCTGCCATTGCAGCAACATCTGGGCTACTACTGCCAAACAGTTTAGAGCAACAGTGGGAGTAGAGAACACTTCTGCTAGATATGCAGTAATTTATCTTTGTTGCTCTGCATGTGCAATTATGCAAATATCACCTTTGGAAACTTATTTCATTGATCATGGAAGAGAATACAGGTGATATGGTGTTCTCATTACAACATAAAAAAGATGATGGTGGAAGCGAGAGTAGCATTTATGATGTTAGTGTTCCTACATATTTTTCATCTTCCTAGGAATACAACAAATTAGCAAAGCATAACAGAACCAGCTGGAAGCATCTTATACTTTTACTATAAGCATCATCATTACTTTTTCTGTCTTTTAATATTCTTTAGGTGTTTTGACTTCAAATTAAGACCAGATTGAAAAAGGGGGCTGTCTCCTCCTGATCTGAAGTTCTTCCTGTTTAGGATCTCCTAATGCTTCTCATTAATTAATAAACTTAATTTAATATAGGATTAAAAATTTCAGCTCCCCTAAATTAATTAATCTGTTACAGAAATTATAATGTTTAGGATTACTGCTCTCATCTAGGAGAGGTTCCTTTGCCAGTGATTCTTTGAGTGACCTAAAACATTCATTCCTGGCACCTATCTGAACTCTGCGACTTTTGCATGTCCAGCTGGGTTAAGTGATGCCCAACTCTTCAACTACATTCTGCCTACCTTTCCTTCTGCTGCTGAGGCACACACACCTTTCCTTCTGCTACTGATGCACATGCCTTTCCTTTTACTTTTCTTCTTTTCTCTTGTTAATTTCAGCTTCAGCTGACTTTCCTTTGGCTTTTCTGGCTCAGTTCATACATGTGCAGACAATGCCTTTGTGCTGCTGCTTTCACCTTAAGTCACGTGTGATCTTCTCTGTCTGAGCGCAGACAGGTGTTCTGTGTTCACCCATGCTGGCCTTCTGCTGTGCTTGCTTGCCTTCCTGTACACTGGACAGTTCCTCTGCTCTGAGGAGGCTGTGAAAATCACTCAGGTCTCTTGCACACCTTTGCCTCCTGAGGCAGTTTCCTATGGGTTGCTGAAAAGCAGGTACCTGAAGAGGCTAAAGATTGATTTTTCTGAAGTCCAGGATTATAATCCTTCTGTCAATCTTGCTCACTTCCCTTAAACACCAGTCTCAGAATCATTACTGCAGATTGTGTTCTAAGGATATTATGATTGGAAATATCCATAATGAGGTTAGCTGTTGCTGAGAGCTACAGCTGTGAAAGTATTACAGATAGTGTAAACTAGTTTACTAGGGAAACATTTCTTACTAAAATATTATGAAAGGTTGTGTTCAGATGCACAAGAAGGAAAACTGCAATGATTGTCCCAGTCTACTTATTATATCAGCTTAATATATAATGCTAATTTTACTCTCCTGAAATTGTATGAACAAGTCAAATAACTAGGAACTGGGTTTAATTAATGGCAAAATGGTCTCTGCATCCAGAAGTGAAAAAGCAAGTAGTTCACAGGTTAAACTACTTTAAGGTTAAATTGTTTTAAGAGTGTCAGGCAACAGGCTAAGAGCTTATGAATAAGGATGTTACAAAGATACAGACTTTCACATGCTAGAAGACTAATTGTAGTTCTGAGTTTTAGAAACTGGTGCCTAGAATGACATGGAATGGTTGATCCTAGTTTGGATTATAAAGATGAAATACCCAATTTTTTAAAAATATTTTTTTCTGAATGATGACTCAGCTTTCCCTTCTCACCAGTCCTTTACTATCATTCAATTATATGGTTGGTTCTTCCTTGTTTTATCCACACTTTCTGATGTGCAATATATTAATTCAGTTATAATGATTATTGTTTTTCAATGTGTATGTTCAAAACACTCAGATTCATATGTGATTTGTGCTATTTTCCTCTTGTGCCCTTATACTTATTTTTTCTTCAATTTGTGATTCCTGATTTGCATTCATTAAAATTATAATTTCTGCCTTTCATTGTAAGATTTTAATTTGACTGCATTTTTAATCCAGTGTGATTTTTGTAATTTTTTCATTTTCCTAATCCAGTGTGATCTCTTCTTCTGAATATCTTGTAAAAAAAAAATCTAAAGTGATTTCTGTGTATCAGAGCATTTGTTTCCTTTTCTTTGGATGATGATTAATGAATAATGAAAACAGTAATTCTTAATGCACCACATCCTCCTCAGTAAGAGACTTTGCTTTGTTCAGTTTTTTAGATGAAGTTTAGTTCGAGATGACTTGTTTCTGAAATCTCACAAATTATCCTAAGGGGAGGTATTTTCTCCATTCCCCATGAAAGTAGGGAAAACAGATTTTGATGTTTTACCTCTTGCTGAATGTCAGATGTGAGAACAATGCAATGAATGCTTCTTCCATAAAAAAGTTCAGTCAGAATTCACATCATTGTATACATTAGAGATCTCTTAATGAGACATAAATCTGTAGGTTTTGGTTCTGTCGCTCCAAGATTCACTTGTCAGTGCTGTGATCATTTTCTCTTCTGAGTAAAGAAAGGTCTGTGATGTAGAATGCTACATCCAACAAAAGAATGATGAGAAGACCTGTCTGTCAAAGACTTAGATGATTTTTATTCCATGACTAACCTTAGCATTGTCTAAGAAGAGGTAAAAAGTCAGTATTTATCATAGTGAAGTTACTTGTGGCAGCACCTCTTACGCTTTACAGATAAATGTTAAAGCACAATGTATTTCCTGACTTCCACCCTGCCCTGCAGCTGCAGAGGACAGCAGCAATTCTGAATTGCACTAACCTTATGACAGCACTCCAATGTAAAATGGCATCTGTGGTGAGGGAATCAGCTGGCCAAAGAGCTGACACCTGCAGAGCTGATGAGATAGGTCAAGTCAAGTTTAAATTCACTCTGAATGTTATGACATGCTGAAGTTTTCTTCCCTGCCATATTTCAGATTCTGACTGCTCAGGCCTGGAGTTTTGATTCAAGCACAGATGCAGGCTGACAATTGCTGTCTGTAGGAGACCTGCTTTTAGGAGGAAGCCTATTGTGTCTTCAGTGGGTACTAGTTATCCTTTGGATAAATTAACAGAATTGGTTTCAAACTGCTAGTTGAGGCCTAAACGCTTTCTGAATTTTCCAAAGAAGATTCATATTTATAGGCAAACGATAACATTTTTCATGTATATTTTTCCCATTCCCCTCTCCAATTTTTATTCTCAAACTCTGATAAAATGTGCAGTTTCTCAATAAAATATATAGAGAATTTTATGTGCATGTTTGTGTAATTTATAATAAATGTGGAAATTGAATATTATTAAATCAAACCACCTTTGAATGCACATTATCTCTTCCCTACCTTTGGAATTTTAATGCTGTTCATTTTGCTCTCAGACCTCAAGGTTAACACTTCAATACCCCTTCTCATAACCCAAAGGATTACTGCTGCTGCCGATTTACATACTCCTTCAATACCAAATCTTAAAAGGAAAGAAAAAATTATCTTTTTCTTTTTGATATTTGCATATTTTTTTCAATGGTTTCCCTAGTCAGCAAATAGGACACAAACTTGGGTGAAATTATACTGAATAAACCTTGCTTCTACAAAAAGCCATATAAAATAATAATAATTATTAAATATGGTCTTTTCATGTAAAATTAGCTTAAGAAAAAAGATCTAAAATGTGTTTTTCTTTTTTTTCTCACTGTGTGCAGAGAGGTGTACTCCTATGTATTATTTAAGCATGTGTTTCACTTTGTCACACAGTATATTTTATTTTTTTGCCTACCTATTTAGTAACATCTTAAAGGACAAAGGCCTTTTTAATATAATCCTTGACTTTTCTATTTTATTTCTCATGTTCTTTCTTTTTTTTTGTTCATCTCTTTTGCATAGGAAGCAACACAGGTGAAAGTTAGGTTTATTATTTTAATAATTATTCTGTGAGATTTAAGTAGAATGTTTTGAGAGGAAGCTTTCTTCCTTCCCCCCCATCCCAACCACACACTTGAGGAATGTATGGGGGTTTTTTTATTGATTTGTACCAATGCAATTATTTAGAAAGGCTTTTAGCTACTAGCAAGCAGCCTAAAGATAAGAGTTGTAGTGCATATAGGCATGAAGCATTGTAACTTTTTCATCTGGCTATAAAATTACTTTGGTTCTTTTTAAAATTAACTTTGAAAAGAGTTATGAAGTAGAAATTCACCATGTATTTCAAATACATAGTCCGATCTGCTAAAAACATAACAAATTTTTATACTCTGTTATTAACTCTTGATGCAAATATGCCTAAAGTAAGGGTTAAAATGAGAAACTTCTGTTTGATTTTGTTAATATTTTCCATATAGCTTCATAAGTAAAGGTGTTGTGTTATTGTTTTATAGGAAGAATAATACACATCTTATTTTCTAGAACAGGATTAAGAACATAATACAAGAGAAAAAAGGTGAACATTTTGCTCGCTGGCAGAGCATGGGAAACTGAAAAGTCCTTGACTTAAGGTGAGCACTGGTGGGCAACAACTAAAGGTGAGTCTGTCATCAGCATTATTCTTATGCTAAATTCACACCCAAGATTGTACTGGCTACTGGGAAGGATATTAACTCTATCCCAGTTGAAACCAGGACAGCAGTTCTGCTACCTCAGCCAACTTTTTTGTTAACTTCCAGCCTTATAACTTGTGGCCACTGTGTGGCTAGGTATCATCATCACAGAATGAGGGAGAATTACAACAACATTCACTGATGAACTTTCTTAAACAATATGAAAATGTGCAAATCCATTAGGCTAATTTCTTGCACTACAGCACAGTAATAGTGCTCAAAAGATATAGAAAGGGCATTAAATTTGCCCTATTTGCTCCATTATGACTCTTCTGCCAGAACATATCTGTGAAAGACAGGATGTGTCGCCACCTGAAATAGACTCCTACCTCTTAGTCTCATAAAAAATTTGCAAAGGTGGGTATCTATGCTGTATAATTCTGAATACTTTCAGTTGTGGTCTTTGGGGAACATTCTGCTCCATCCATTGCCAAACTTACCATCACAAAATCTGTGCAAACAAAATACTTGACAAAAAGCCAAACATATTTCTGTGTCTTGCCATAGTGAGTATTAAGAAAAAAAACACGTTTTGAGTGTGACTTTTCACAGGCTGTGGATCTATTAGATGTGAATTCTGGCTTTTTCCACCTAGTTGCTGAAGAGTTTCAACAGCAATAGATAATTTGGTGCTGGGAACCCCAGGTATTACCAGTAGATCTGCAGAAATGACTGAGCTATGGTCTATGGCGAGTGACAGAACTCACTCTTATGTGACTGCTGCCCAGTTTGATGTCTGAGCTGTGCTTGAATTGAGGTGGAGAGAAGTTACAAGAGCCCAGCTTACCATAAACCTACTTAGATTTTTGTCTTATGGATGAAAAAATCACTCTCTGGATTTCCAAGTGGAGCTATGCTTATATTGATATTGACTCCTACTGTAAAAATGCAGAAAGAAACAACTAATCTTTATTTTGTATTATCAAGTGGATTAAGAAATGCAAACCTTGCATCTTTTTTTTTAGGTATTAATATGTTGCTAGCTCATTATGAAGAATATGCTACAAATATAGCCTAGATGTTAGAACCACAGATGTTAATGTTATTAATTAATAGTATCAAGTTGTTAATCATAATTTTAAATGGTAGGCCATTTTTAATTGCATTGAAGAACACTGACAGTTTTCCCAATTGTAGGTTGTTCTGAAGAACTGACAGATTTGTGATCATTCTTGTTTCCAAATATTGAAGACAATTGCAAACCTGTACCAGAAATATGCTAGGGAAACAACCTCAGGCAATATTTCATGTTTAACATTTAAAAGTCATTAGAACAGTGGAAACTCATTATGTGTCTTAATACGTATCTGTTTCTGCTAGAAAAACAAACAGGTGTAAATTGATCTTGAAATTTTGCATGTTTTTAACATTAAAATGGAGGCACACATTGCATGATACTTTTATGTCTGATATTTCAGAATGCTGAACTGACAGCAGCCGTCGGGAAAGAATGCCTGGCTGCCATGGGATGTACACAATACCTGCTAGCAGGCTAACCTGGAATCCCAGCTCAGCAATGTACCCAAAACGTGCTGAGCTTTAAATGTCACTAAAATTAAAAGGCTTTAGAAATGAGTATAACCTGAAGCAAATAGTTTTTTACTCTATTGAATCATTACCTACGTAGGTGTTGTTTCATTGAGTGAAAAAAATTAGCTAGGAAGACTGATTCTATAAGTATTTCTGTAAACTCAGGCTCCAAACTTTGCTGGGTGGCAGATAAGGTGGATATCAATGACACTCCTTCCTGTTGACTATAGCAAATAATAATGGAATTTTGAGAATAGTCATGGTTTTAGAAATTTAAGACTGAGAGTATATAAGCTCTGAAATAAGAGTGAAATAAGAGTTTGTAGTCCAGCTTTTCCCTTTTGCAAGCATATCAGTGTTATCTGGTGTTGCTGATTGAACCCAACAGTCCTTGTTATTAAGTGCTACCACCTTAACAGTTTTTCCTATAGGATGTCTAGAATATGCATGTTCAGGTTTTTCTTTTGCTCAACAATTTTACATCTAAAATAAATAAGCTATCATGCAGTTTTCAGTCTCACTAAGGATGGCTTCTTAGAAAAATCTTTGGAACTCTGGAATAGAAGTATGTATTTATTAACGTACAAACTGCTCCAAAAATATTGAAGGTGCCAGTGAGATGGGGAGCATTGTTTGTATTATATCATTGAATAATATATCCCAATTTGGAAATGGAAAAAACAATTTAAACTATTATCCTGAGAGCATGGCAAATGAAGATTCCAAGAATTAAAAATTAAATTAATTAAATTAAGCAACTTCACAGTAACTTCTGCTAATGTTACTTGCATTAATACTAATATTAAGAAATACATATTACCAAGTGTAAGGAGATGGCTGTTTACATTTTATTTGTTCTAAGCATTAAACCACAAGAAGTTTTATGGTTCTTTCATCATCTGTCTTAAAGGTTATAATTTGCTCATTCTCTCTTGTTGTAGGTTGCTGCTGTTAGGGATTCATCTTCAAATTATCTCAATACTTTTCTTAGATGAATACCTAATTCTGCTTATATAAAAATACAATTAAAATTTATAATTGGCTTTTGAATCTCTTTGCATTCATTAATCCTACACATTGTTTAAGCAGTGATGTGATTTGAATATTAATAAAATAAGCTTTCAGGGTTCAGTATCTCTGTACACATATTTTGGAGGGTGTTTGTTTATGATATAAACTATATTTCAAAAGTCAAAATTGTCATGTTATTGGTATTCCTGTGTAAGGGTTTAATTTTCAAGAGGAGCAGTTGGATTCAACAGAAAGCCACAGTTTTAAAGGCAGAGATGGAAAACCATCGCTGTGCTGATGGGGGTGAGTTTTCACACATCTCATTTTCAATATATCGTGCACTGGCATGGGTTTTAATGTAGGTACCTGGACCAATCAAGTATTTGATGCTAATGATCTTCCACTTAATTGCATGGCTCCTGAGCCATCCACTGGAAGTAGGGAGACCATGCTGCACCTGCCCAGCCTTGTCAAATGCGACTGAGAATGTTCAGGCAAGATACTGATGAATAGTGACTACCTATACTTTCACACTGAGGGAAACTATCTAGGGAAGAAATTAGTGCAGAAAATTCTTTTAAAGTGTCACAGAAACATCATATAGACAGAATGAAGTCAGTCTTTACTGATAGATCTTGACTTATCACCTCATTCCAGCTGAAACCTTTCAAATTCAAAGCTTTTGGAAAAACATCATGAGTTATCTGTGCTATGGCTAGGGTGTGTTTTATCTAGTAATTATTTTTGATATTCCTACTAACAGAAAATTGTTGAAATCAATTTAATCAGCCTGTGCTTCATGTATATTCAGACCTTAAAATACACAGTCAGGTTTTGGAATTAGATACAAAGTTGGGACTCTTGGAAATAAATTCTAATCTGTGTTAACTATAAGATCCTCCATGGCTGCACATAAATACCTGCCATTTTGGTATTCTTTGGTATAACATTCCATAATAGTGGAGAAATACTGAACGTTATGAAGATTCTCAGGCCAGGGTAATTGGCCTGTTATGCATTCTTATTTTGGCATTCGCCCTTACATAACATGCCAGTGTAACAGGGCATGATGTGCTGTCAAGATGATTTGACAAACCTGGGAAATTTCAAAGACAGTACCTTGTTGCCTGAGATTTTTTATTTATTAGTAAACTCTGAAGGAATTTTTAAAATATGCTCATTACCCTGTTTGCATAGTCCATTTGGGTTAGTGAGCGCAGTGACATTAAAATGTTTGTTTCCAGCAGCCTGGAGCTGGCAGCATACAGGGAACTACTGAAAGCAAACAGCACAGGATCCATGACTGGTTTCTCTTTACTTCCTTGACTCTGTATTTTTATTTTGCATAATAATGCCTCATGACCTTGATCTTTACTAGGTCATCTGTTACAATAATATGCTAAAAATAATAATTATGGAGAATTTGTTTCAGTTTGAAACTTGAATTTTTTTCAAACTTTGGAAAAGAACTGGGAGTCTGCTCCTCTGTCTTCATCATGATAAATCACAAATTTGAAAGTACAAATACTTTTCTGTGCTGCTGAATGTCCTTCCTGCAAGATTAAATGACAGTGACAAATACAAGTAAATATATTCCTCTATCTCTTGACAGACAGAACTAAAAAAATTCCCACTAGACTTGTATTTAATTATAGATCATGATGGAAGGATAGTGCAAGTTCCCATATTGTTAACCAAACAAGAATGCATTATACAGTTCCCACAACTTGTGCTGAAGCAACCTGTCTATTTCTGTTCAATGAGGAATTACTATGAGCAGGGAATTATAGGAATGTAGCTATACCTTATCTCAGGCCTTCCTAATCTACTGATGCAGTAGGGCAGCAGTAGGGTTCCTTATATGGACTGGGAATCTCCTAGATGACCACAACATGGTGTTTATCATGTGTGAAGGAGTCTGGTGCTGTCTTGAAGCATCAGATCTATTCTGTATCCACTAGGTTGGAAAAGACCTCTGAGATCATAGAGCCGACCTATCACCAAACACCGCCTTGTTGACTAAACCGTGACACTGAGTGCCATACCCAGTCTTTTCTTAAGCACCTCCAGGGATGGTGACTCCACCACCTCCCTGGGCAGCCCATTCCAATGCCCATCATAATTTCTGTGAAGAACTTCTTCCTCGTGTCCAACGTAAACCTCCCTTGGCACAGCTTAAGGCTGTGTCCTCTTGTACTATCACTGGCTGCCTGGGAGAAGAGACCGACCCCCACATAGCTATAGACTCCTCTCAGGGAATTGCAGAGTGATAGAGTCTTCCCTGAGCCTTCTTTCCTCCAGGCTAAACATCCCCAGATCCTTCAGCTGCCCCTCGTAGACCTTCTGTTCTAGACCCTTCAGTATGGTTACAACAGGCAGACACAACTAGTCTGATGTTATTTCAGTAGGTGATCTGGGTGGTCCTTATGTAGAACCATAGAATATCTCAAGTTGGAAGGGACCCATAAGAATCAGCATAAGTCTAACTTCTGCTCCTCACACAGCTACCTAAAATTGAATCATATGACTAAAAGCATTGTCCAGGTGCTCCTGGGTCTGTAACAGTATGAGTGCTGTGACAAATTTCCTGGGAGGCCTGTTCCAGTGATGGACCACTCTGTCAGTGAAGAACTTCTTGTTAATGTGAAATCTGAATGTTCCCTGGTACAGCATCATTTGAAGCCATATTGTCTACCCATTTAGGTTCTGGCAAGTAAGAAAGTGCAGGGATGTTTTGTAACCTTTGTTGTTGGCTGGGTGGGAGCTGAAATGAGCTGATCTCAGTATTGCAGTTACAATAGAGCTGCTCTGAGGATGGCTTTGTCAGAAGTTCTGTCTTCCCCTGTAGTTTTCCCTGAACTGTTCAGACCAACAGAGGTCTGCATGTGTCAGAAAATGATTATCTAAGGACCTAAATTACGATTAAACACAAAATTCTCATCTCTAAACATCTTTAAGCTTTGCTGTCACAGTGGTGATAGATTGTGCTTGGTAAGGTAGGATTAGGAATTTGTGTGTTACTAGTTCTGGATAATTGCATGCTGTGTTTTGAACTCATTTTAAATTCACTTCATGCCAGCATAACCGTGCAAAATGTGACAGAGTGGAAGCAATCTGTCCTAGCTAATACCAGATCTCTAGATGTGTATTCATGTTTTAATGCATGTTCTATGATTGCATCAATAGTTGTTATATTTTTGTTTAACAGTGTAATAGTTTATATAAATGTTCATAATCTGTTGCTCCTGCTTTCATAAGACTCTTAACTAAGAGAGGGAGGTACCTGTTAATAGAAAAAAAAAGCTTCTTTGTAATAAAAAATTGAACTACTTTAAAATTCAGAAAATTGTTCATTTTCCTAGTGGCTTTGTTGCTTAATTGGAAAAAAACTCTGAAGCCCTCTGAACTTCTATTTTCCCCCAGGGACTTTTTATTTCTAATACAATATAGTATCTGTCAATAGAGAATCAGATGAATTGCTATGTTTCTCAGCAAATGAGACTGAAAGAAGGTCCACAAATAACCAAAATGTTTTATTTTGGTAGATATTTTCTCATATCGTTACTTTCCATTTCCTTTCATATCTTTTATAAATAGACGTTTTTCTTTAATAACTCTAGATATCAGCTACTTCTGATATAATAAATCTCCATAGCAAATGGTGATAATCATGTTCACAGACGTGCACAAATACATCAGGACATATTAGTTTTAATACTGATAAAAAATCCTCTGAAATTATCGCAAAGTTTATTGGGTTTTTTTTTAATCCTCTTATTTTCAGTGGAGATTTTGTTCAGGCCTAATGATCTCAACTGCTTTGGTCCTTTCCATTGTGTTCAGGGAGTGGGAAAGATAATAACCCTTATTCCCAATTTTTAATTCTGTTTGAACTATTTTTTTTAATCAGTCTTCTCTAAAACTTTGTATCCCTCATGAATGAAAACTGGCAAGGATAATGGAAATTTCTGATTACCTGATTTTATTTGTCAAAAATAAATGAAAAGCCAAAGAATTCTGTTCTGCTGATAAATATCTTTGATCTCAGTAGTAGCTCAAGTTAATTAGGAAAATATGTTTCCAGAAAAATCAGTTTTTTTTTTTTTCCTTTGCATTGTCTGGTTGTACTCTGATAAAAGCATATTACGCTATTAAATTTTGAATTTGGTCCCACTGCTCTAGGTGATACTATATCTATCACTTCATTAATTTTACTGTAAATTTCATTAATGAGGTCAAGGGAGAGTCTTATGTTATTGTTTGAGTGTCTCTTTTTATGAATTAATTTTGGTAGAAATCTATTCTAATAATTTTTGCTATTGCTTGTGTGAGTATTTTGCAGGCTGAATTAATTAAGAAAATTGGCCTATAATTACTGCCGTTACCCATATCCTGCCAGGTTTTAAAATTACAGAAATAATTACAGTCCTAAGAGAGTCAGGCAACTTTTCAAATGCTGCATTATACATGCTATACTAAATGCCATGGAAGACTTGGCTTAAATATTAATGCATCTCAGCTGAAAATCCTAATGTGTCTTTCGGCTAAGAGCTTTGCTTACAGATGAAATTATTTTGCTTGAATTTTCAGAAAAGTGTGCAGTTCTGAAGGCCTGTGGGTTTGTTTTTTGCTGCAAAATTGAACCAGTTGATGCACACATAATACCATGTTTTTCATGGTAAATACCTAATATCAATTTCATTTGTGTTTTAGTCTGTAGAAGCTTCAAATACTGGAAGGAAACATCTGTGAAGACATTTAAGTCAGTGAGAAGAAGAGAAAAGAGCTGCTTCTTAGGAAATGGCATTTCTCAGAACAATAATTTCTTCAGCAGTGATGTAACCCTTAAGTGTTTTTAACAGCCTGTACTCTACTATATGTACTATCTTTGTTTTCATGTTTTCTTTCATTATAATGCTTATATTAAAAGAAAGCAAGTAACATCTGACAAAATTATATAAAGACTCCTGAGCTACCTTTAGACTTGCTATTATTGTTTTTGAGCCTTTAGATGCTAATGGTGACTTCTGTGTGGTGCAATCAACACACAGTCTTGTACTGCATTGATGGTACAGTTTCAGGTCCCATAGTACCAGGCTGCTTAGGGAAGGGGCTACGTGAAGCAGAAGATTGGCTTCTCTCCTGCTTCTGGAGGAAGTAAAGTGGAGAGGGAGAGTGAAAAGAAAGCAGCTACAGAAAATACATATCCAGCCCCAAGGCAGTATGGTGATCCAGGCTGTTAGACTTCCGCCTTTTTGTAGTTTCCAAAGTCAAATATTATGCAGAGCCTATAAGTTCCTCTGCTGCAATGATTTTTTGTCTGTAAAACCCCGAATGTGATCCTGGCACTCAATTCCGAAATAAGCCCTTTTACCTGAGTGTTAGAAAAACTAGATAATAGAGCCATGATCATCGTGGATCTCTTGCATCTTATGGGAAGTCTACTAGTATAATTTTTCTCCCCATTCCTTGCATTGTCAGACTTCACATGCTATTTTATATCTGTGTTTCATCTTTACCCGTTCCATTTTCTGAGACTTTGTGATAGACTCTTTTTGCCACCTGGCTCCTGACGAGTGCAGTCACCCACAGCCCGTCTGACAGCTTGGTGTCTCAATGTGTTTCAGGGGGAAAAAGAGCAGACAAGCTGAAAACAATTTTTACCCTACTACCTTACGGCAACTTCATATGTCAGTGGTTCAGAAAGGAGATGATGGAGGATTTAGTGACAGTTGCAGTGGACAAGGGTCAATCTCTGCACTCTTAAAACAAGCTGAACCTTCTCTGTGTCTGTCCGTGACACAGTCCTACTCACAAATAACTGAGGTTACTGCTGAACATTGACAGCATGTAGCAAGTGGTCAGAATTTCCTATCCCCTGTGAGCATCTATTTTTTGGATTCATTCGAGGCAAGGATCAAGTATCTCTGCAGATAATAGAGGTGAACAACAGCAAAAAAAAGAAACATGAAACAACTGGATAAAATCCTAAGTACTGAGAGGAACCAAAGCAGGAAATATATAGAGATCCCAATTCAGAAACTCTTTTCCTTAACTTACTCAATACTGCAAAGAGAAAGAATTAATATACAATTTATGCCTTATGCTCATGGATGGATTTACAAGAAGAATGGCTCTTTGACCTAAGTAATTTTACATTATTAGTCTTTGTGAGCTGCCCAAAGACCAATCTTATTTCCTCCTTTAAGAAACAATGAGATAACATAACAAACTTTTTTTTCCCATGCACGTGATGTGTACTAGAACTGTGAGTAATCATTGTTCTTTCTCCTAATAAAAATCATACATATTTGATATGAGCCTATTTCCAGATATGATATAGGTTTTTTGTGCATTGACTCTAAGAACTTGGCATTTTTCTGGAATAATCTTAGTGAAATGGGACATCTTTTATTATAATCTGTATTGAAATTTTGAATATTACATTTGGATTAAATTTCCACACTGCTGAAAACCCAGGGTCCTATTTTCAGGTGTCTAGAAATGTTTAGGATACACTGCCAGCAACACCATCAGCTTTTTTTTCCTAGAGTGATTGCATCTGTTTCTTTTCAGTAAACAAATCCTATGGCTTAGTATTGGACACACTTGGATGTGTCTACCATATTGGATTCTTCCAACTCTTTCAAGCATTTCTCAGCCTTGTTTTGGGTCCCACTTAGGTGTAGAAATGAAGATGCTCAGATCTAGAAAATTATGAACTAAAAAAAAAACCACTTTCTTCCAAGGTCAGATAAGAAACAATGCACATCTTTTTTGGCCTTTTCTGATGCTTTCACTGGATGGTTTCAAAGGAGTTTCTTTGGTTTCAGAATCATCTTACTAGGAGACTTCATGGAGAATCTCTTCACAGAAACTTCATGTTCTGTGAGAATGCACTAGAATTGCTGCATAGCACTTCTAAATGGTAACACTTCATCTTTTAGAAAATTGTCCCATCGTAAAGTTGCTTATCTATTCTCATCCACTTTTTTATTTCCCAATTTTTAACATTTTTACTGGTTTTTATGTTTCTGACTGCTTTTTTAGTTCTTTATCAATGTTTATTAGGAAGTGGCAGATCTTCCCCTTCCTTTTGTTTTACCTCAAGCATTTAAAAATTTTTAGGTGTATCCTGCAATTTTTTTGTGAGTGGGAGTTTTACTACCCACACTGAACAGTTTCACCACACTCATAGGTTTACATTCCTGTCAGGAGATGCTGATGTAAGAGAGCTCTAGGATATTAATGACAGAGTTTGCATTATAAAAAGGGAGTTACAATATATAAGCAATGGAAGTCATCATATTGCATGAAATATGCTGGATTTGAAGTATGGAAATGTTAAATGAAGTATTTTTAATTACTGAAAAGAAAAACAAGTAGGATCTCTTAAACCTCAGAGATTAAGTACTAAGAAAATTAATCAGGGTGGAAAAAGACCTCACATGTTTGCAGTTCTTGTTTTGTCTAGCTAATGACTTGAGTAACCTAAATAATGCTGGCATTATCAAAATGGATTAGCAAATATATATGCTAGCCTGACTGTTCAGCATGTCTGCACTGATGAATATAAACATCTTGTGGGAAAAGGCTGAATTTGCAAAGGCTTCAACCTGCACTCTGTAACAGGACATAACTTCTTAATATTTCTGATTGCCTAAGATGAATTCTAATGAGCACATTTTTATAACCTAGATCATTAGATGGACGTAAAATATTCCTCCAGCAAGTGTTTGCGGAAAGGATTCTTAACAAATGAATTGCTAAACCTTTGAGAGCTTCTTCATGCATTAATTTACGTGCCTTTGTAATTAAACAACCACGGTTTGCTAGAAAATAAACATGAAACCTAGAATTCAACCAAATTAAGGAATATTTTCTGCCTTTTCTTACTATTTGAGTAAAGTATCACTTTTCATGGAATGAGAAAACTGTATCTAGAACTGACCGAATTCAAAATTGATGAAGAATTACATCTTTCAGATATCAACTTCCCTCAGAAATGTCACTAAAGTGGTGTCTATAGACCCAGATGAGAGTAAACTATAGCCTGTTGGATGGGGCAGCCACTAAAAGTTGGAAAGTTGTATGATGGAAGGCTATTTTATGCAGAAAGATTTGTGCACTTGATTCTAAGCTGGATTATGAACAAAGTTCTTCACCGTCTGAAGTGAATGGTCTACATAGCAGGATAAAGAATCAATATCTGTTGAACCAAGGTAAACTGTTAATGTCAGGTAGTAAAACTCTATGAACTCAAAATCAAGCTTTGAAACCTTAATATTTTACTGTATATTTTCTTGCACTCCAAAAACAATCTACACTCAGTAATAACACAGCTCTTGTATTTTCTCCCTAAAGCATTCCCAACACTGACATGAGCAATGTAGTGATGTGGTGTTTTTCACCATTCGCAAAGCATCATATATTTATGAATCCATCAGCTTTGTTCTGTTCAATAGGGCAGTCCCACCATGTACACACACTAGAACTCTCAGTGCTCATCTACTTGGGGTACATCTACAGAACCTCTACAATACAATACATTAAATAGTTTTTCTTTCCTATATCCATCTGTGGTTTCATAATAATCAGAGATCATGATGACTGGATACTTTGCAGTAAGTCTTCTAAATTAATCCCTTCTATGGATTCCCGTGTGCTTGTGGAATTTCTAGTATAGCAAAACAAAACAAAAAAAATATAGGTCCAGGGCTTCTATGTTCTTTGATGTCATGAAATATACAAACAGAGGGATCTCTACAGGCTGGGTGAGACAGTGACCGAGAGCTAGGCATAGCTGATAACAAATGACACTTTTCATGGATTGTAGCTGCTTGGATTGTGTCGTACCAGATGGAACGAAGCTGTGAGTGTGGCCAAAAGATCAATCTGAAACTTTCAAGTAGACCCAGCAAGTAAAATGTCTCAGATCTTTAAGATATGGGACTGAGCTCTGCAACCCAGAGATGTCCAGCATAGATCAATGCATCTCCTAGAAGGATGGTTACTTAACATGGTGTTTCTCTTTTCATTATTTTCATCACTAGGATGTTTTTTCTTGCTATGTTCGAAATAAATACAGTATTTGCACTTATTTCCCTTTCATTTTTAATTTAAAAATCCATTCCTAATCTTATCTTTTCTGTGATCAAATTTTGGTTAAGCTGTGTCTCAAATTTCTTTCCAAGATGGATGAATTCAAAATACTTCAGCTGAAACAAGAGATGGTAAAATGGTGTATTTTTTTTTTAAGGTTGCTCTAATGTGTATCAATATTCTTACTTTAGTTGGTCAGAGGTAAGCGGTTGTAATTTTCTTTCTATCGAGAATGAGTGTCCTTACTGTGACTGTTCAGAAGAAGATCACATTCTGAGCATCAGAAAGCATTGTGTTGTATTTACATAGATTATTGTAGTCTATGGGAATGTTACTTGTTTGCTTTAAAAATAAGCATGACATATTGTCATAATTATTGTCATAATTAACCTCCAAAAGTAAGTTAAGGGCTCTTTTTCAGCCATTCTTCATCTCTTGAAAACCCAGCTTTGTTCAATGATGTGAACTTCGCAGGTATGAATAATGCAGAATGATTCTATATTTCTTCTTAACATTCTACTGAAATCTTGATCTATGTCTTTTTTTTTTCTTTCTTTTTTTTGTGGAGGTAGGGAGCCAAGAGGAAAGAATACTTGGAGAAAGAGAGGAAATAGAGTTACTTTTCAGTTGTAGACATCCAAAAACCTTGGACTAAGAAATATCTATTAACTGTAGAAACGGCAGGTGATGACAGCATGAGTCCATTTTTCCCCTTCAATGAGTAAGATCCTTAGAAAATTTTTGCTTGAGGATATTAATAAATCTATTCTGTGCAAAAATCTGTCATGATACAATACTTTATCTCACCAAGGAAAAGTTTTTCTTTTTTCCTTCACTCATTCATTATTTACCTAGGCTTTAACCTTTCCAACATCCCCTGAGTTAGCTTACAGTACAGGCTTTTCTACAATGATTTATGTATCGCATGATGAAATGTTCATAATAAGCTACCCTTTTTCTAAAATAACCCCCTAAGACATTTGGATATGCCCTTTTTAAAATATATTTTTACAGTAGTTGATGCCATTTTTTTCCCTGATTAAACAAAACCACTTTACCAGTGCATAATTTTATTAATACCTTTTTTATAAGCAAGTTGAACTTGGCTTACAAGCATAGGAAAAAGTTGGTAAGCTTAATAATAATGTAATATATTTTTCATCACCACATGAATTAACTTTATTGTTATCAAGAAATAATAGCATCTTTGTAGCCATAACCCACAAACTTTCTGAGTTTACGTCATATGAGACACATATGGCTAAGAATCTGGTGGTAGATTGTGCCTGGAGGCTGAAGGACTTCAGCTGTGCTGGGTCCTGGGAGGTCCAGGTCTTCTTTCTGCCAACCAGTGTATGATTTCATCTCTGCTTCTGCCTGCTTTCAAACTGTGAGCATATTTTCTATATTTTGCCAGAAAATCTCATACACAAATTGAAGTGAACCGGAAAATCAGTCATTTTAAATACAGACCATCTATCTAGTGCACACTAGTTTGCTTTCAGGGGCATACTGTTACTGTGTTAGACCTGATCAGAAAAGTTCTCTTGAGATATTTTGCTGCAGTCAGATTCTTGGCTAGAAATAAAATTGATTTTGGTGAGTTCACTGAGAAAAATGTAAGAAATGCACTGAATAAAAAGAGCTTAGAACATATTTTTATTTATTTTTATAGTCTTTAATTATGGCAGTGACAACACATGAATTGTAGTTTCTACTGGAAATTGTTTGATTTAATTTCATTCATTTACAGAGTGCTTTTCTAATGTACACCCCAGAAGATATTGAAAACTTTGAAATGTTGACATTTTCTATATAATTAATGTCTTCAATTTTTAAAATATAATCACTAATAAAAGGACCAGTTGCATTTAAGACAAAGATAAGATACTAAAATGAAAAATCAGATGTGTGGTATCTGACAATGTCTAAATGAACTGATACAGGGAAGATACTATTGGAATCATAAATAGACAAATTATTTCAACTTGCCAATTGCTGCACATAAGCACTTAAAAACAGATGTAAACCATAATGAGCTAATTGTTAGTGAACTAATATTTAGCTGTAATTAATGATTATTTCTAGTATTTGAAGTTCTAATTTTTTAATCAATATTCTATCCACTGAAAAAAAAAACCCCTAATGAGAGGTGTTGTTTCTTGTCTTTCTAAGTCACCAGAAGAAACCCCTAGAAATAAAACGGGAGATAAGTTCATCTGGAGAAAAAATTCACAAAAAAAATTGAAAGGAACTGATAGAACTCAACTTTCCAGAACTGTGGTTTCTAACAAACATTGCTGTTAATTTAGAATAAAACATTTTGAGTACATAGAAATATTTATCTTTAACTAAAAAAAAAAATGTAAATGAGACAAGTAGGCATATCCAAATTATATTTTATCTCAAACTTTGTTTTTGAGTAACTATGTCAACATTTTCTTGATTAAAGGTGAACACCAATGTCTAAGCATAGCAAACAAACTTGAAGGCAGAAAATCCAGTCTGTTTTTTGTTTTTAGATCTTAGACTACTGGAGATAATTAAAAGTTTGACAATTATAGAATCACAAAATGGTTTGGGTTGGCAGGGACCTTAAAGGTCATCCAGTTCCAGCCCCACTGCCATGGGCAGCGACACATTTCAGCTAAAGATACTTTTAACATTCATCTTGTCTCACTGCTAGAGATCTATTATCCTAATGTAATCTGACTGTTCTAGTCAGAATTCTTATGATTTTGGAGAAAGAATAGCCCTCTTGTTTGTTTATCTTTTCATTAGTGAAGAAACTATGTGCAGTATCGATACTTTGAATAAAATAGTAACTTGCATTAGAAGCTAGAATTTAAGGAATGGGGTGAAACTCCTCATTGATGTACTAAAAATTATGATTATTACCCGAGGAGGACTATGCTGGGTTACTGCAGTTATGGGTTTGAAGTACATTGTGGATTTTTAAGTTTTAATCCAACAGTATTGTATGCTGTTTTATTTGCTGAAATAAATAATGGTAGGACAGTCATCCATTTGTCTTATATTTTCTGGGGATTTATTTTTTGCTTGGCTTTTGTTGTGGGGTTTTTTGGTTTTTCTCCTCTGAAATATTTTTGCTGAGGAATGGGAGAGATTTGATCCTGTTGTATACCTTAACTCTTTCTCCAGTGTGGAATACTACTCTTAGACCTTTTAAAATAGTCTGTTTTGAGACTTTCTAAGAGTGATGCAGGAAAAGCAGAATTCAATCAGAGTTAATTTTTAAATATGCAATCACAGAGCAAGACAACTGAATTAAATACCCACCTCTTAATAACATAGTCTTTCAGGAAAATGTGCAGTTAAAACACTTCAGCATTTTTAACATATCAAGTGAAATGGTGCTTCTGCTGTCATTGTTATGTTGTTACTGAGATGCATCCAAGCAAATGAGGGCAGAGGTGCTCGTGTCTCATATGATCTGTCACATTATCTACTGTTCTTCAATAGATTATATTTTGAATATATTTTTTAGTTGTTAGTGTTTGTCCTGGAATCTGTTCTACTTTCCTAGCAGTCAGAAAGCACATATTTTAAGGAGCATATTTCTGTGTAATTGTAATGGTCATAGTATAATGAGGTTGAAGATGGGATTCACACTTATTTTGTTTTCCCATCCAATGTACCTTTTTTCATGTGGAGTGGAGAGATGTTCTCTAGAGAGAAAGGTGCATCATCATTTAGAATGAAGGAAGGAGGTATCTCAGGTCCAGTTCCTAATCAGTAATCACCACTGAAAAGGGAGTTACCCCCTTAAACCTTTCTTGTGGGGAAGTAAGAATACACATGTATGTGCTTATTCCCGTTAGCCTATGCAAGCAGATCTGTGTTAAACATTGTGTTCCTTTTTTTATTAAATCTCTTATCTGTGATACTTTTGCAAATATATCCCATATAGATACAAATCTGAGCTCTTTAAATTATGTTGAAAACTTAGACCTTTCATATAGGAATATAAAGTAAAATCCTAAGAAAACTGCATGCTAAATACTGGTAGTTCCCTAGGCATGTCTGTCATCAATAGCCTGTGCCTCCAGAATTAAGAACCAGACTATAAACACAAACTCAGCTCATCACCATTCTCCTGAAAGGGAAAGAGAAACATAAAAAAAATTAGTATAATTCTACATCACACTAACATGCAGAATCAGATGAGAATATAACCTTTGTATTCTCCAGACGCATTTTGCTCGAAGCATGCTCTTCTTCTTTCCTTTTTCTCATATACAGTAGAATCTTTGCATTCTCAATTTTTTAACCTTTGTACTTGAATTAGCCTTCAGAAACTTCTTCAGATGTCATAAGATAAAGCTGATTTTTTTTTTTTTTTACCATCTAGCCTTTTGGGAGAAGAAGTATTTCAAAACATCTTTCTGGAAACATAATAATTTCTGTGGTACCAACAAACTCATCAATTGTATTTATAATGCCTTGTAAAGTAGGTTCTAAAATATGATGATTCCTGTTGGAATAGGTCTATTAAATTTTTATAGCTAAATAAGTGTTTGGATGGATGCATCATTGCATAAGACAAGTTAATAATTCAGATCCAATGCTAGAAATGTTCTGATCCTCCTTTTGTTTCAGCCAGGAAAATGCTGCTTCAGGATGAGAACACAACCAATCATAAAACACATTTTACATATTTGAAACTGTGCTGAACTGACTGTAGAATCTTTAAAAGACATGGAAATGTTCTCCAAAATGTGCTCACACATTCAATGTAGTTATTACTCATCCCTAGCCTGATTGCTATAGCATAGGTTTTTCTCCAGTGGTTGATTTTATAGTGAAGATTTGTTCAGTAGAAGATTTTTGTATAGAAGGAAGCTTTAATCCAATAAATTACTATTTCTTTGGAATTTGTTTTGGGGGTTTATTCTAATGTTTCTGTGGAAAATGTCTTTGATTTTGTTGTTTGGGCTATAGCTTTAGCCTCTCTGCTAGACTGTTTGAAATACATCCTTTAGAAATGCATTTGAAAATGAAGTTATTTAATTGAAGCTCTTCTTCGTGTACATTTTCATGTTCCTTCGCATGTAAATCTGTCAATCATTTTAATATGAATTTCAATTTTCTATGTAAGGGCATAGTTTTGGTTAAGAATGAACAGAGAAATTAATGAATCTACAAATAATAGAAGTTCCATCTCAGAGAAAAAAATAAAAGGCTTATTTGAAGAAAATATAATTTTCCTTAGTGAAATTCTATTCAAGAATAAAATATCTATGTTTAGTGGTCCAAACATGAGCAGTAGTTGCAAGAGAGCTATTCAGCTTATACTACAGGTCACTCATGGTAGAATTCAGTTGCTTTAACATCAATGCCAAATGCTGTTTTAAATGTTCATGCGTGCTGATATCTCCCATTTCCAGCAGTCTTTACCAAAGGCTGTAGGTTTCTTGAAGATCAAGGCAGTTTTACCTAGCAGTATCTTCCAGAAAGTTGTTTTGCTGACTTCTCAGTAGAGGTAGCCTTTACTTGCCTAAATCTAAGTGCCATTTGAGAGAGACTTAATCACCATGACTCCAGGACATGACATGGGCAGAATTGTTGAGTTCTCACAGATTTCTAATTATGAATAGAGTTTAAATCCTCTTTTATACTTTGACGTGTTTTCTCCTCTTTTTTGGAATTATTTTCCAAGGGAAATAGTCTGCGAACTTGAGTTTAGCCTAAGTATTTATTCTTAGTTTTCAGTGTATCCATTGCTTTTTGTTTTTCAGTAAAGGAATTGATTTCTTTATTCTTGTTTCTAACTACCTATTGCTATTTCTCCATAAATGCCTACCTTGGAATCTGTCATGATGCAGAATTACAGTGTTCGTTTGTCCTCCATGTTTGTGTAGTGGGTGTTACAATGACTTGTCAACATTTGGAGGTCGTCACCTAGTTCATGTTTTGATGTCTTTTTCATTCTCAGTCTAGGATCTGCTTCTATGTTTTCTAGAATGCTCTTATAACTTTGTTTTTTTTTCACTGGTCTGCGTCTGCAATGACCATCTGAAATCACCATGTACAGTGCCATCTACATTGTCAGGAACTATTTCTTTTTCTTTTTTCCTTTAATTTATCTAAAGGTCAGTTTTGTCTAGCTAAAGGTTTTGAAGTCATTAGCTGACCATGGGTGGGCATTTACAGCCATGATGTCTCCAGTGCCCCCCTGTGTCTCAACTGACCATCCTGTGTAGGTGCACCTTTGTGCCACATCCTGTGTCTCCCCTTCCTAAGGTCTCAGCTGTGACACCAGGCCTATATTTATCAATACAGCATCATTATGATAGTCATAAAACCACTGTGGTATTGCCATATAAAGATAAGATAGCAACAGCCACCTGGACAATTGTTAAAAAAAAAGATCTGCTAAAAAACCAACCTGCTAAATCAGACAGTTCAGCTAAAGTTTAGAGAGAAAAAGTCTGTCAAACCTCAGTCCTGAGGGTATAAAGCTTGCAACCTCTTTATTGACAGCATCAATAGTGCATTATGGGACTGCAAGGTTATGATATGTATATAATTAATACTGATGAAAGATGACTTTTTACAAACCTTGCCTTGCTACTTATTCTGCGGGCAAATGCAATAGGAGTAGCATCCCGGCTGACTCAACAGAAGTCGTTCTGGTTAGTATGTTGGATAGTGCAAGAGGTTGAGAACACCAGATAGTATTTACTAAAGAAGGATGATGTACTTGGGCTGGGAAAACAACACCATCTGCTTTAAACTTGTACAAAAAATTCTGACCCAACATTTCATGCTCTAGAAGAGATGAATAGGAGAAAGGTTTCAGCGCATTTGTGAAAATTGAGATGAGTTACAGAGGAAACTTTTTACAGTAACACTTTAATTTCTGTTTCACTTTGTAATCTTTCTCTCTAAGCAGCTCTTCAGGAGTAATTCAGCAGTTACTTTAGTCTGCCTTATATGTCTTTGCCTTTTAGGAAACAACTGTGATTTTCATTGTTCAATTGCAATGCTGTCAAAGAATGTTTTAAAGTGCTGAAAAAGTGTTGCCTTATTCCTCACTAAATAGAGGAATCTAATTATATTCTATCTTTTGCAGAAGAGGACTGTGTAAGAAGATACTTCTTGTTGCCTTAGAACTCACAAATGAATATGACCAAGAATGGTTTTCAGGAAAAACAATATAAGTTTTGTTTGGAAATCATAATTGTCCTCTAAAGTATGTACTGGCCTTTTTTTTATTCCCAAGACTATAGTCTAACAGTGCATTCACAGTTAGATATTCCCATCTGTGGGAATCCTCTTTATATACCCATAGTTTTGTGTTTCTGTTCCGTGATTTTGGTTTCTTCAGGAAGGATTCTTGGCAAGTCCAATTATACCATTCTGAGAATGAGCATAATCACTGTTAATACATTTGTCATTACAATGTGTTTCCTACTTCAAATCGACTTTGAATTTTGACCTTTACTTCATGTGTAGTTTAAACACTTGGGCTGCTTAGAGTACACATGAAGGGTGTCTCCTGTTCCCTGTACACCCTGGCACATGCACAGATGCATTTTTGAACTCAACTTCCATGATTTGGGTGCAAAAGAACTAAGACAGGAATGAACCCACATCTTTTATCCTTTTCTTGAATGAGGTGCTCACACTGCTGTCTAATGACTTCCAGTCTGAATACTTAAATAAGCCTGATAAACATGTCTGTATATAAATAAATTAGACACCTACACTGACAAAGAGAAAAGAAAGCATGGCTTCTGCGGAAATAATTCCTAGAAATTAACTGTAAAACATTCTGAAAACAGACTTTACCGAATCTTTCTGAGTGACAGAATTATCTCCAGGGGTTTTGTAGAGTTAAGTTCTCAGGATCAGCAGTCAAGAAACAAAAATTTTCTCCAAAATAAGTGATTGTAAAAGTATATTAGCTTCCCTCCCCCCCAACCCCCCACACTGGAACATCATTTAGAAACACAGACTAAAATCCTACCAAAACTTTCAAATTCAAAGAAAACTGGTAACCTGGTAATCTGACCAGTGATTTTTTAACGCTTTTCCTATTGACATATTTAAAGTATAAGGCTCTAACAGATTTTAAAGCCTTGAAAATAAAATGCCATGCAGGTGATATTAGAAAGCAGTTGATGCTTCTGTGAAACCATGTACTTCACATACATAAACATGATGGACATAACATGAATATTACTACCAGGCACTTCTTGTGCTGTCATCTTAAACAAGTGCAGCTTTTGTTAAAGCTTTTGTGCAGCCATTCATTTTTATTTAATTAATGCCTTGGTTTTAAAGATTGGGATCATTCTGATGCCACATTGTTATTCTGTGCAGCAGCTTACTCCAGGCTAATTTATTTTCATGTCTGCATTCTTTGGGAACGTCAGATTTGTTTATTCAGAGCAGATAAATCTGCCATGTGGTAAATGATAAGAAGGAGATGGTCAAGTATGTTATGTTTCTAACCCTCTGAGTTCTGTCAAAATTATTGTAAAAAATGTGTGATATATTTTAAAAGGAAAAGAATAATGTGTTGTTTTATTCTGTGGAACACTTATGAATTCCATATAGAATAGTATTAGTCTAGAAATTGGATGTGCCAGTATACTGTAGAGAAATGAGTTTTTGAATATAATGTTCTGCATTAAATGGAGAATGCTATTTATCATATTATTTGGCATTTAAATAGAACTTTTCTGAGACTCTAAAAATTTTAACATTTATTAAGTGAGGCACATGACAGATTCTTTGAGGTAAGCAATTCTCCCATTAAATTAAGAAAAAGAGATAACAGCATAGAGTTGGTGGTTATTCAGAAACATCCTCGTCTGCCTTTCCTAGGCTTCTTACTTCTATGAAACCACAGTCCTTCATTCCTTGAAAAAGAATAGCATACCAAGAAACCAAAGAAAATTTAATATTAAGTTTTATTGGCTTATTTCATTAAGTAACACATTGGGGTGTATTAGTTTATACCAGTTATTTGTTTGTTGTTATGTTATTGCTTTCCTGAAATATGGAATAAAATTCTCTATTAACTCTTGATAGGTTGGTGGGTGATGATCTTTTAAACTTATACTACTACTACTAATGAACCATTCAAAAGTAGTCTTTTATTTAAAGATATTTCTTTGCATAAGAAATATAATATCCCATTGTATTTATACATACTTTCATTTAGAAAACACATATTTAATTAAATGCATTCTTTGCTATAATTTTTAATGACTCCTACATGTTGCAGATAGAGGTTTTCATAAATTAGTGGTAATTATCCCATTGACTTGTTGAATATAAAGGATTTGTTATGACAGAACTTTGAAAATAGAAAAGAGACTGTTCATTGTGATATCTTAAGACTGAATCTGTCTTTGACCTCTTAAATACTTGGGATTGACCAGGTTCCAGTGGACCCTGTTATATTTTTTATAAAGCACAGATTTGCTAACAGAAATGTGTTAATAACAGAAAGCTATTTGCTGCTGTCATTAATCATGTCATATCCCAAACAGTTATGGAATGACATTATGTTGGGAAGATCAGAAACTAGCTGTATCTCTGTAGTTTGCCCTGAAGTTCTTACTAGTAATGAGAGTTTAAGAGCCTTCAGGACCCTCAAGGAGAGAAGTAAAATGAAGCCAATAAATTTTATATTGTGGTGAGGAACAAATCCGGATGAACTTGTAAAACTGTCTCATAAATTTGGTGCTTGCACAGAAAATATATTTTTCAATTGACTGATAAAAAAAAGAAAATATTAAAGAAGTTTGAACTAGTTTTTAAAGTGTTCAATAAGAACAAAAAGCAGCTAAGGATTTCTTATGCTAAGAAAAGTATTGTGGGTTTGATGCCTGCATGGGCCATTCACTTAGGAGTTGGACTTGATGATCCTTGTGGGTCCCTTCCAACTCAGAATATTCTGTGCTTCTGTGATTTATATGGACAGGATTACAGACTAGAGCACAGAAATACATCAAACTATGTTCTTCTGTTTTCAAAGGGTATTGCAGAGGCCTAGACATTATGGAACTCACTTCACTTCATGTATCTTCACAAGTCATGACCTTTATGGTGGATATTACTCTCCAACATAGACAAAAACCACTTTTACTAAAGTAAAACATTAGCCACCATTAGCACAACATTTAAGCAACAGAAAGGCCAAGCAAACCTTCACTGTTAAGATTAGAGATTCTAGATGAGATTTTTTTCTAACATGGAAAAGGAGAAATATAATTGCTTTTATGAAAACAAACACTTGAAAAATCTCCAGTGGATGAGTTAATCTTTCCTGTTCTCTCAGAAACACACGGTGGTTTATTTTGTAGTTGGAAAAGCTAGGCATAATGAATGTACTACACAGAACAATTAAAAAAAAAAAAAAGAAAATTATAGAAGCAGTCCAACTGGCTAAACTCTATAGATTTCATCTGACCTTAGAGAATTGTTAATACATTTCAATAGTACAGACTGCTAAAAGTGGAAATCCACAGTTTATTAAATAAAGGCAGCCACTTACATGTGCACCAACACTGAGTACAGTGGACAGTCCCCTCTTTTGCCTGGCTAGTCTTGCCATGTTTGATGCAGACCAGGATGCAGTTTGTCTTCTGGGTTACCAGGGCTCACTGCTGACTCCTGTCAACCAGCAGCCCCAGATCCCTTCCTACAGGGCCCGATTTTCACCCAGCACACTGTGAACTCACTGGATATCCACAGCTGGATAACGTCCAGAAGAATTCTGTGAGGGATGGGAACGGAAGCCCTACAGTTCTCAACTCCCTGGTACAAGATAGATATGAGCATACTGGGCAGAGTACAACAAAGGGCCATAAGGATGATTAAGGGACTGGAGCATTTCTCCTACATGGAAAAGCTGAGAGACCTGGGACTATTCAGCCTGGAGAAAAGAAAGCTCAGAGGAATCTTATTCATGTATGTAAATAGACGAAGGTAGGGTAAAAGGAGCACAGAGCCAGGCTCTTTTCAGTAGTGCCCAGTGACAGAACCAGAGGCAATGGGCACAAACTGAAACACAGGAGGTTAGCTCTGAACATCAGGAAATATTTTTATACTGTGAGGGTGATTGAGTAATGGCACAAGTCACCCAAGGAGGTTTTATATTCTCCTGCCTTGGCGATGGTCCTTGGCAACCAGATCTATGTGGCTCTGCTTGAGTAATTGGGGTGGCCCAGATGACCTCCAGAGGACCCTTCCCACCTCAACCACCCTGTGATAAGCAATGTAGAAACTGTGACCTATGGAGAGCCCACACTGGCACAAAACAGTAGGTAGCAAAGCATTATACAATTTGGTGAACAATAAGGTCAATTACTTCATATCTACTTGTAGTTCAGCACAGCTGGACAGAAAAAACTGCAATATCTGACTGGCATTCTGTAGCGGTTTAATGCAGAATAATAATAGAGTTTAAATTGCCAGTTTACCAGAAGTGTCATTCTGAGTGGGAAAGCACAGAAATGAGAAGCCAGCTGTCTGTCAGAAAAGTATTACAAAAAGAACTGAAAAGTATTAGTAGAACAGAAAATAAAATAGTAAACAGCACATTGCTTGTTAAACTAGGCATCTGACATCCTAGATTTTCATACGAATTTTTTATTAAAATTAACTGGTCAGACTATTGCAGGAATTCTTTACTATTTAAACACTGTTAGTAGCTTTTTATAAAGCCAATTTACATCAGTATAAGTTCCCAAATAATCAACAACTGAATTCAAAAGTTCATTTGCACCAGTAAAGTTCTTTAAAACAAATGAGTTCTTTAAAAGAAATAATTTTCCAGCGGAAAATTTGAACAGTAAAGATTAACTCCTTAAATGCATAAGAAACATGAAGCAGTACTCTAGTAAGGAGAACTAGAGTTAAAAAGCAATAGAGGACAGTCAAAGAGGAATTTAACATATACTGATAAATATGCAGTGAAAGGGCATTTTATGTCCTTAAAATCATTAAAAGAGGATGAACTTGCCTGGGAAAGCCATATATATATAGTTTCACAAACTTTGTAATTTAAAAAAGTTGACAGGAACTTTTAAAGAAGTAGAATGGTTTTGATATGATCTTCCCAAATTTAATATCAAATCCACTGATACAGACAGCTTAGTGCTTGCAGGCAAATTCAGAAAGAAAGTGATTTTAGAACTTGGACAACTTTTTTTATACAAATATTTGTGGCATTACATGAAATACATTCACTAAGATGGGCTATCCTCATTTTATAAGGAAAGATACTATATTTTAATGATTATTAGGTTTTCTTACACAGTTTAGAATATTTGATTTAGGTTTATTTTGTCCAGAAAATAGGTGATATAATTTTTAATGTTTTTCATTTTATAATTTTTATTGTGTAGGTTAAGCATGTTTTAAATGGTAACTCAGAAACATAAATGCAGTGATAGGATTTGTAAAACAATTTTTCCTTTCAATATTTTTTGTTTCCTTGTGTCAGATACCATGGGGCTACAAAACTGTAAGGAAAGTCTTGATTATGAAATTTACTGTATCTATAGGATTCCTAATTTTCTTCAAGATATCTGTTACAACATCCTCTGTGGATTATCCTTCCATTGGAGTTTCCAGCGGTACTGTATAATATGGGGGTATTGCACTGCAAGTTTAAATCCCATGTTCCTTATTAAAAGTCATACAGCATAGCTCTTTTTCAGCTTTTCTGAACCTATCAACTTCTGTCTCTTTTGATGTTGCAGGCGAAGTTGCTACATAGAAAGGAGTCTTGTCAACCATATTTCTATCTAACTCTTCACATCACTGTCATCCAGCTGTTTCACTATGTCTGCTGTGAAGGAAAAACAGGAATCCCAGGAGCAAGTGATGGGAAGAATAGAGACGGAAATTAAAATGGTAGCTGGTGGCGGAAAGCTTTTGTCAGTAATTGCTTATCTTGAATTTGAGTGGCAGCAGGGTCCACACAGATTAAAAGGCTAGTGTTCTGGCTATTTTCAGTAAGAAATCTGGCAGTCAGATTTTCAGTTTATGCCTAGCTTAGAAGAATACAGTTTTCCCTCAAAACAGTGAAATAGGAAGTTTTGTTACTCAGGGGAATATATCCTGTGCATCACAGGGAATTCTTTCTTGGAAACCTTTTCAGATAGAACCGGTATAATTCCACACACTTGCTTTTTCTGAGTTAGAGGTTAATAAAAACCTGGTAGATGCCAGTTCATATGTTTCTCCTACTAGCACAGCTTTTATTTTCTAAGCAATGAAATTTGTTTTGGCTCGTTGTTAGGTCAAGCGCCAATTATAAGTGAGTTTTCCTTGATGAAGAACCACAGAGTTTGTCCCAAAGATATTAAAATCTCCTTCTTTTAGTCAAAGAGTAGTCATGGTAATGGTAATGAAGGAATTGTTTGTCATGTGAATGTAGTAATTCACACTTGGCTTTTTGCAGCATGGGAACATTCTTTTACAACAGACATTACCCATTGCTAGAAGCTGGCTGCCAGATTAAATGAATAAATGGTCTAATCTAGTGTGGCAGCATTTATAAACTGAATGAAATAAAATTAACTTTAGTGCTGTTATCAGTGTACTTGGCTGTTGTCTATATGACAATTCCTTGTGAAAATCATGATTGACTGCTCTCAAGGCAACTGTTCGAATACAAAGGGTAATGGAAACAGGAAAATAAGACAAAAGTGAACAAAATTGTTTGGTCTTGTAGCTGCTGAGATGGCAATGTCAGCAAGTTCTGATCTTTTCATTCAGTCTTGCAACATACTTACAGTTTTTGACAAGCTGCCAAGCTCTAAATTTGACTGTTTCTATCTACACTGGCTGTCTCAGACAACTTTTTTTTTCTTTTTTACCTGGGTAATGCACTTTTCTTCCTTGTCATGAGAAAAATGTCTTGCTAACCCAAATTTATAGATCAGGATAGGAGTAATCATAATTAAATTCTGTTTAGTCATACCAGTAGTTCAGGGAGAAGGTTACTGATAGAAGTTTTCTCTATGCAGGGTATATTGACATAAACATTACAAGAAAAAACCTGAGAACCACACTTTCTTCTGAGTTCCAAATCAGTTTTTGGGTCCTTACTTGTGGTAGGGATTATGAAGTAAATAAACTTTCAATTCTAACAATTAGTTCCATTTTTTGTTCTCCCAAATCACATAAAAATAGTAATGAAAAATATTAAAAAGTAAAATATAGCCTTAATTTTATAAACTTCCTTCCCCACATATGAGATTTTTTTTTAAGCACAATTTTAATCTTTATTTTGGCCTTCAGTTCCTTCAAAATTGATAGATAGTTGTAGAGCACTGTTAGAGTCCACAGACTACTTTCCTGTATGAAATTCTAACAAGAGTTAAGACAAGAGCAATTACTGAATTACTAGGTAATCACATTAATTTACTCTTCAACAGTAGTCTTATCTAAGATCTCAAATACCAGAAGAATTTATGTAAAAATAGCATATTAGTTACCTTCTTCTGAAGTTAGGTCTAGAAATTCACTATCAAATGAGTGAACAGACTCTTTAGTAATAGGAGAAGAATGAGGCAAATTTCAAGGGTTGCAGTGGTCTATGCAGTAAAAGGGATTAATGTCTAGAAGTACCTCTGGTTTCTCACCACAGCTGCAATTCTGAAGTTGTTCAGTAATTTGTAGCACTTTGAGAAAGTACAAAAATTCTCTTTCTTTTTTCAGTAGTCATGTCTTTTTCTAAAACCAAGATGAGAAATTTGCTCTAGAGTTTATTTAGAAATCAATGAATGTTTTTTTATTTTTTTTGTATAATTTTCATTATTTTGAGAAATTAAAAATAAGAATAACACACTACATTCTCAGATATAACCTGAGGGAAATATGTACTGCAGGTTATCTGTAACAGACAACAACAGACATCACACACAACAGTGTGCCCCCATTAAATAACCTGCTAGATATAAGGTGTTACATAATGGCAGCTTAATGAAGAGTGACAGAGAAGCTCTTAAATACACTGTACCTGCATCTGCTTCCAGTGGTACATCATTCCATATGTAGTCTTACTGAAACCAATTGTGGACAGAATTATTTTGCTAAATTTTGAAAAAATGATCTAAAACATGCATGTTTGAACATATGTATTTATCTTATATTGAATTTCAGTACAGGAGTTTTAAATTTCTGTGTAAAAGTGGATATAAGTTTTAGCTGAGCAAAGACTAGAGGATCTGTTCACCTAAATGTAAATTTTTGGTGATGGAGAGAAATCAGCTGAATTAGAATGACATGAGAAGGAAAAAGTTACAATTATCTGTCTGCCCTGCAAGTAAGGAAGGAGCTCTAGCAAGCTGCTCTTAAATTACACAAACACTCAGGTTATAAAATGAAGGCATAGCTATTCCACATTACTTTTTCATGTCCTTTTGTGAGGTAGAATGCCACTAAGTTAGATTGATGGACCCACTGGGAATCTGTCTAAAGCTTATTGCTCTCTTGAACATATACTACTGGTGTTTTCACAGATGTATGGGAAATTACAGCATAGCAGCAGTAGCAAGTTTATAGGTGAGATCAAGGGATTCTGAACTGTGAGGGAACACCTGGCCTTTGTAAAAAACTAGCAGTTTATGCTCCCATTTGTTATCTGCAGCCTCTCCAAAAAGGAGTCTACTTAAGACGTGGTCTACTTAAGAGTATTAGTAAATCTCCATGGTCTACTTAAGAGTGTTAGTATAGGAAGTATATACAACTACTCTTCAGATTGTTAGATGACAAAGATTTTCAGTATTTTGAAAGAACCTGAGAACACATTATATAGAGAGTCTTGCTCTGATTTTTCTTTCTGAAACACAATAGAACTGCAGAGAGATGACTACAGGAAGACCAAAAGATTTAGTAAAAGGCCTAAATGAATCTTCTCAATCTGAGATGCAAGTAGTGACCTCCAATATGCTGATATTAATTTTTGAAAAATACTGTCCTCTGGGATTCTGCAGATCCTTACAGATTTGGTGCCCCAGTCTGTGGCTTACTGGCTGACCTGAATGGAGGGCAAAACAAAACTTTATTATTTGGAAGAGAACAGAAAAAGCGGTAAAGGCACCATCCCTATCAGAGCGCAGAAAAGGTAGTGTTAGCTCCATTAATCTTTGTAATGACTGCCTGCTACCTGTCCCCATAAGCTTCCTCTGGGGCATTGTAAACTGCAGTAGGCACATTGGCTGAACAAGAAATCCTTCTCCTTTCTAAGTGAAAAGCCAGAAACCGGACCTGAGGGTTTGCCTCATGATCCTCAAGAAAATGAACTTCCATTAACTTCTTTGTAGTCTGTGCTTTATCATGACTTTAATGGTTTAATGATTTAATGGTCCTTGTAATTCTGTTTGCAGATAATGTGGCACTTGGCTTCACTGCAGTTTGTATTTGAATATAACATTTTTCATCTTACAGCTTTCATACATGAGAATTTGCATCCATAAAATGTGTTTAGACTATCTGTACATTCTTTCCTTCAACAGATTGCTTATGCATGATGAAAAATAATTTTTTTTACTTGCTTATTAATTTTTTCCTCTCTACTTTCCCTCACTTAAAAAAGCTTGGTTTTCTGTGAATACATGGAGCAATTTTCAAAGAAAATGAAAATTAAAATGAGATGGGTGTGTTTTATAGCTGCCTTTCCTTATAAAGTAAATATATACATCTCTTCTAAAAGATAACTGCTGTTCAGCATCCCTTACATGCAGCAATCATCTTAATTAAATTTGCAAATGATCTCCTAAACAGTGACTTATAAGATGTTAATGCTTTAGTAAACACAGAAAATTGTGTAATAAATACATAAATACCTAAATATGAATTAAGTGCTTGAGTTGATACAAATAATTTTAAGTTAGGTTTTTAGAGAGAGCAGGTACGTGTTTGGAAAAAAAAAAGCATTTATCAGCCCAAATACCCTTGACTTAGATGTGTGCTAGTCTCAGCAGGAGTGGCACATCCCATCTCAGTAGTCCTTGCACAAGAAGTATTGCAGCAAATTATATTTTTGATTGTGTGTTTGGAGTTTGTTTTTTATTTGCTTATTTGTTTGTGGTTTTTTATTAAGAAATCAAAGATTAAAATCTAGGTGTCAGAAGACATTTATATATGCATATACATATACACATTCTGCTATGTGATAGGTGGCATATTTCTCTACATTCTGCTTACAATTTTTCTCCCTAAACTTTTCCATATCAATAAGAGATCATTTTTTCTATAATATAAGGATTGTTTATGGAATGTGTGCCTGCAATAAGCAGTTATCTCTGCAGAGCAGGTATCCAATTTTTTTCTGCTTGGACCAGAAAGAAGTGCGAGGTCTGTCAAAATGACAGATGCACACAAATTGTAGCACGTCCTTCTGTTAATTCATCATACAGGTCTAATTGTAAATAGAAAAAAACCAGTTTTAAACCCTGTAGTGAAAGTAGTATTCATTGGGTCAATTTTGGCCCCACATGGTGAAAGGCTTTCTTATCTCCTTGGAGAGTTCAGCTATACTGCATTGCAATGCCAGCCTATAACTCCTATTAATACCATCATTGGAGTATCTCACGCTTTTGGACTTACTATAAGTATCTTTGCCACTCAGTATAAAAAAATCTTCACTTTTAAACAAGTCAGTGAAGGGATGACCTTCACTGAGCAAACACTCCACAGACAGGCTGGGACACAATCCTAAAGCCCTGATTCCTCAGTACTATCAGAGGAAGACTGAAACCTTTCAATCTCCTTTCCACCAAAAAAGTCCCACTTATGCCTTGGCTGCTCATTTGATGAATCCATTTGGGGGTGATGGTGGGAGCTGGGGAGCTTCTCTGTGGAGGACTCTGCATAAATATCTTGCAGCAAGAAGTCGTCCATATTCTAGGCAATAGCATCCACATCTGCCAAATATTTTTAAAAGAGAACATAATCCCAAAGCATATCAAATTATATTGTTTCACTTATGACTTGCAGCCACTTCCTTAATGAACATTTAATCTCCTCTAATTTAGCCAAAAAACCCAAATTAGGCATCTTCACTCCATGTGCAGATGCCACTTTATACAATTAGGTCAAATGGAAGATTTTCTTGACTTGAATAGCCGAGTTGTATGTGTACCTGTGCACTTCCACATGAGATTTTCCCTTTTACTCATACATGGCTACAAGATTTACATGAGCAGAAATTCAATTTGAACATTCATTTTTTACCATGAAGGATGCATAAATCCAAAATTAACTCTGAGAATCTGAAGATACTCAGATCTTGAATTTTTATGACAGTAATAATGCCAAATTTTCTTCTCAATTAAGATATCCTAATTTCACCTAAGAGAAGCAAAATTCAGCAATTTTTTTATGCTAATTGAGGATCCATCAATCTGACAAACAGCATGTTATTAATTTAAAGGCAGTCAAAATAATCACACGTTTCAGAGATTATAATATGCAGTTACTGACACTGGTGACAGAATGCAGTTCATTAGTAAGCCTTCTGTCATGTTGGTGGCTATTCTGCCCTTAAAATAAAAAAATCCCTTAGTAACGGAATTAACTTACATTGTCAGTCAGAACAGCCAATAAATCAACTCTCTCTCTAATCCTGACTCAAATTTAATTTTGTTGCCTGACTATGCAGGACACTTTAAAATGAGAAATAATAAAAATTTCCTGAGGCCCAAATTCGCATCAGCTATAAGGTCCACTATCTCAGTTTTTCCTTCCATTTGAAAATTTGAAGCATCAGTTTATCAAGTATTTTAGGAGTTAATTACTACAAATATAGTGCTGGCCAAAAGCAGATTCCACCTCCATAGTTCATTCATATCTCAGTATCTCGCATCTCTCTGGAATTCCATATCTTGATGTTTAAAGTATGGGTGACATATGATTTATATTGGTTTTGCACCTGACATTTATTTGTTTCTCTTCTCTGACAAGATGAGAAAACAATGTGTCTTGTCTTGTCTCAACACATACCACTCAAATTCTGGCTTACAAAAGTGGAGAAACATGCATCTTTTTGTCATATACATGGTTCACTGACAATCAGTTTAGATATTTGTGGACAAGAAAATGCCCCCTGTATTGTTCAGTATACACTGTGCTTTCTCTTTCACTCAACGCCTTTAGAGTGTACAGGACAGACACCAAGTTCAGTAGTTATTTTTGTTCCTTCAGATTTCATATGTTGAGCTATTGACAGGGTACCCTTCCTTCTTGGACCAGAGTAAAAGAGCAGAGGAGGCTGCTGTTGTGTGAAGTTCTTTATTTCACAGTCTTACAGCTTTCTTGAAGGCAGAGTTCAAAGGGGGTTACATGGTAAAGCCAAGCAGCAGCAGCAACAGCAGGCAAAACCAGTTTCTTCTTCTTCTATATGCTCTATATGCTCCATATATTTTTTCTTACAGAAGTGTGGATTATATTTGTTAATTGACCAGTAAGATTAACACACGATTCTAGTTTTCCTTTTCTTAACCTATCCTGGTCTAATTCTAACAATCTTAAGTCTTACACAAGTGCTACGTAGGTATTACACAGATTTGTGTATATAGTTTCTATCAGCTCTTATTGTTTATGTGAACACTATCTAAAAAATGTGAACAGTGTAGTTCTATCTGTATTTTGCCTAAAGTAAAGAATTGTGTGAAAAGGTAACACTGCTACAGCTTTTTAATGTTTAAGGCACTTAGCATATATTTCTACTAAAAGTTAAAAATCTATATTTCTATTTCATTTTAGTGTGGCTTCATGTATCTCAGCTTGTCCAAAGGTTTTAATTCAACCCCTGTGCTTTGGCTGCCCTCTGGGCCTGAGTCCAGAGAAGCCTTCACTCCAACATTCACAGAAATATCTTGCTTTTGGCAGTTCATATACAAGTTGAGACAATTCCACCAGGTATTGCCACTAGTGACTTCACACTTCTTAGCGAGCCGGTGAGCAGCTTGACTACTGTTGAGGAGACCTTTTTCATCCATTTTGGCAGGAAGCAGTGGAACACATTTCAGGACAGTCAATGAAATTTAGGTTAGACTGACAGAGATTAAAATTCTCTTGAAGACTTCACAGCAGCTCAGAGAAGAGAACAGAATGAGTTTAGATGATAATACAGACAAATACAACTGTACACAGAGAATATACAGCAATGTTAGAATTGGCTGTATCCACACAGGATTCAGCAAATGTTGTAATTTTACTTCTCTAAAAATCAGTGATTCTGAGTGTTAAAAGTTGGAATTGCTGCCTGTGGTATTGTTTGTCTCACTGAAGAAGACAACATAGGGCCCAATTAACTCATATTATCTTTAGTTAGTCTCAGGACATCACTCAAGCAGAAATCATGTAGCATTTGTGTAGAGGCCGGATTTCTAAACTCAAATCAGTTTTTCAGCTTGTTCATCTTATCATGTCCTGGCAGGAGTGGGATATTATGAGGGCTGAAAAGAGCAGCCTTGGAATATTTGAGAGAATGACCCCTTTAAATATATATTTCACATTTTAATTATACATTTTTTTACATATTTAATTACA